>NC_080379.1:140564183-141164183 GCF_014773155.1 Arachis stenosperma | reverse complement strand
TAGCCGGTTGGCCTAACCTCTACACAGCTTGCAGAGTCGCAGCAGCATTTGCCTCCATAGTGTTTGCAAGATTCGCCATTGCCGCCATGAACTCGGCATGGTTATCGGCCGGTTGCTCATTCCTACTCTCTCCTCGTGAACGTGTACGACCTCGTCCGCGAGTGGCCATTAGGGTTCCTATCTACACCAATCAATTGATATCAAGGTGATCAGTCTCAATATCAAAAGCCTAGTATTTCAATTATCCCTAAACGACACTCACAAAAAAGTATGCTATGTATATATCAAACAGATAACCTAAATAGCATGAAAGAAAAAGACACAAATAGTATGCAATAAAGTACAATCGGTCCATCCCTCAGGCTCACGAGGATGAACTGCTCTGATACCACTAAATGTAACACTGTAATTACCCTAAGCCTTACCTCTAGCCATAAAGCAAATGTTAATCAAAGGTTACGACAATTCTAAGGCTTATATATATTTATATAGAAGGAAATAATATATTCTAGAAGCCCGATGAAGGATTAAGCTCAAAAACAGAATTACAAAAGCGTGAAATATTCACATGAAGCTAACGCACAAGACAGAAGGTATAGATGCAAGAGAATAGAACATATATAGATATAAGAGTATAATAATCATAGGGAACTAGCTGCAGCTTGCAGAGTTTAAGTCGACTAGTTACAAACAAAAAATACAGAGTTTTGGAGTTAAAACAACTTATACAACTTATCTCTCAAGTAAGCCTCTAAGGCCATGAAGTCTAAAACAAAAAGGGTGAGAGAAGGTTGATGAGCGGATAATTTATACGCTTTTTGGCATTGTTTTTAGGTAGTTTTTAGCAAGTTTAAGCTACTTTTAGGGATGTTTTCATTAGTTTTTATGTTAAATTCACATTTCTGGACTTTACTATGAGTTTGTGTGTTTTTCTGTGATTTCAGGTAAATTCTGACTGAAATTGAGGGACTTGAGCAAAACTCTGAAAAAGGCTGACAAAAGGACTACTGATGCTGTTGGAATCTGACCTCCCTGCACTCAAAATGGATTTTCTGGAGCTACAAAACTTCAAATGGTGCGCTCTTAACGGCTTTGGAAAGTAGACATCCAGAGCTTTCCAGCAATATATAATAGTTCATACTTTATTCGGAAATTGACGACGTAACTTGGCATTGAACGCCAAGTTCATGCTGCTATCTAGAGTTAAACGCCAGAAAAACGTCATGATCCGGAGTTGAACGCCCAAAACACGTCATAACTCGGAGTTCAACTCCGAAAGAAACCTCAGCTCGTGGATTGATCAAGCTCAGCCCAAACATACACCAAGTGGGCCCCGGAAGTGGATTTATGCATCAAATACTTACTCATGTAAACCCTAGGAGCTAGTTTATTATAAATAGGATGATTTACTAATGTATTAGACATCTTTGGTCTCAGTTTTGTTTTATTCTTCATCCTAAGAGGCTATTGATCACGTTTTAGGGGGCTGGCCATTCGGCCATGCCTGAACCTTTTACTTATGTATTTTCAACGGTGGAGTTTCTGCACACCATAGATTAAGGGTGTGGAGCTCTGCTGTACCTCAAGTATTAATGCAATTCTATTTTCTTTTATTCACTTCTATCTTATTCCTATTTCCAAGATATTCATTCGCACCCAAGAACATGATGAAGGTGATGATTATGTGACGCTCATCACCATTCTCACTTATGAACGCGCGTGATTGACAACCACATCCGTTCTACATGCAACCGAGCTTGAATGTGTATCTCTTAGATTCCCCAACAGAATCTTCGTGGTATAAGCTAGATAGATGGCGGCATTCATGAGGATCCGGAAAGTCTCACCTTGTCTGTGGTATTCCGAGTAGGATCCTGGGAATCCGGAAAGTCTAACCTTGTCCGTGGTATTCCGAGTAGGATTCCGGTAATGAATGACTATGACGTGCTTCAGACTTGCAAGTGCTGGGCGTTAGTGACAGACGCAAAGGAATCAAGGGATTCTATTCCAGTAGGAGCGGGAACCAACCAGTGATTAGCCGTGCTGTGACAGAGCGCGTGAGCGTAGTTTTCACTGCGAGGATGGGATGTAGCCTTCGGCCAGGTGATACCTCCAGACGATTAGCCATGCGAGTGACAGCCGCAGAGGACCATTTTCCCGAGAGGATTAAAAGTAGCCATCGTCGAACGGTGAACCCCTATACACAGCTTGCCATGGAAAGGAATAAGAAGGATTGAGTTGAAGCAGTAGGAGAGCAGGCGTCCTTGAGCCATACAGTATCTCCATATGCTTATCTGAAATTCCCACCAATGAATCTGCATAAGTATTCTATCCCTTTTATTTCTTCTATTTTCTTATTTCTATTTTCGAAACCTTAAACCAATTTAATCTGCCTAACTGAGATTTACAAGGTGACCATAGCTTGCTTCATACCAACAATCTCTGTGGGATCGACCCTTACTCGCGTAAGGTTTATTACTTGGACGACCCAGTACACTTGCTGGTTAGTTGAACGGAGTTGTGATCACTCGTGCCAATTTCAAATTCCATAATTTTACAAGGAGCACAACTTAAAGAATATGGATCACAATTTCGTCCACCAAGTTTTTGGTGCCGTTGCCGGGGATTGTTCGAGTATGGACAACTGACGGTTCATCTTGTTGCTCAGATTAGGTAATTTTCTTTTCAAAAATCTTTTTCAAAATTTTTCTTTTATTTTTCGTTTTTCCAAACTCTTTTTTTTTCGAAAAAATTAATTAATAAAAATCCAAAAAAAAAATTAAGAAAATCATAAAAATCAAAAATATTTTGTGTTTCTTGTTTGAGTCTTGAGTCAATTTTTAAGTTTGGTGTCAATTGCATGCTTTAAAATTTTTCTTGCATTTTTTTTCGAAAATCCCATGCATTCATAGTGTTCTTCATGATCTTCAAGTTGTTCTTGATAAGTCCTCTTGTTTGATCTTGATGATTTCTTGTTTTGTGTTGTTTGTTGTTTTTCATATGCATTTTTTGTTTGTTAGAGTCCATGCATTAAAGATTTCTAAGTTTGGTGTCTTGCATGTTTTCTTTGCATCAAAAATTTTTCAAAATTATGTTCTTGATGTTCATCATGATCTTCAAAGTGTTCTTGGTGTTCATCTTGACATTCATAGCATTCTTGCATGCATTCATTATTTTGATCTAAAAATTTCATGCATTGAGTATTTTTGTTGTTTTTTCTCTCTCATAATTAAAAATTCAAAAATCAAAAAAATATCTTTTCCTTATTTCCCTCCAAAATTTCGAAATTTTGGGATGACTTGGTCAAAAATTTTTAAAATTAGTTGTTTCTTACAAGTCAAGTCAAAATTTCAATTTTAAAATCTTATCTTTTCAAAATCTTTTTCAAAAATCATATCTTTTTCATTTTTTTTATTATTTTCGAAAATTTTAAAAATTATTTTTCAAAAATCTTTTTCTTATCTTTATATCATATTTTCGAAAATTAGCTAACAATTAATGTGATTGGTTCAAAAATTTGAAGTTTGTTACTTTCTTGTTAAGAAAGGTTCAATCTTTGAGTTCTAGAATCTTATCTTGTAGTTTCTTGTTAGTGAAGTAAATAATTTCAAAATTTTTGAATTAAATCTTTTTATCTTTTATTTGATCTTTTCAAAAAAAATTTTATCTTTTTCAAAGTTTGATTTCAAAATATCTTATCTAACTTTTTATCTTCCTATCTTTTTCAAATTTGATTTCAAATCTTTTTCAATCAACTAACTAACTTTTTGTTTATCTTTTATCTTTTTCAAAACCACCTAACTACTTTTTCCTCTTCAAATTTTCGAAAATATCTCTCTCTTTTTCAAAAATTCTTTTTAATTAATTAATTGTTTCATGTTTTAATTTTAATTACATTTTATCTCTAAATTTTCGAAAAATTACTAACCCCTTTTTTCAAAAATTTTTTCGAAATCTCCCTCCTCTTTTCTTCTTCTATTTAATTATTTAATTACTAACACTTCTCTCCACCTCTCTTCATCCAAAAATCCGAATCTCCTTCTTCATTCTTCTACCCCTTCTTTTTCTAACATAAAGGAATCTCTATACTGTGACATAGAGGATTCCTCTTTCTTTTCTTGTTTTCTTCTCTTTCATATGAGCAGGAACAAGGATAAAGGCACTCTTGTTGAAATTGATCCAGAACCTGAAAGGACTCTTAAGAGAAAATTAAGAGAAGCTAAATTAAATTATTCTAAAGGTAACCTTTCAGAAACATTAGAACAAGAGAAGGAGATGGCAGCCGAAAATAATAATAATGCAAGGAGAATGCTTGGTGACTTCACAAAGCCAACGTCCAAGTTTGATGGAAGAAGCATCTCCATTCCTGCCATTGGAGCCAACAACTTTGAGCTTAAGCCTCAACTAGTTGCATTAATGCAACAAAACTGCAAGTTTTATGGACTTCCATCTGAAGATCCCTATCAGTTTTTAACTGAGTTCTTGCAGATCTGTGAGACTGTAAAGACGAACGGAGTTGATCCTGAAGTCTACAGACTCATGCTTTTCCCTTTTGCTGTAAGAGACAGAGCTAGAATATGGTTGGATTCACAACCCAAGGATAGCCTGGACTCCTGGGATAAGCTGGTTACAGCCTTCTTGGATAAATTCTTTCCTCCTCAAAAGCTGAGCAAGCTGAGAGTGGATGTTCAAACCTTCAAACAAAAAGATGGTGAATCCCTCTATGAAGCTTGGGAAAGATACAAGCAGCTGACCAAAAGATGTCCATCTGACATGTTTTCAGAATGGACCATATTAGATATATTCTATTATGGTCTATCTGAATTTTCGAAAATGTCATTGGACCATTCTGCAGGTGGATCTATTCACCTGAAGAAAACGCCTCAAGAGGCTCAAGAACTCATTGACATGGTTGCAAATAACCAGTTCATGTACACCTCTGAGAGGAATTTTGTGAACAATGGGATACCTCAGAAGAAAGGAGTTCTTGAAATTAATACTCTGAATGCCATATTGGCTCAGAACAAAGTGTTGACTCAACAGGTCAACATGATCTCTCAAAATCTGAATGGATGGCAACATGCATCCAACAGTACTAGAGAGGCAGCTTCTGAAGAAGCTTATGATCCTGAGAACCATGCCATGGCAGAGGTTAATTACATGGGTGAACCTTATGGAAACACCTATAACTCATCATGGAGAAATCATCCAAATTTCTCATGGAAGGATCAACAAAAGCCTCAACAAGGCTTTAACAATGGTGGATGCAATAGACTGGGCAATAGCAAGTCATATCCATCATCTTCTCAGCAACAGACAGAGAATTCTGAACAAAACACCTCTAATTTAGCCAATATAGTCTCTGATCTGTCAAAGGCCACTTTCAGTTTCATGAGTGAAACAAGATCCTCCATCAGAAATCTGGAGGCACAAGTGGGCCAGCTGAGTAAGAAAGTCATTGAAACTCCTCCCAGTACTCTCCCAAGCAATACAGAAGAGAATCCAAAAGGAGAGTGCAAAGCCATTGACATAGTCAATATGGCCGAATGCACAAAGGAGGAGGAGGACGAAAATCCTAGTGAGGAAGACCTCCTGGGACGTCCCTCAAGCAAGAAGGAGTTTCCTATTAAGGATCCAAGGGAATCTGAGGCTCACACAGAGACCATAGAGATTCCATTGAATCTCCTTCTGCCATTCATGAGCTCTGAAGACTATTCATCCTCTGAAGAGGATGAAGATGTAACTGGAGAGCAAGTTGCTCAATACTTAGGAGCTATCATGAAGCTGAATGCCAAGTTATTTGGTAATGAGACTTTGGAAAGTAAACCTCCCTTGCTCATTAATGAACTGGATACTTGGATTCAGAAAATTTTACCTCAAAAGAAACAAGATCCTGGCAAGTTCTTAATACCCTGTACCATAGGCACCATGATCTTTAAAAAGGCTCTGTGTGATCTGGGGTCAGGGATAAATCTAATGCCACTCTCTGTAATGGAGAAGCTGGGGATCATTGAGGTACAACCTGCCTTGTTCTCATTACAACTGGCAGACAAGTCATTGAGACAAGCTTATGGCATAGTAGAGGACGTGTTAGTAAAGGTTGAAGGCCTTTACATCCCTGCTGATTTCATAATCTTAGACACTAGGAAGGAAGAGGATGATTGCATCATCCTTGGAAGACCTTTCCTAGCTACAGCAGGAGCTGTGATAGATGTCAACAGAGGAGAATTAGTCCTTCAATTGAATGGGGAGTACCTTGTGTTTAAGGCACAAGGCCATCCCTCTGTGACAGAAGAGAGTAAGCATGAAGAGCTTCTCTCAGTTCAGGGTCAAGAAGAGCCTTCACAGTCAAACTCTAAGTTTGGTGTTGTGAGGCCACAACCAAACTCTAAGTTTGGTGTTAAGATCCCATATCCAAACTCTAAGTTTGGTGTGGACAACTATACAACATTGACCTGATCACCTTGTGGCTCCATGAGAGCCACTGTCAAGCTATTGACATTAAAGAAGCGCTTGTTGGGAGGCAACCCAATTTTATTTATCTAATTTTATTTTATTCTATTTTATTGTTATTTTGTGTTTTATTAGGTACATGATCATGAGGAGTCACGAAAAAATCATAAAAATTAAAAACAGAATCAAAAACAGCAGAAGAAAAAATTCACACCCTGGAGGACGCACAGGCTGGCGTTCAACGCCAGTAAGATGCATCTGGCTGGCGTTCAACGCCAGAACAGAGCACCATTCTGGCGCTGAACGCCAGAAACAAGCAACATTCTGGCGCTGAACGCCAGGAATGTGCCCAGAGAGGAAAAACTGGCGCTGAACGCCAGTAACAAGCATGAAACTGGCGTTCAACGCCAGAAACATGCTTTACATGGGCGTTGAACGCCCAGAATGTGCACCAATGGGCGTTTAAACGCCAGAATGATGCACAAAGGCATTTTACATGCCTATTTGGTGCAGGGATGGAATTCCTTGACACCTCAGGATCTGTGGACCCCACAGGATCACCTCAGGATCTGTGAACCTCACAGGATCCCCACCTACCTCGCCCTCTCTCTCTCTCCATTCATGGTCATCCCTTCTGTTTTTCATTCACCACCTACATTTATCCACTCTTCCCCATACACCCCACCTACCTTTACAATTCATATTCTCCTTCCCACCCAATCCCACCCATATAGCCGAATCCATCTCCCCTCACTCTCCTCCATTTTCTTCTTCTTCTTCTCTTCTTTCTTCTCTTGCTCGAGGGCGAGCAATATTTTAAGTTTGGTGTGGTAAAAGCATAACTTTTTGCTTTTCCATTACCATTAATGGCACCTAAGGCCAGAGAAACCTCAAAAGGAAGACAAAAGCTTCCACCTCTGAGTCATGGGAGATGGAAAGACTCATATAAGCCGTCATAGCTCAGTGGTAGAACATGTGGCTGCAAATCAAGAGATCCCTGAGATACCTCAGGGGATAAGTTGTCCTCCACACAAATATTGGAAGCAACTAAGGGTGGAACATCATGAGCACTCCATCATTCTCCAAGAAATAAGAGAAGATCAAAGAGCAATGAGGGAGGAGCAACAAAGGCAAGGAAGGGACATAGAAGAGCTTAAGAACATCATTGGTCCTTCAAGAAGAAGACGCCACTAAAGGTGGATTCATTCCTTGTTCTTTATTTCTTTCTGTTTTCGGTTTTTAATGTTGTGTTTATTTATGTTTTGTGTCTTTATTTCATGATCATTAGTATGTAACCATGCCTTAAAGCTATGAATAAAATCCAGTAATCCTTCACCTCTCTTCAAAGAAAAATGTTTTAATTCAAAAGAACAAGAAGTACATGAATTTCGAATTTATCCTTGAATTTAATTTAATTATATTGATGTGGTGACAATACTTTTTGTTTTCTGAATGAATGATTGAACAGTGCATAATTTTGATCTTGTTATTCATGAATGTTAAAATTGTTGGCTCTTGAAAGAATGATGAACAAAGAGAAATGTTATTGATGATCTGAAAAATCATGAAATTGATTCTTGAAGCAAGAAAAAGCAGTGAATGGCGAAAAAAAAAAGAGAGAGAAGGAGCAATAGAAAAAGCCACGAGCCCTTAAAACCAAAAGGCAAGGGTAAAAAGGATCCAAGGCTTTGAGCATCAATGGATAGGAGGGCCCAAGGAAATTAAATCCAGGCCTAAGCGGCTAAATCAAGTTGTCCCTAACCATGTGCTTGTGTCATGAAGGTCCAAGTAAAAAGCTTGAGACTGAGTGGTTAAAGTCGTGATCCAAAGCAAAAGAGTGTGCTTAAGAGCTCTGGACACCACTAACTGGGGACTCTAGCAAAGCTGAGTCACAATCTGAAAAGGTTCACCCAGTTATGTGTCTGTGGCATTTATGTATCCGGTGGTAATACTGGAAAACAAAGTGCTTAGGGCCACGGCCAAGACTCATAAAAGTAGCTGTGTTCAAGAATCAACATACTTAACTAGGAAAGTCAATAACATTATCCGAAATTCTAAGTTCCTAGAGAAGCCAATCATTCTAAACTTCAAAGGAAAAAGTGAGATGCCAAAACTGTTCAGAAGCAAAAAGCTACAAGTACCGCTCATTTAATTATAATTAATATTCATTGACATTCTGGAATTTATAGTATATTCTCTTCTTTTTATCCTATTTGATTTTCAGTTGCTTGGGGACAAGCAACAATTTAAGTTTGGTGTTGTGATGAGCGGATAATTTATACGCTTTTTGACATTGTTTTTAGGTAGTTTTTAGCAAGTTTAAGCTACTTTTAGGGATGTTTTCATTAGTTTTTATGTTAAATTCACATTTCTGGACTTTACTATGAGTTTGTGTGTTTTTCTGTGATTTCAGGTAAATTCTGACTGAAATTGAGGGACTTGAGCAAAACTCTGAAAAAGGCTGACAAAAGGACTGCTGATGCTGTTGGAATCTGACCTCCCTGCACTCAAAATGGATTTTCTGGAGCTACAGAACTCCAAATGGCGCGCTCTCAACGGCGTTGGAAAGTAGATATCCAGAGCTTTCCAGAAATATATAATAGTCCATACTTTATTCGGAAATTGACGACGTAACTTGGTGTTGAACGCCAAGTTCATGCTGCTGTCTGGAGTTAAACGCCAGAAAAACGTCATGATCCGGAGTTGAACGCCCAAAACACGTCATAACTCGGAGTTCAACTCCAAAAGAAACCTCAGCTCGTGGATTGATCAAGCTCAGCCCAAACATACACCAAGTGGGCCCCGGAAGTGGATTTATGCATCAAATACTTACTCATGTAAACCCTAGGAGCTAGTTTATTATAAATAGGATGATTTACTAATGTATTAGACATCTTTGGTCTCAGTTTTGTTTTATTCTTCATCCTAAGAGGCTATTGATCACGTTTTAGGGGGCTGGCCATTCGGCCATGCCTGAACCTTTTACTTATGTATTTTCAACGGTGGAGTTTCTGCACACCATAGATTAAGGGTGTGGAGCTCTGCTGTACCTCAAGTATTAATGCAATTCTATTTTCTTTTATTCACTTCTATCTTATTCCTATTTCCAAGATATTCATTCGCACTCAAGAACATGATGAAGGTGATGATTATGTGACGCTCATCACCATTCTCACTTATGAACGCGCGTGATTGACAACCACATCCGTTCTACATGCAACCGAGCTTGAATGTGTATCTCTTAGATTCCCCAACAGAATCTTCGTGGTATAAGCTAGATAGATGGCGGCATTCATGAGGATCCGGAAAGTCTCACCTTGTCTGTGGTATTCCGAGTAGGATCCTGGGAATCCAGAAAGTCTAACCTTGTCCGTGGTATTCCGAGTAGGATTCCGGTAATGAATGACTGTGACGTGCTTCAGACTTGCAAGTGTTGGGCGTTAGTGACAGACGCAAAGGAATCAAGGGATTCTATTCCAGTAGGAGCGGGAACCAACCAGTGATTAGCCGTGCTGTGACAGAGCGCGTGAGCGTAGTTTTCACTGCGAGGATGGGATGTAGCCTTCGGCCAGGTGATGCCTCCAGACGATTAGCCATGCGAGTGACAGCCGCAGAGGACCATTTTCCCGAGAGGATTAAAAGTAGCCATCGTCGAACGGTGAACCCCTATACACAGCTTGCCATGGAAAGGAATAAGAAGGATTGAGTTGAAGCAGTAGGAGAGCAGGCGTCCTTGAGCCATAGAGTATCTCCATATGCTTATCTGAAATTCCCACCAATGAATCTGCATAAGTATTCTATCCCTTTTATTTCTTCTATTTTCTTATTTCTATTTTCGAAACCTTAAACCAATTTAATCTGCCTAACTGAGATTTACAAGGTGACCATAGCTTGCTTCATACCAACAATCTCTGTGGGATCGACCCTTACTCGCGTAAGGTTTATTACTTGGACGACCCAGTACACTTGCTGGTTAGTTGAACGGAGTTGTGATCACTCGTGCCAATTTCAAATTCCATAATTTTACAAGGAGCACAACTTAAAGAATATGGATCACAATTTCGTCCAAGGTATGGAATTAGAACTGGAGGTTCTCAGTATGGTAACAGTGCCCAATAATGTAAGATGTAAGGCTCTAGGACGCCGAAGGCAATCCTAGAACTTCACATCGCATACGGATATTCAAGCTTAGAATAAAATAAATAAATAAAGAACTTAAACCGTAAACAGGGTTATCTAAACTTAGGGGAATTCTAACTAATACTAATCACCACTGTCCCACAGCCTTCACCAACCTACCCTCCGTGTGATTCCATCGCCACCGCCTACCTAACCACCTCAGCACCAGACAAACACAGATAATGCAAGCAAGGAAAACACAGATAGTATTCAGATATATAACAAGTAATTCAAGAAGCAAGTAGGCATGTTATACAATTAGGCAAACTCAAGTAATCAAAGCAAGTAAGCATAAAGAAGATGCATATGATGAATGTCTGTCCTATTAGCTGTGATAGCACATGTCGGTTATAGTGCCAAACCCGACACAAAATCCGGACGGCAACTCCCGGATTAGTCTCTCTGTTGCGCATACTTAGGAGGAACAATTCCGAGGGATAAGTACCCTACCACCTTCCCCTTTCAGAGGAAAACATTCCGAGGGAGAGTGCGCTACCACCTTCCTCTGAATGCCGCATGATTCCGTGGGTTCGTGCCCTACCACCTTGCAACCAGAGAGAAACCCATGCTCAGGAAGAATAATTCTGAGGGATGGGTGCCCTACCACCTTCTCCTTTCAGAGGGAAACACCTCGAGGGAGAGTGCCCTACCACCGTCCTCTTGAGCGATAAATATGAGTGAGAAGACCAGCTTCAAGCCTCACATCCGAATGTATGTGGGAGACTGCCACAGCCCCTACGACGGAGAACAATGCATATCGTAATCACATATTCAATCTCAGAGGTCACTTATCGTAGCACACTTCCACTCATACTCATTCCATCAACCATAATCATTTATAATTTCCATTCCGAACTCGTTAGTTCCTCAGTTTCTCAATTCGTTGTCAGTAATCACCAAGTTCACTAATCTTCCTTCTCTCTCAACCAAACTGATCCTCAATACACCAGAAACCTAAACCTCCGTTATCTAACTTTTCAAGGTAATACCTAAATAATTACACCCAAGACCTTCTCTATGGATAGCTTCCAAAAACAAGCCAAAAAGTCTTAAATAGGTGTCACAGAAGTTACATGCTTGTTGGGAAGGTGAAACAGTTAAAAACAAGATTTTAGTTGAAAAGCAGGGCATGTGCGTACGCACAGGGGTGTGCGTGCGCACGCCCAGGAAAGTTTTCAATGTGTGCGTATGCATAGAGGTGTGCGTAAGCACAGATAGTAAAAATTTCAACTTTGTTCATCCGCACAAAAACTCTCAGGGGTGTGCGTGCGCACACAAATCAGAAATCACAAATTCTGCAGCATGCACAGAATTCAGATTTTGACACCAAACTTTTATTGATCATAACTTCCTTTTCAAAAATCCATTTCTTACAAAATTTATATCCATTTAAAGAGTTTTCAATGAAATTTAATTTAAAGCAATCTTCAACAAATTTTGAAAACTAAGATTCAAGTTATGATCTGTCAAAATTCACCAAAAATCTGTTTTTACCAAAAGTCTCAAAACCTTAATTCTACCAAAAATACCAATCCAAAACCAAACCAATCACAACCCAAGCAATACCAAAACAACATAAAATTCCATACCATTCCTCTCCCAACTCAACCATCCATAATATTCTAATTACACCATTCAACACCATCAAAACCCTTAATCATCAACATCCAAAACTATCATAAACACTCATAATCATCATCAACCAACACCAACAACATCAATAACCACTGCAAATCCTTATCAATTTTCAATAATCATCACCAAACAATATCTGACATTACCCAAATTTATCAAAGTGTTTACTCCTCACATTATTCTCATAAAACTCACATCCTTCACCAATTGTCGTCAACATTAATATTCATACTCCTTCTCAATTAATCTCAGCATTAGTAACTGTTATCAACATTCACTTTTTCACAATCCTCATAAACAATAATAAATCACAACATTCATCATCAATCTTCATAATAATTAATTATCAACAATCAGCATCAAAATTCATATATTCCACATCCTAAAACTCTATATCATCCTCACCACCATATCACTTATCTTCGAATCACCAAAATCATATACAATTAAACATACACCCAAGCATCCAATCCTATCTTAAGGTCAACTAGCCTAAGGTTCACGAAACATTACATATTACATAATGGAAACCAAAACCATACCTTGGCCGATTCCCAATATGCACAAAACACCAAAAGCTTGATTCCAACAAGATCAACAAGCCTCAAACACGAACACCACTTCCAAGACTCACCAACTATCAAGCCATACACATATAACATACCAACATCAAACTTAGGGTTCACAAAGACAACTAAACACAAGGGTTTAGTAAGACCTTACCTTGTCCAATGAGATTAGGGATAAAATCCAACAATTATCCACTACTAGAGATCACCTAAATAAGCAAAACTACAAAATCTACTCAAAAATCAAACCCCAAAAATGCAGAAAGTTAGGGCATGAAACTGGGACGTGAGCTTCAACTTCTTACTAGATTTTTTTAGATAGAAATAAAGAGTTCGACACAAGAGCTTCGCATAGCCGTAAACGGCTCGTCAATCGGAGTTCCGTAGCTCAAGTTATGGCTCCTGGAAGGTGATGATGAATAGTAACATCACCCTTTTCCACTCTCTTCTCTATGCGGCGCCCTCTTTCTTATTTTGGGGTGGAAATAAGCTGAAATGCTCATTTAATGAGCATATTGATAAACTACTATTTTATGGTTTATATTGTTTTTAATTGAATGATTTTTATCAAGTCCTTGCCCACTTATTCATATGATTTGCATGATTTTATAATTCCTTCCTGGTTTAGTTCTATGGTTGTAAACTTGCTTCCTAGAAGTCTTTAAATTGTATGTTTTAATTCTTCTTTATACCATTCGATGCCATGATCCGTGTGTTAAGTGTTTCAGACTTCATAGGACAGGAATGGCTTAGAGAATGGAGAGGAAGCTTGCAAAAATGGAAGGAACACAAGAAACTAAGGAGATAACCAGCGAGCGCGCGAAATGAAGAAAATTGCAGTGACGTGTGCGCGTGCTTGACGCGTACGCGTGGATTGGAGTTCTGCAAGATGACGCGAGCACGTGCTTGACGCGAACGCGTGACACGCCAAAACGACCAGCGACGCGTACGCGTGACTGACGCGGACGCGTGACATGCGCGATCTGCAGAATTAACAGAAAACGTTGGGGGCGATTTCGGGCCGCATTTTGACCTAGTTTTCGGCCCAGAAACACAGATTAAAGCTAGGGAACATGTAGAGACTCAATACAACTTTACATTCACATAATTTTAGGTTTTAGATGTAGTTTTCTAGAGAGAGAGGCTCTCTCCTCTCTCTTAGGATTTAGGGTTTCTATTAGGATTAGGATTTCTTTTTCTTCATTCCAGATTCAATGTTCCTTTACTTTAATTTCTCTTCTACTTTTATTTATTCTATTATTTTAGTTTGTTAATATTGGTTTATGAACTCTATGTTAGAATTGATTTTCTTATTTAATACACATTGAGGTATTTCATATTTAAGATTGCTTTCTCCAAATTCATGTTATTAATGCTTTTAATTTAATTTAGATTTTTCTCCTTTGCTTTGGTTGAGTAATTGGTGACACTTGAGTTATCAAACTCAGCTGTTGATTGAAAATTGGAATTTGCTGATTGATTTGGATCCCTCTAAAGCTAGTCTTTCCATAGGAGTTGACTAGGACTTGAGGAATCAAGTTGATTAATCCACTTGACTTTCCTTTATTTAGTAAGGGTTAACTAAGTGGGAGCAATAAATAATTCTCATCACACCTGATAAGGATAACTAGGATGGGATTTTCAGTTCTTATACCTTGCAATGGTTTTCATGATAATTAATTTATTTTTCTTGTCATTTAAATTACTTGTTCCTTATTTCAAAAACCAAAAAATATTGTTTTCTGTTCATACCCTAGGTCAAGCTCTCCGACCCGGGATGTTTAGTGACAAGCTGACCGACCTCTTCTCAAAAAGCTCGGCCAATGCCCGACCTCTTCACAAAGAGCTCGGCCAAATCACCATAGGAGCCCAAAGTAGGCCCAAAACGAAGGAGCACAGCCCAAATCTAAAGGCGGTCAGAAGCCCAGAAAGATGAGGCAGTTCCCTTGAAGATAAGTTGACCTCACCCAAAAGATAAAGATAAGATAAGATAAGATAACTAACTTATCTTATCTAGAAAGGTCACTCCACACCATTATAAATATGCTGGAGCACCCAAGTATAACTCATACTCTGATTCTACTCAATACCTGCTTAATACCCTTGCTAACTTAAGCATCGGAGTCCCTTGCAGGTACCCCCCACCCTTTGGTGATAAAGGATCATCAGCACTCTCAGTTCCACAAGTCGAACACACCAGCTCCGGCCGCTATACACTTGCCGGACACGTCGGCTCCGACCAACACAGAAGATCTCGATCGAGATCGACCTACAGTTTCAGGTAACCCTCGGAACATTGGCGCCGTTGCTGGGGAACTTGGAAGTCATCCCACCACCATGGCGGACAACGATGACAACGACCACGATTCAGATCTAGAGGATAGAACGCCGCACAAAAATGCGGACACTACACCAAAGGATACTCCTCAACTTAACAACGAAAAGGATTCTCCAAATGCGGGAGCCATGGAGGTGCTTCGAGACCGTTTAAAACAACTGGAAGAAGAAGCTCTACATCAACGAAAGGCTTAGAAAGACCTATAAAGGGAGATAAAGCAACGCCGGGAATTGGAGGACAAACTCCTAAAACTCGAAGCCGATCTCAAGGTCAAAGCTAATCGATCCTCTCCTGAGGATAGCTCCTGTAAGGACCAAGATCCATTCACCAAAGATATCATGAAAGCTAAAGGTCCCAAAGGACTTCAAAGCTCCAGACATGACTCCGTACGACGGCACATCAGATCCAAGCCATCATCTTAGCAATTTCAGAAGCAGGATGTATCTCACGGAGGCCTCAGATGCAATCAGTTATTCTCCATCCAGAGGGACAAAGCCAAACACGCATCGAGCCTATTAGGAATCAAGCAAGGAGATCGTGAGAAGCCTTTGCAACTACATGGAAAGATTCAACAAAACATGTCTGGGCATACAAAGTCTGCCAACAGAAGCAGCTATCAGGGGCCTCATCAATGGTCTACGAGAAGGACCTTTTAGCCACTCAATATCCAAGAAGCACCCAAACATCTCTAAACGAGGTACAAGAACGAGCAGAGAAGTACATCAACATGGAGGAAAACTCTCGACTAGGAGAGATCTCAAAAACCGAACATTCCTACTCCTCTCAGGATAAGGATAAAGAGTTCAAGAAAAAAGAAGATCAACATGGAGAGAAGCCTAGAAAATACCACAATTACACCCCTTCGGGTGTCTCTTGTGGATGTCTACCGAGAAATATGCAATACTGAGAAGATCCCACCACCTCGCCCAATCTAAAACCAAAGAGGTCGGATGCGTTGAGGGTCCACCTCATACCGAAGAGGTCGGACGCGTTGAAGGTCCACCTCACACCGTAGAGGTCGGACGAGTTGAAGGTTCACCTCACCCCAAAGAGGTCGGACGAGATGAAGGTCCACCTCACACCAAAGAGGACGGACAAGTTGAATGTCTCACGCCAAAGAAGTCAGACGAGTCGGACGAGTTGAGTGTCTCACGCCAAAGAGGTCAGACGAGTTGAACGTCCACCTCACACCCCTGAGAGACATGTTCATGGAGGATTCGCAGGAGGAGGGATCTCTAAATCATCTCGCAAAGGACACCTCAAAGAGGGATATTAAGGAAGGGAGAGAGGTTTGAATAGGACAACGGGGTGCAAACAAGCCTTCCGAGATTACAAAAATTCTTGGGGCAACCACCCATTCTTACCCGACCAAGGGAAAGTGAAAAGCTCATATTATACCTTGTAGTAGAAAGTCGGGCAATAGCCTCATCACCAGTTAAAGAAGACAAAAGTGGGCAACAACTCGTCTACTTCATCATCAAGGCTCTACAAGGGGCCGAACTAAACTATCAAAAGATAGAAAAGTTCGCCTACGCCCTCACATTCTCTTCTTGACAACTCTGCCCATATTTTCAAGCTCACACTATTAGAGTTCGGACCAACCAGCCCATAAAAGGCACCCTACAGAAAACAGACTTAGCTGGAAGAATCCTACAGTGGGCAATCGAGTTATCTGAATTTGATCTTCGACATAAAGCTCGGACAGCCATCAAATCACAGTATCTGGCTGACTTCATTACAGAGTACACTGACACCCCGGAAACTCTTACAAAATGGAAACTCTACAAGGATGACTCTCCAAACAAAACCGGGAGTGGTGCAGGTGTAATTATAGAAAGCGATCAGGGAAGCCAAATCAAGCTAAATAACCAAGCTGAATACGAGGCACTACTGGCTGGTTTAAGGCTAGCTAAGAAGATAGGAGCTTACCGTGTCCAGTAATTCACAAGTAGTCACCTCACAAATAGAAGGGAGTAACCAAGCTGAGGATCCCACCATGAAAAAATAGTTCTCAAGCAAATAATTTTAAATCAAAGCCTTCATTCATCTAATTGGTATAGAGGGACCAATTTGAAGGTAGTTCTCAAGAAAACCCAAATATTCACATAGCAAATTTTCTGCAGTCATATGACGTGAAAAGTAACGAAGTTAGTCTCAAAACTATCTGACTGAGACTATTTTTCTTCTCTCTGAGAGACAGAACTATTTAATGGCTTTAATCGCAACCCCTTGGGTAGCATCACTTCATGGGGAATTTAGTTAGCAAATTTAAACATTTACCACTTTAAACATTTACCAATTGGTAAAATCGAATTACACAATTTTACCAATTCAAACATTTAGTTACTTTTTTCAATATTAGAAATGCAAACACAAATATTATCAAATTTTCATTTTTTATGAGAGCAAAAGTGAAACAGAACCATATTTTCATTTTCAGCGAAACGAAGCAACAAATATAGCATATTTTCACTTTTTCTACCTACAAAAACCAAGAACAATTTTTAAGAGCAAAAAACACTTGTCAGTATCCACAACTTCAATTCAAAACTCAATCACTTATTGCACTACAATCTTTCCATGAGCTTCGAACATAGCAAAACATGCTCATCATTATTAAGTCAAAATACTATAACACACTCTTGAACTTTCATCGACAACTAGAAATCATATATATATATATATATATATATATATATATATATATATATATTTTTTTTTTTTTGTGTTTCCTTTCTAATAAAGAATCAAATTTTTAAATCCAATCAACTATTGCAACCGCTAAGTTTATATTGTAATGAGATTATTGCATTCAAAAGATGTACCATCATCGTTACGTCTAATTATTACATTCGGATAAAAAATAATTATACATTTAGAAATCATTTTTGAAAAATTTATAAAAGAGGTGAAAAATGTAAAATCGAATTGTGATGAATTTGTTATAATGATCTGGTGTTTATAGGCAAGTGTTGGGCATGTTATTGCTTTCATTTTCGCAGGTATCAAATCCAAAAATGTATTTGAAAGTTTAGGCCTATTTTCGCTCTCATGGGATTCGAAACAGAAGAAAAAATTTCTTTTCATTTTTACTAGTTAGGAGCTCAAAAATGAAAATGTTTTTTTTTTTCTGTCTTTAGCTCTCACAAATTATGAAAATAGTATCTCATTTTTGTAATCACCAAAAACAAAAATTTGTAATATTTATTTTTATATTTTTAGTATACAAAAATATATCTAAATATCTAAATTGGTAAAAATTGTGTAATTCGTTTTATTTTGATAAATAATAAATTTTTATTTAAATAAGAGAAATTTTATACTTAAGTATTAATATTTAAATTCTAAATATTAAATTTTAATTTTAATAATATAATAATAAAATAGGGATAAGTATGATTTTGGTCCCTAACATAGGGGTTGAAAATTTTTTTCGTCCCTCGCCTTTTTTCCGTTCCAAAATGGTTCCCAAAGTTTCAGTTTGTTTTAAAACCGTCCTTCGGACCAAAATGCTTCTATCCCTTCTTCTCCAAAATCATGCAAAGCACCAGCACCACCACAACCACCACCACCCACCACCTACCACCACCACCATCATCATAAGAACTCAGAATCAGAACCACCACCATCACCCCCCACCCACTGCCACTCCATCACCATCCATCACACCAACCAAAACATCAGAAAATCAACATCATCATCGTCATCCTCATCAAAACCCAGAACTCAGAAAATCCAGAAAATCAAACAACAATAATACTCAGAATTAGAAAATCATCATCATCAAGAACCCAGAATCAGCAACAACAATACTCCAAAATCAAATTTCAGCAACAACAATATTCTACAATAAATTTCACAAAAAATCAAATTCACAGAATTCACAGAAGAAGAAGAAGAAGCGGCGGGGTCAGGGCGGCGGTACTGTGCGACGGTGGTGTCGGCGGGAGGAAGAAGAAGAAGAAGAAGAAACGAGTGGCGGTGCGGCGGCGAGAAGAAGAGGTGGCGGGCGGCGGTTCGGCAGTGGGGTCAGTGGTAAGAAGAAGAAGAAGAAAGGTAGCGGGCAGCGGTGCGGCGGCAGTGCAGTAGCGGTGCGACGGTGGGGCATCCATCTTCTCTCCCCTCTCCACCCTCCACCCTCCCCTTTTTTCTCGGCCCCCCTCCTCCTCCCTTTTCTTTCTTTCTCGCCCCCCACTCCGCTTCTGTATCCCCCCTTTTTTTCTTTCTTTTTTTTTCTTTTATTTATTTATTTATTTATTTTATTTTTATTTTATTTTATAATTTTTTTTAATAAAGAATAATTTGGTAATTAACAAAATATAATTGGTAAAAAGACGATTTTAAAATAAACTGAAATTTTTGGGACCATTTTGGAGCGAAAAAAAGACGAAAGACGAAATAAATTTTCAGTCCCTACATTAGAGACCAAAATCATACTTAATCCTAATAAAATATTAATTTAAAATATTTACTAATATTAATAAAAAATATTAATTTTTAATAATTTTTTACGATAAATTATAAATCCCGACAAATATCTTGCCCTTTATATCGGCATTGGGTTGCATAAACCTTCGGAGTTGGTTTTGTTTTTACCAGGACAATTTTTTTATTAAAGTAAAGTTCACTTCTTTTTTTCTTCTTCGTATTTTGTTTGTTTTTATGCCATTATGTCGGGGTGAAATCACTTTACTTTTGACCGAGGGGATAAAAAGGAAATTTGAACTTTATTGAGGATTATATTTTTTATTTATGATTAATATTGTATGAGAAAGGATGTAGAAAAAATAAAAGAGAAAATAAGAGAGGTGGGGTTCACCTTCCGCGTATCGTATGGTAGGCGTATACATGATTGGATTAGTCGATTCGCCTTTATTTAAATTTGATTTTAAATAATGACTAGATCTATTTTTAAAATTTTTATTCGGTTTTAGATTAAGTGAAATTTTATTGTTTTTGGATCATATTAAAATTGAATCTAACACTGATAAAATTTGAGTCTTGATAAATTTTGTATCAAAAAATTATAATACACTTATTTATAAAAAAAAAATACTTGTTAGTGAGAAGTTGTTATCCATATTTAAACTTAAATTTATTCATAAATTCTAATTTATGTTGTTTTGATTTATTTTTTAATTCAATAAGTATAATTAAAAATAAAATAATAAATTTATAATTAATATAATATAATATCAGAATTAATTTAAAACATATATATCTTTTTTAGTCCTCTTAAAATACACATAGACTAAATAAAACTGAATTCGTTTTAATCTGAATCCGACCTTAGACCTTAAATAATAATAGAGTCTATTTTTTAAACTTTTATCCGATTCTAAATCCAGTAAAATTACAACAAATTAGATTTCAAAAATTCCCAAACCAAACACACCACTATCATTTGATAATAGAGGCATGACATCATGAGACGTAATCACCACTTAACCATCTTCAGGCAACTTGCGTGCCATGGGATTACGACTAACGAAAACCCATATTAACACCCAAAAAATTTTAAAAAAATGAAAATTTTTATAAACTTTAATATAAAATAATATCATTTTATTCTAAACGATTCATGCGGAAATCTATTAAAATGGACTTTTTTCCATTTGAAAAAATAGGAATTATACCATCAAATAATCAATATTTTATTCAAATAATTATTTAAATGAGACATATATAATTTTATTAATATTATCTCTTCTTTTTAATATGTTAAAAGTAAATTTTATTCTAAAATATTTAGGATGAAGTATCATTTTCTCCCTCATTATCATTTTTATTTATAATAAAACATAAAAAAATTAATATTTTATTTATTTATTTACTTACTTACTAAATCAGTTGTCTTTATAATTAATTATCTAAAATTTCAATCCTCAATATTTTTATATTAATTAAATTTATCAATAAATCTATAATTAAAAAGTACTCTGTTTTACTAAGATTTGTTCGAATACTTTATTCTGTTAAAATTTTACAATAGAATTCTAATTTTATGAGCTTGTTTCATAGAAGCTTATTAGGTAACAATAGCAGCATCTACTGTCGATCACTTCAAGGTAACAATGCTATTGTATGTGGCAGATGAAGACCCAGTCATTCTGTTTGATGATGAAAATATTAGAAAAGAGATAGAAAAGTGTTCGAAGAGCCTAATAGATAGACTATTTTGATATCGAAAAATTAGCCCAAGAACTATTGAAGCAGCCTTGTATGCGATTTGGAGTCAGACGGTAGGTTTCAAAGTCATGGGTCACAGGAGAAGATTGTTCCAAATTTTTTTCGACAAAGAAACGAATATGACCAGAATAGAAAGAGGAACTCATTAGTTTTTCAAAAACTACATATTAAATCTAAGAAAATAGAATGAGGAACGGGAATTTAAAGGTAAAGAATTTACAGTGGTTCAAACATGGATTCAGCTATGGAGATTACCATAACAATGTAAGACAAGAAGCCTGGGAAAAAAAGTAGGAAAAATAGTTGGGAGAGTGCTACATATTTTTTTTTGATAAGGGGTAAGAAGAAAAGAGTGCTGAAGATAAAAGTGACGTTGGACATTACAAAACCATTGAGAAAATCAATTACAATATCAGGTAGTAATAAAAAGGTAATGGAGGTCAACCTGATAGATGAATGTATCGGTAACATTTGCTACTACTATGGTTTTATTGGACATAAAGTTAGAAATTGCCAGCAAAATTCTGAGAATACGGTGGTTGGATAGTCAAGAGAAGAACAGTGGTGTTCGTGGCTGAAAGTCGAGCAAGTGGGGAGAAAAATAGAAGACCAAAAGGAGAATCAAAATCCCAATAAACCCGATAAGAAGGAGGAGAGGAAACAAACATCGAAGAAGCCTACACTTGTGAATTTAATAAGTTTTTTTTGCTAGCTTATCAGTTCAAGAGGGCAATTCACAAACTAGAGGAGCTGAGGTAGGTTTCAAGCAACAAAATCAAAATTTAGAGAGGGAAAGAGGTAGAAGGAAGTGATGGAAGGTAGAGAACAGAACAAGATAAAAAATGAGAATTTGATAGAAGCTGAAAATTTTGACTGCTTAGTTTCCTTTGTAGCAACAGGTCGAAGTGAGGAGTGAAAGGGGAGTAGGAAGCTGAAAAAGTTATCCCGAAGAAAGACAACTCTCAAGTCAGTCTTAGGGTCCAAGAGGAGAAATATTGGTTTGCAAGACATTATGACCAGGAAAAGATTGTGTTAAGAAGAAGCTACAGTAGCAAGTAAGGGAGAAGGTTGATAGAAAGAATTTTCGTCGGTCTAAAATTTCTCTTAATAGAAAAGGAAATTCGTTATTAGCATAGTTCCAAACCAACTAATAATTCTCAATCAAATTTAAAAGATTGGTTGTCACAAGTACAAACCCCAATGAAAATTAACCGAAACATTTAAACCTCGGGTCGTCTCACAAGAAATTGCAATAAAGTGTTCAATTATTGGCTATGAAGAAACAAAGGGTTCGATTGGTAAAAGGACAAGAAAGTAAATGGCAAGAAAAGTAAATCAAGCAACTAAAGGAAGCAAATAATAAAGAGAGACATTCATGGCAAGGATTGAGAATATAAACTTTCTATCTTAGTCATACAATGATTAACAAGAATTTAGCCTATTTCGTCATCTTCAACATAGGGAGAAGGTACAATGTTATCTCCTCATCGGAAGAAAATCAAATAAGCCTAACTAATCTCAATTCAAAAATCCTAATCAACTTACTAATTGAATTAGCAAGAGATTAGAGTCAATGAAAATAATATTAACTAACAACTCTAGATCACCAACATAAGTTGGGTATTCATGACTCAAGATCACCTAATTCTTCTTCCCAAGCCAAGAATGCTCAAAATCTACTCTAACATCCAACCAAGAATTTTGTCAAACACTTGGGAGGCATACAAGGAAAGCATAATAAATTGCAAAAGAAGATAAATTCTACCAACTACCCAATACACGAAAAGTAAGATCAACAACTCAATTCAACAAAAAAAGGAACATTAAACATCAATTGCATTAAAAGGAAACCAAATCCAACATGAGTATTCATAAACATAAAAGAGGCATGAAAAGGAAAATTAACACTACAAGCTAACAGAATTGAGATGTAGAAACAAGAAATCATAAAGGAAACAAGATAAAAACAAGAAATTAATCCTAGATCTAAGATGGAAATAAGCCTAAGAATCCTAATTCTAGAGAGAAGAGAGAGCTTCTCTCTCTAGAAACTAAACTACATGATGCTATCCTACTACTAAGTGCTCCCCCCTTTGCCCAAACTTGAATTCTACATGAAATACCCTCAGAAATGAGTTGGATTTAGGTCCGGGCAACTCAGAAATCGCCCCCAACGTTTTCACTTTAATGAGGTCACATGCGAGCTATGACGTGTTGATGCGTGAGCATCTTATCTATCTTTTCCTAGTGTATTTGCATCTAATTTGTTGAGTTTAATTAAGAATTAATTATATTTTAGCCACTATGATGCTATTTTGAGTTTTGTGCAATTTTATTTATTTTAGGTAGCATTCGGAGGGATTTAATGAAGTTTCTGGAGAGAAAAAGAAGAAACCAAAGAGATGACCAGCGAAGACCGATGCGGACGCATGGCTCACGCGACCGCGCGGAATGGAGAAATCGCAATGACACGATCGTGTGCCTGACGCGAACGCGTGGACTAGAATCCGTACAAATGGCGCGAGCGCGTGGACGACGCAAACGCGTCACATGCGCGATCTGCAATAATACAGAAAACACTGGTTTCAATTTCTGGGCTGTCTTTTACCCAGTTTTCAGCCTAGAAAACACAGATTAGAAGCTGCAGAATGGACAAATCAAGTGGTCCCCACCCATCAACTGAAGATCTGTTAATTAATTCGAATTTAAATTCAAATCTTATCTTTTAGGAAAAGATATTAATTTTAATTTTTTATTTTAAACCTATTAGGATTAGTAATAAATAGAAACTCTGTACATTTAGACATGTACCAGATTGTTACCAGAACCCTTATTTTTTCTCTAAACCATGAGCAACTAATCCTCCACTGTTAAGGTTAGGAGCTCTGTCTATTTGTAATGGATTAATTCGTTTGATCTTTCTAATTTATTCATGTTTTGATTTATATTTCAATAATTGTTTTCGCTCTTAATTTTATGAATATTGGGTGGAACGGAAGTATGACCCATGTTCTAATTGAGTTCTTGTAAAACTTGAAAAAGCTCTTTACTTGAACAACAGCTTGGAAACATATTATACTGAATTTTTAATAATTTGTATTTAATGGGATACGTGACATATAATCCCTTTATTTGTGGATAATTATGATTCTTTTGACATATAAACTAGAAATTGATCATCACCCCCTAATTGGAATTAATTGACCAAGGAATTGGCAGTTAATGAATTTTAGAGGAGATTAGGAAGGTCTAAGGAATTAGGGTCTAGTCACATATAGTTTGCCATGAAATTATATCTTGCATGATTAAATTAGTTAGTGATAAAAGTTAATCTGAAAAATAGATAACTCTAAAACCTTAACTGCTTTCTCAACATTTTATTCCCAACTCATTTATTTGTCTATCCTTTTGATATTCTGAGTACGAACTTAAACCTTTTGAACATCTCAAAACCAATTTTTGCTTGCCTAACTAATCCAATCAATCAATCATTGTTGCTTGATCCATCAATCCTCGTGGGATCGACTCTTACTCACGTAAGGTATTACTTGGTACGACCCGGTGCACTTGCCGGTTAGTAAGTGTGGGTTATAAATTCCGCATCAAGTTTTTAGCGCCGTTGCCGGGGATTGATAGTGATTAACAACTATTAGTTGTTTGATTGCTTAGATTAGGCGTTTTATTTTTAATTTTATTTAAATTTTGTTTTAAATATTTTCGAAAAAAATTATTTTTAATTTTCTTTATTTCGCTATTTATTTAATTTTTCCTTTCTTCCGTTTCTTTTTTTCTTTCACTTTCGTTTCCCTATTTCTTTTTTTTATTATTTTACTTCTTTTTAGTTTTTTTTCCTTTCTTTAAAAAAATTGTTTTAAATTTTCGAAAAAAAATATTTAATAAATAAATAGCACTAATATTTTTTTTTAATTTCTGAAATTAAGTTTGGTGTTACCTATTTATTATTTTTTTCTATTTATTTATTTATTTTATTCAATATTTTTATCTCTTTACACAGGTTACGTCACTGAGAATTCTCTGCACTCTGACGTAGAGATTCCCATTCTTTCTTGTTTTCTGTTTGTTTATGCGCAGGAACAGAGACAAAGAACATCTCTTAGACTTTGATCCTGAACCTGAAGGACTTTCAGGCGACGTTTACAACAGGCAAAATTGTACAAGGTTGCAGAATCCACTATGAATGATAACAATGCTGATAATCCCAATGCGGCAAACCCGAATAGGAATGAGCAACAAAGGAGAGTGCTTGGCTCCTACTCTTCTCCTACCGTAGATCTTTATGGAAAAAGCATCGTAGTGCCTCCTATTGCTGCGAACAACTTCGAGTTGAAGCCTCAACTGGTCACCCTGGTGCAACAAAACTGCCAATATCATGGTCTCCCCTACGAAGACCCAAATCAATTCATTTCAAGTTTTCTGCAGATTTGTGATACTATGAAGACAAATAGAGTGAACCTAGATGTGTACAAACTAATGCTCTTTCCGTTTGCTCTGAGGGATGAAGCAAAACTATGGCTAGATTCTCAACCCAAGGACAGTTTGGATACTTGGAACAAGGTGGTTACTGAGTTTCTCACAAAATTTTTCCCACCAAAGAAGCTGACTAAGCTTAGGATAGAGGTTCAGACCTTCAGACAGAAGGATGGTGAGACTCTGTATGAAGCTTGGGAGAGATACAAGCTACTGACTAGGCAATGCCCTCCAGACATGTTCTCCAAATGACATATTTTATGAAGGCTTGGGTGAAATGTCCAAAATGTGCTTAGACAATTCTGTAGGAGGTTCATTACACAAGAAGAAGACATCGGAGGAAACTATTGAGCTGATTGAATTGGTTGCAAGCAACGAATATTTATACTCCTCTAACAGGAATCCTGTGAATTCTGAAACCCCTCAGAAAAGAGGCGTGTTGAAGTAGATGCTATTAATGCTCTTCTTGCTCAGAACAAGCTGATGTCTCAGCAAATAAATCTACTTACTCAACAGATGGGTGGCATGCAAGTCTCAACTATCAACACCCAAAATCCACCACAGGAAGTCTCCTATGACATGGCAGGTAATTTTGTCCAAAATGATAATTATGATTATTCTCAACCTTCTTTTGAATAGGTGAATTACATGGGGAGTGGTCCTAGGAATCCCAACAATGACCCATATTCTAAGACATACAACCTGGGATGGAGGAATCACCCAAATTTTGGATGGAGGGATCAACCTCAAAGACCTCAGAACTTCAACAATAATTCTCAGGGCGGTTTCCAACAGAACAATGATTTGGAAGCAATATTGACAGGTTTTAGACAGGAAACCAGAGCATCCATCAAGAACCTGGAGATTCAAATGGGTCAAATAGCCACCAGAGTTAATGAAATTGATCAGAGGACCACTAATAGCCTTCCTAGTAACACAATTCCAAATCCATGAGAGGAATGCAACGGCTATCACTGTGAAAAGTGGACAAGTGGCAAGTGCAGAAGCACAAGTTATGCAGGAAACTAGAGCCTCCATTAGAAATTTAGAGGTGCTAGTAGACCAACTGAGCAAGCAAATACTTGAGAGGTCTGGAAGTGCATTTCAAGGTGACACAATGGTGAACCCAGGAGAAGATTGCAAGGTTATTCAATTGAGAAGTGGTAAAGTAGCTGGTTCTGAGACCAAGGTTAATGAAGAGCTAGTTGAAAAGGATGCTCCAGAGGAGAAGAAGGAAGAAGTAGAGCACGCCCCTCCAAAGCGTGCAGACAACCCATTCTCTGACTCTTTTGACACTTATCCTACATTGCCAAAGGCTCCTGAGTACAAGCCTAAGATGCCATATCCTCAGAGACTTCAAAAGGAGACCAAGGACAAGCAGTTCTCAAAGTTCTTGGAAATCTTCAGAAAGTTACAAATCAATATTCCTTTTGCTGAGGTTTTGGAGCAAATGCCTATCTATGCCAAATTTATGAAGGAGCTGTTGTCAAAGAAAAAGCGTTTAAAGGGAGATGAGACAATAGTCCTGACTAAGGAATGTAGTGCTATAATTCAGAATAACTTGCCAAAGAAAATGCCAGATCCAGGGAGCTTTCAAATTCCATGCACCATTAGGAGCACAACCTTTGAAAAAGCCCTATGTGATCTGGGGGCAAGCATAAATTTAATGCCCTTATCTATGATGAAAAAGCTGCAAATTCAAGAGGCACAACCCACAAAGATAGCATTACAGATGGCAGATAAAAATCTATGAAGCTTGCATATGGATTAGTAGAGAATATCTTGGTCAAAGTGGGTAAGTTCTTCCTCCCAGCAGACTTTGTGATTCTGGACACAGGGGAGGATGAGAATGCCTCTATAATTCTAGGAAGACCATTCCTAGCCACTGGAAGAGCTCTGATTGATGTAGAAGTGGGTAAATTAGTGCTTAGAGTGCATAATGAGCAACTCGTCTTTCATGTCTTCAAAGATATACATCCAACAGGTGAAGAAGAGAGGTGCATGCAGGCTGAGCTTATTGATCCAAACCTTCAAAAATCGCCTGATGATACACAGCAGAATCTGCAACTCAAACTTCCCTTGGAAACAGTCAATAAAATTCCTCCTGACATCAAACCTAAGTTTGGTGTTGGGAATGCATCATCTACCAAGGAAGAGGTTCCCAAAAAGAAGAAAGTACCCAGAGGATGGAGAAACAAAAAGATCCCCACTGAAGGTTTCTCCCCAGGAATGAAGGTAGTATTGACCAACAATCCAGCATGGGTTTATACAGTAATCAGAATCCTCTCTCTGGAGCATATTGAGCTACGTTATGGAGATACAGGAAAGAAGTTCAAAGTAAGGGGTGAAGAGCTGAGCCCCTATGATCCTCCTCCTTAGAGGAGCTGACCGTCAAGCTAGTGACGATAAAGAAGCGCTTGTTGGGAGGCAACCCGATAATTTCGTATCCTTAGCTAGTTTTAATTTTCATAGTAGTAATTTTCTTATTTGATTTTATTTGAGTTCTTACTAATTTTCTGATCATGCAGCTATATTATTCCAGGAACTGAATACTTCAATATTTCAAAAAAAAAAACGAGAAAAGGCACACGACGCGATAGCGTCACTGATGCGGACGCGTCACTTATTTGTGCGTGAAAAATGATATCTGACAGAGAGTTGCGCAGATGTGGCGCAGGAATGGAGCCTTTCGCACAAATGATCCCACGTGTTCGCGTACCCCACGCGTTCGCGTCATTTGTGATTTTCGCCATTCACGCGGACGCGTCACTGACGCGGACGCGTGACCTGCAAATTCGACATAAAAGAGTGTTTGGGCAGAGAGTTGTGCTGGCTTGGGGCAGGAAGTGTGCTAGAAGCACAAATTTGGTCACGCGGACGCGTCCTTGACACGGCCGCGTCAATTGCACATTTGGCCATCCACGCGTTCGCATGCATGACACGAACGCGTCGTATTAAATTTTGGTTCCCAAGCCATGCGAATAGAAAGTCGCGCGGGCGCGCGGCTGGCTTCGCACAAATTGCACAAAATCCAGGGCACGCGGACGCGTGCCTGACGCTAACGCGTCATTATGAAGAATTCGCAACCTACGCGATCGCGTGCTGCACACGTTCGCGTTGCTTGCGCCACATTAGTTCGCCGCCCAGTTTTCTTTCTCTCTCTCCCAATCCTAATTCTCTCTTATTCTTTTATCCTTTTATTTTTCTTTCCTCATAATATTTATCTCTTTCTATTTTCAGTTCTTATTTGCTTGAGGACAAGCATACCTTTAAGTTTGGTGTTGTTGGACGCTGCGTTTATTGGTTTTCTGGCACCAAAAGGGAGGCGAATCATCTTAATTGAGGAGCACAACCTGAAGAATAAAGCGACCGCTATGATAACTAAGGTGGTTGAGTTCCTTTCATTTTTATTCCTCCCCCTCTTCTTCTATGTTATGTTCTGGCTTTCTACTATTTTGCTTTGTTTGTTGCACGATCTTTTATTAGTTAGAATTCTAGGACTAGTTTTTTTTAATTTCTTTAATGCTGAAAAGAAGTTTCATGTACCACTCACTGAACTTGAATCTAAAAAGAAAAGAAAAAGAAGTGATGTATTGCATGAGAAATTGAGTTTAATTCTAAGAATAATCTTATTTACTTAAATGTGGTGGTATTTTCTGTGATTTTTGAATACATGATATGAACAATGGATATTTGAATTTGAATCAAGGGATGTTGATGTATGAGGAACAGGAATTTAGAGAATTATTATGGCTTCTCTGAAATAAACAAAAATTTAATCCTTGAAGCAAAAGAAACAGCAAAAGAAAAAAATCATTATATAAATAAATAAATAAATAATAATAAAAGCAGGGTCTAAGGCTCTGAGCATCAATGACCAGGGAGGTCGGACATGATTAAAAGCTCAAAGAGTTGTTTCCCTAGTCATATGCTTGTGGTGTGATTGTGTCAAGTAATCCTTGAGACAGAACACTTAGAGTCGAGACCAAGTGCGTTTAACAGAGTATGCCAAAGGCTTTGAGCACCACTGTCTGGGAGTAACTGAAAGAAAAATCAGAACTCAAAGGGAGTTCCTCAGTTAAGTGCTTGTGGTGTTTTTGTGTCAAGTAACTCTTGAAACAAAACATTTAAAGTCACGGCTAGGCTCAAGGTGCAAAGCACCAAAGAAAAATAAATTAAAATAAATTTTGTTGTGTTCAAGGATTAAACTGAAATATAAAAGATCAGAGAATTCATAATATTATCCGGATTCTAATTCCAGATGACAGTGACATCCTTCTGATTTAAAGGAGAGTGAGATGCCAAACCTATTCAGGATTACAGTTATAAACCCTACTATAAAAAGAGACACGAGCTTAATCGAATTCTCATGCTCATGCTAATTCACATCCTAAGTTTATATTAGTTTTGGTTGCTTGAGGACAAGCAACAGTTTAAGTTTGGTGTTGTGATGCGTGAGCATCTTATCTATCTTTTCCTAGTGAATTTGCATCTAATTTGTTGAGTTTAATTAAGAATTAATTATATTTTAGCCACTATGATGCTATTTTGAGTTTTGTGCAATTTTATTTATTTTAGGTAGCATTCGGAGGGATTTGATGAAGTTTCTGCATAGAAAAAGAAGAAACCAAAGAGATGACCAGCGAAGACCGACGCGGACGCATGGCTCACGCGACCGCGTGGAATGGAGAAATCGCAATGACGCGATCGCGTGCCTGACGCGAACGCGTGGACTAGAATCCGTACAAATGACGCGAGCATGTGGACAACGCAGACGCGTCACATGCGCGATCTGCAATAATACAGAAAACGCTGGTTTCGATTTCTGGGCTGTTTTTGACCCAGTTTCCAGCCTAGAAAACACATATTAGAAGCTGCAGAATGGACAAATCAAGTGGTCCCCACCCATCAACTGAAGATCTGTTAATTAATTCGAATTTAAATTCAAATCTTATCTTTTAGGAAAAGATATTAATTTTAATTTTTTATTTTAAACCTATTAGGATTAGTAATAAATAGAAACTCTGTACATTTAGACATGTACCAGATTGTTACCAGAACCCTTATTTTTTCTCTAAACCATGAGCAACTAATCCTCCACTGTTAAGGTTAGGAGCTCTGTCTATTTGTAATGGATTAATTCGTTTGATCTTTCTAATTTATTCATGTTTTGATTTATATTTCAATAATTATTTTCGCTCTTAATTTTATGAATATTGGGTGGAACGGAAGTATGACCCATGTTCTAATTGAGTTCTTGTAAAACTTGGAAAAGCTCTTTACTTGAACAACAGCTTGGAAACATATTATACTGAATTTTTAATTGTTTGTATTTAATGGGATACGTGACATATAATCCCTTTATTTGTGGATAATTAGGATTCTTTTGGCATATAAACTAGAAATTGATCATCACCCCCTAAATGGAATTAATTGACCAAGGAATTGGCAGTTAATGAATTTTAGAGGAGACTAGGAAGGTCTAAGGAATTAGGGTCTAGTCACATATAGTTTGCCATGAAATTATATCTTGCATGATTAAATTAGTTAGTGATAAAAGTTAATCTGGAAAATAGACAACTCTGAAACCTTAGCTGCTTTCTCAACATTTTATTCCCAACTCATCTATTTGTCTATCCTTTTGATATTCTGAGTTCGAACTTAAACCTTTTGAACATCTCAAAACCAATTTTTGCTTGCCTAACTAATCCAATCAATCAATCATTGTTGCTTGATCCATCAATCCTCGTGGGATCGACCCTTACTCACGTAAGGTATTACTTGGTACGACCCGGTGCACTTGCCGGTTAGTAAGTGTGGGTTATAAATTCCGCATCACGTGTACACGTGGGTCACGCGTACGCGTCATGTCACGCGTATACGTCGCTATGCGACTTCATCTCCACGCGTGCGAGTCTGTCACGCGTGCGCGTCAATGTATGCACTCTAAATCCTTGTTTTTCCATGAGTTCTCCACTTTGCATGCTTTTCTCTTCATTCTTTCCATCCAATACTTGCCTTATGAACCTGAAATCACTCAACAAATACATCAAGGCATCGAATGGAATTAAAGTGAATTAAAATCACCAGTTAAACGGCCTAAAAAGCATGTTTTTACACTTGAGCACAGATTAAGAAAGAATTACGGAACTATGCTATTTCATTGAATAAATGTGAGAAAAAGTGATAAAATCCCCTAAATTAAGCACAAGATAAACCACAAAATTGGGTTTTATCAAACCTCCCCACACTTAAACCAAGCATGTCCTCATGCTAAACTCAAGAAAGAAACAAAGGGTATCAACATTTATTCAATGCAAACTATCTATGTACAACCTACCTACATGCAACTATCTATATGAATACAACTACTTAGTCAAAATAAATCAATCCCCAAGACATATATGAGTGCAAGGGCTAAAGTAATAACAATCAAGTCAAACCCACAATTGAATTGAGTTATTGAAAGATTTTACAAACTTGCAAGAAAAGATGATCATGGGTGGAAATATGTAATTGAGCGATCGAACCCTCACCGGATGTGTATCCGCTCTAGTCACGTGTATTGGGTTGATTCACTTAATTCTCCCCTAATCATGCTTTCCAAGGTTTTTTTCATCTAACAATCAACAATTATTTCATGCATGCATACAAATATCATGAGGACTTTCCCAAAGGTTGTAATGGGGCTAGGGCCAAGGTAGGATTATATATGGTCAAGTGAGATTGAGATTTGAATTTTTGATTAACTTTAACTTCCCACTTACCCTATATAACAACCTATACAATTCTAAACAAATCTAACTACCCATTCTTCACTTTTTCACACACTCATGCATTCTCTTTTTGATCACCACACTTATGTATATATATATATATATATATATATATATATATATATATATATATATATATATATTTTTCTTGCAATAAAGTATATACAAAAGTATCAATGCATATGGTTTTTCATTTAATGCATGAGTATGTACCCAATTCCCAATATTTTCAATAAAAATACAGAAATACTATTTTATCCCAACCAATGTTCCCAATCTTTCCAAACTTGAATGATAAGCACTCTCACTAGCCTAAGCTAATCAAAGATCCAAACAAGGGACATTTATTGTTTTCACTTAAGGCTTATAATGTGCTAAAATTAAGAACAATTGGGTTAAGCATAGGCTCAAAATTGGCTAACAATAAAAGATAAAAGGTAGACTTTTTGGGTAACTGAGCTAATTGAAACAATGGCCTCAATCATATAAGTGCATTCATACACAAAATAATAGACATATAGAATCAAACAAATCAAAGATTACAATCATAGAAAGAGAATAATGCACACAAGAATGAAAATAAGTGGTTATATGATGTAACCACACAATTAGGCTCAAAACTCACATGCTTGTGTTCTTAGCTAAAAAATCATGTTTCACAATATATGTAATCCAAGCAAGTTTTAAAATTTTTTTTCAATCAATTGGGGTGCCCTATAGGAAAAATCCTTGAAAAATCTCATTATTTTGACTAAGCTTATTATGTATATATATGCAAAACAAGAAAATGCAACTAAAAATCCTAAAAGACCTAAAAATGAAATGCAAAAGTGTTGGATTAGTAATTTTCACCCAAAAACGCCGACGGGTTGGAAGACCTCCCCACACTTAAAAGTTTGCACCATCCTTAGTGCATTCAAAACGAGCAAGGGGGTACGGCGACTTTCTGGATTGCCACCCTCAGCTAGCGGATCAACCGGTGCTGCGTGTTCTTTCTCCCGTTTCTATTTTTGCTTATGGTGCATCATTCATGAAAAATAGAAAATGACACCGTAAGAGAAGAGAATACAAAAGCAAGGAAGCATAACTTGTTAGAATGAGGTAAATCACTAGAATGAAGTGAGTGAATTAGTGTGACATTGATGAGAAATAGGTGTGTGAGTTCTAAGTTGCATGCGATTTAGAACACACACACTAGCGTAGAAAGTTATGTCATAATTACACAAAAGAAAGCATACACTTCACTCATTCTAGTGTGCTTGAGATACTTTAAAGGACTTGTAGGTTAAGATACAAACAAGTAGTGAAGAAGCATGAAAGCATTCAAGCAATTAATCAAGCAATTGTGAAATTGGACAATGAATGGACATTGATTGATGTGCAAGCAAACTTAGTGAACAAAATGGTATATGAAACTTACACAACAATCAATGACACATATTGAAATATGTTTGCAACACCTATGTGACATAGAAGTGGAACACATGGATGCTATGGAACTTAGGAAATAGAATATAGAAGTAAAAATCAATCACATAGCAAGCATGGTCCACAAAGCTTAGAAAGTTAAAAAACATGTCACTAAGTAAGCTTTCAACCCAATTTCACATTCCAAAATCTCAATGTATGAAATAGGTGATGTAAATAAGGGTCAATCATAACAAGCATCACCTAAAAAAATGCATTGATAATACACAAACACCTAACAATGGATGATGAATGCATGGTGGCCAAAACATGCAATTCAAAATAGTTAAGGTGCTTGAAGGCAATGTACAAGTACTTGGTATGCACAAAGGTTAAGCATGAAAGCTCAAAACCAAGTAGCAAAATATAACCTCAACAAAGAATCCAACAATGTCAGTAAAAAACAATTATGCTAAAATAGCATCAGTTAATACTAAGCAGCAATAAACGACAAACATAATTAATAATCCAACATGTATAATGAAAAACAAAAATTAGAAAAAAAATTAAACTAACTAAAGAACTAACTAAAAGAAATGGTAATCAATGGTGATTGGTAGTGTTGGATGATGGTTGAAGGGTGGAAAGAAAAGAGAAGGAGAAAGACGAAGGAGAGAAATGGAAAGAAAAAAAGAAAAGAAGGGTGGTGGAATAGGACAATCCACGCGTACGCGTGGAGTGACGCGTAAGCGTGGATAAGTGAAATGGGAGAGAACGCGTACGCATACGCGTGATGGTTTATTCAGAGCGGCGACGCATATGCATGGAGTGATGCATACATGTGGGTTGGTTTTGTGCTAGAGGCACAAATCCAGCACACTTCACGCACAACTCTCGGGTTTTTATATGGGATGTGAAAATTTTGGATCCACGCGTACGCGTAGGCGATGCGTGCGCGTGGATAGTCAAAATTCTTGATGTCACGCGTACGCATGGGTGACGCGTACACGTGGGTTGGTGCTCTGTTTTTTAATTTTTTTTTTGCACCAAACCAAGCATTCCAAACCTCCAAACAGCTACCAAAACACCATAAAGCCTTTATTTAACCTACTAGACTATCAAATAAACTCAACTAACTAAACGAAACATGAAATCAAATTTATTTTACCAATATGCATAAAAGAGAAAAATGAAAAGATGTTACCATGGTGGGGGTGTCTCCCATCTAACACTTTTGTTTATTGTCCTTAAGTTGGACTTATGGGGAGCTCTTCATCAAGGTGGCTTGTGCTTGAATCCATCCTTGAACATCCACCAATGTTTAGACTTCTATTGTGCTTCATCATTCAAAGTTAATAACTCCAAGCTTTGATGGAGTTCTTCACAAACCATGGACTCCCAAAGTTGATCCTCCTCTTGTAATCCGAGATCCCATACTTTGTTTTTACACCCGTCTTCAAATCGATCATGGTGGTTTCCTCCGGGTGGTAAGAAAAGTGAATTCTCATTAAGGTACCAAACTATCCTCCTAGACCCATCCAATTAAGCACTACACCAATCCATGCTCCTCAATTTTGAGCTTCCAACCATAATGAGCCTAGATTTACAACGCCAACCACTAAACATTCTCCTCTTATGCTTAATTACATAAAGCGCCCTAAGTTGGCTATCCGTTTTAAGCAAACCATATTCAAGTGGGATAATAAAGCTAAGAGTAATGAGTTTTACCCACTCGAATGAAGGATTAGATGGCGGCTTAGGTGGAGGAGTTCCCAACGGTCTTGATAAAGTGCGTTCCACTCCCGTCCATCCTCTTCTAGAGGCTTCCACCACTTGGCAAGGTTCTTCAAGCTCTATCTCTTGCCAAGTTTCCTCAATTTCACATTCTTCTTCACCAATGTCTTCAAACTCTTCCCATCACTCAAATCATAAATAGGAGGTTGAGTGAAATCTACCTCATCATCAATTCCAAGCATAGTAGGGAAGGACTCATCAAGCTCAAAAGGATCATATGTTGATGTGGAATCATCATATATAGGGGGGCTAGTTGCTTGTACCACTTCTTCCAATCTTTCTTTTTGGTAGCTTTCTTCCAATTCCTTCTCTTCTTCAATGCTTACCAAATGGGTGGGAAGTGAGGTATCTTCTTCTTTAATCCCTTTGTCAAGCCCAATGGGAGAGGATTCAATTGTAGATAAAAACTCACCAATGATTGAATCCATCTCTTGATCAACCCATTCAAAGTCTTCAACTATGATATGCTTCGGAGGTTTTACACTCTCCTCCTCAACGCCAATTTCACACTTCATGGAAGAAGGCTCTTGAACTTGTGATTCTTCCATGTACTCAACATATCTTAAATCTCCAACCACTACTTCCTCTTGTTCAATAATCTCTACTTCCTCTTCTTGTTGCACTTCTTGCTTTAACTCCTCTTCTTCCTCTTGAAACTTCAAGTCCATTTCCTCACAAAACTCCTTGAGTGCTTCTTCATATTCAACAATGGGAGTGCCTTGATTACATAGGCTTAGGCAGGATGAGACCATGTTGCTAACGGCTTTCATCACAATAGCAATCTTGGCTTCTATCTCCTTGAACTCTTCTTCATGCTTCAGACACCTAACTAGAAGTTCTTGTTGCTCTCGTACTAGTAGTTGGTCCATTGAAGGTGGTGGTGGAAGAGAGGGTTCAATGTTTGAGGGAAAGGTATTGTAATTGGAAGGTGGTTGATGAGCGGATATTTTATACGCTTTTTGGAGGTAATTTCATGTAGATTTTAGTATGTTTTAATTAGTTTTTAGTAGAATATTATTAGTTTTTAGGCAAAAATCATATTTCTGGACTTTACTATGAGTTTGTGTGTTTTTCTATGATTTCAGGTATTTTCTGACTGAAATTGAGGGAGCTGAGCAAAAATCTGATTTAGGCTGAAAAAGGACTGCTGATGCTGTTGGATCCTGACCTCCCTGCACTCGGAATGAATTTTTTGGAGCTACAGGAGTCCAATTGAGGCTTTCTTAATTGGGTTGGAAAGTAGACATCCAGGGCTTTCCAGCAATATATAATAGTCCATACTTTGCGTGAATATAAATGACGTAAACTGGCGTTCAACGCCAGTTCCATGTTGTAGTCTGGCGTCCAGCGCCAGAAACAGGTTACAAGTTGGAGTTCAACGCCCAAAACACGTTACAACCTGGCGTTCAACTCCAGAAACAGCCCAAGCACGTGAGAAGCTTAAGTCTCAGCCCCAGCACACACCAAGTGGGCCCCAGAAGTGGATTTCTGCACCACTTATCTTAGCCTACTCATTCTCTGTAAACCTAGGTTACTAGTTTAGTATTTAAACAACTTTTAGAGACTTATTTGGCACCTCATGACATTTTTTTAGATCTGAATTTTATACTCTTTGACGGCATGAGTCTCTAAACTCCATTGTTGGGGGTGAGGAGCTCTGCAGCGTCTCGATGAATTAATGCAATCACTTATATTTTTTCATTCAAATATGCGTGTTCCTATCTAAGATGTTCATTCGCGCTTAATTATGGAGAAGGTGATGATCCGTGACACTCATCACCTTCCTCAACCCATGAATGTGTGTCTGACAACCACCTCCGTTCTACAGTAGATTGAATGACTATCTCTTAGATTCCTTAATCAGAATCTTCGTGGTATAAGCCGGATTGATGACGGCATTCATGAGAATTCGGAAAGTCTAAACCTTGTCTGTGGTATTCCGAGAAGGATTCCGTGATTGAATGACTATGACGAGCTTCAAACTCCTGAAGGCTGGGCGTTAGTGACAGACGCAAAAGAATCATTGGATTCTATTCCAACCTGATTGAGAACCGACAGATGATTAGCCGTGCTGTGACAGAGCATTTGGACCATTTTCACTGAGAGGATGGGAAGTAGCCATTGACAACGGTGACACCCTACATAGAGCTTGCCATGGAAGGAACCTTGCATTATGCTATTGAGTTGAATATTACATTGCAGAAATTCAGAGGATAAAGCATCTCCAAAACCCCAACACATTCTCCATTACTGCACAACAAGTAATTAATTCACGCTCTATTATTTTTCTAATAATTCAAACTGATAATTTTAATTGATATCCTGACTAAGAATAATAAAATAAATATAGCTTGCTTCAAACCAATAATCTCCGTGGGATCGACCCTTACTCACGTAAGGTATTACTTGGACGACCCAGTGCACTTGCTGGTTAGTGGTACGAGATCATAAGAAATCTTGATTTTGATATTGAGATTAAAATTTCGTGCACCAAGTTTTTGGCGCCGTTGCCGGGGATTGTTCGAGTTTGAACAACTAAAGGTTTATTTTATTGCCTAGATTAGGAATAATTTATTTTTGTTGCTATAGAGTCATTAAATTTTGAGTCCTTTATTCCCTTTTCAAAATTTTTCAAAAAAAAAAAATATTTTTCTTTATCAAATTTCTAATTTTTCGTGAGTTTAGTGTTTTGTTCTAAGTTTGGTGTCAATTACATAGTTTATATTTTCCCTTTAAATTTTCGAATTTATGCTCTTTGGTCTTCAAGTTGTTCTTGTTGACTTTTCTTGTTGATCTTTAATTTTTCTTGTTCTGTGTCTTTTCTTGTTCCGCTTGTGTTTTTCCAAAGCATTAGTCTTCCAAAAAGAATATACCTATTCAAAACAAGTGTTACATTTACTGCCCAATTGGCTAGAGCGTTGGTCTATGTTCTTGGTAATTGAGTGTCTTCTTTTTAAAATCTTTTTTTTTTCAAAATTAATTTTTCTTGATTTAATCTTGTGCCAAACTTTAAGTTTGGTGTTTTCTTGTCAATCCTTTTATAATTTTCGAAAATTTTATTGAAGTTTTCTAAAAATTTTAAGTTTGGTGTTCTTTCTTTTGTTCTTGTGTTCTTGTGAATCTTCAAGGTGTTCTTGAGTGTTTCTTGTGTTTTGAACTTAAAATTTTTAAGTTTGGTGTTCCTTGGTGTTTTCTCTCCAAAATTTTCGAAAATAAGGAGCATTAGATCTAAAAATTTTAAGTCTTGTGTCTTTTATGTGTTTTTCTCTTTCATCATAAAATTAAAAAAAAATATATTTTCTAACTATTTTTAAGCTACTTTTTCGAAATTTCTCTAGAAATTCAGATTTTAATTTCAAAAGATTTTAATTTCAAAATTTTTCAAATCTTATCCTCCTAAGATTTTCAAAAAAAATATTTTTAATATAATATATTTTATTATCTTTTTCAAAAAAATACCCTAACCACTTTCTCTTTTTCCTCAAATTTTTTGAAAATCTTCACAAAATATTTTCAATTTCTTTTTTTATTTATTTCATTTTTATTTATTTCGTTTTTATTTTATTTTATAAAATAAATTTTTATAAAATAAATAATATCAACATACATATCATCTCCCTTGTTCCATCATGGAATTAAGTGGAAAGGAACAGTCCAGAAGGACTCTGGGGTCATATGCTAACCCCACCACTGCTTCATATGGGAGTAGTATCTGTATACCCTCCATCGGAGTCAGTAACTTTGAGTTGAATCCTCAGCTCATTATCATGGTGCAGCAAAGTTGCCAGTATTCCGGTCTTCCACAAGAAGAACCTACAAAGTTTCTGGCACAATTTTTACAAATTACTGACACAGTACATGATAAGGAAGTAGATCAGGATGTCTATAGATTATTACTGTTTTCATTTGCTATAAAAGATCAAGCTAAGAGGTGGTTAAATAACCAACCTAAGGACAGCATAAAGACATGGAAACAGCTGTCAGAAAAATTCCTGAATCACTATTTTCCTCCAAAACGGATGACACAGCTAAGGCTGAGCATCCAAGGCTTCAAACAAGGAGATAATGAATCTCTTTATGATGCTTGGGAGAGATACAGAGAGATGCTAAGAAAATGTCCCTCTGAAATGTTTTCAGAGTGGGTGCAGTTAGACATCTTCTATTATGGGCTTACAGAGAGAGCTCAGATTTCTCTAGACCACTCAGCTGGTGGATCTATACATATGAGAAAAACAATTGAAGAAGCTCAAGAGCTTATTGATACAGTTGCCAGAAATCAGCATCTGTACCTAAGCAGTGAATCTTCCATGAAAGAAGAAGCTAAAACAGTGACTGCTGAACTCAGTCCTGCAGAACAAGCTATGGAATTCAATCAGCAATTAGACTTTCTAACAAAACAGTTAGCCGAATTCAAGGAGATATTACAAGAAACAAGAATGGCTAATATGAATATGGAAGTACAGTTGAAGCAAACAGAACAGCAGCTATCAAAACAAATAATAGAAGAGTGCCAAGCAGTTCAATTAAGAAGTGGGAAAACATTAAATACCTCACTTCAAGGTAGCAGGAAGCCAAGAAACGAGCAAACCACCCAAAATCCATCTGAGGACAGTCAGAGCCCAGAGAAGAATAACTCTGGCGCTCAAAAGCCAGAAAATGGGTGGAAAGCTGGCGCTGAACGCCCAGACCATGCTCAGTTCTGGCGTTCAACGCCAGAAACAAGCAATGAACCGGCGTTGAACGCCCAAAGAAAGCACAGTTCTGGCGTTCAGATGCCAGAAACAGGTAAGGAGCTAGCGTCTAACGCCACTCCAGCTTTCACCCCTGTCATCCAAACGCCAGTGGGAGATCAGACACATGTTAGTGCTGATAGCAACCCCTCTAAAAAGGCTTCTCAACCCTCATCTGTAGGTAATAAACCTGCAGCAACTAAGGTTGAGGAATATGGTGCACGAAATTGTGATCATCAATGGCGCCATCAACATGGTACGCTCAATTGCAATCTCAACTCTTTATCACAACTTCGCACAACTAACCAGCAAGTGCACTGGGTTGTCCAAGTAATAAACCTTACGCGAGTAAGGGTCGATCCCACGGAGATTGTTGGTATGAAGCAAGCTATGGTTATCTTGTAAATCTTAGTCAGGCAGATTCAAATGGTTATGGGTGATATATGAATAAAGCATAAAGTAAAGATAGAGATACTTATGTAATTCATTGGTGAGAACTTCAGATAAGCGAATGGAGATGCTTTGTCCCTTCCGTCTCTCTGCTTTCCTACTGTCTTCATCCAATCCTTCTTACTCCTTTCCATGGCAAGCTGTATGTTGGGCATCACCGTTGTCAGTGGCTACAGTCCCGTCCTCTCAGTGAAAATGTTCAACGCACCCTGTCACGGCACGGCTAATCATCTGTCGGTTCTCAATCAGGTTGGAATAGAATCCATTGATTCTTTTGCGTCTGTCACTAACGCCTAGCCTTCAGGAGTTTGAAGCTCGTCACAGTCATTCAATCATTGAATCCTACTTTGAATACCACAGACAAGGTTTAGACCTTCCGGATTCTCTTGAATGCCACCATCAATTCTAGCTTATACCACGAAGATTCTGATTAAGGAATCCAAGAGATAAACATTCAAGCCTTGTTTGCTTGTAGAACGGGAGTGGTTGTCAGGCACGCGTTCATAAGTGAGAATGATGATGAGCGTCACATAATCATCACATTCATCATGTTCTTGGGTACGAATGAATATCTTAGAATAAGAACAAGCTGAATTGAATAGAAGAACAATAGTAATTGCATTAATACTCGAGGTACAGCAGAGCTCCACACCTTAATCTATGGTGTGTAGAAACTCCACCGTTGAAAATACATAAGAACAAGGTCTAGGCATGGCCGTGAGGCCAGCCCCCAAAACATAATCTAAGAACTAGGCATCCAAAGATGAAAATACAATAGCAAAAGGTCCTATTTGTAGAGAACTAGTAGCCTAGGGTTTACAGAAATGAGTAAATGACATAAAAATCCACTTCCGGGCCCACTTGGTGTGTGCTTGGGCCGAGCATTGAAGCTTTCATGTGTAGAGACTTTTCTTGGAGTTAAACGCCAGCTTTTGTGCCAGTTTGGGCATTTAACTCCCATTCTTGTGCCAGTTCTGGCGTTTAACGCCGGGCAGTTTTGAGCTGATTTGGAACGCCGGTTTGGGCCATCAAATCTTGGGCAAAGTATGGACTATTATAGATTGCTGGAAAGTCCAGGATGTCTACTTTCCAACGCCATTGAGAGCACGCCAATTGGGCTTCTGTAGCTCCAGAGAATTCACTTCGAGTGCAGGGAGGTCAGAATCCAACAGCATATGCAGTCCTTTTTAGTCTCTGAATCAGATTTTTGCTCAGGTCCCTCAATTTCAGCCAGAAAATACCTGAAATCATAGAAAAATACACAAACTCATAGTAAAGTCCAGAAAAGTAAATTTTAACTAAAAACTAATAAAAATATAATAAAAACTAACTAAAACATACTAAAAACATACTAAAAACAATGCCAAAAAGCGTATAAATTATCCGCTCATCACAACACCAAACTTAAATTGTTGCTTGTCCCCAAGCAACTGAAAACCAAATAAGATAAAAAGAAGAGAATATGCAATGAATTCCAAAAACATCTATGAAGATCAGTATTAATTAGATGAGCGGGGCTTTTAGCTTTTTGCCTCTGAACAGTTTTGGCATCTCACTCTATCCTTTGAAATTCAGAATGATTGGCTTCTATAGGAACTCAGAATCCAGATAGTGTTATTGATTCTCTTAGTTAAGTATGATGATTCTTGAACACAGCTACTTTATGAGTCTTGGCCGTGGCCCAAAGCACTCTGTCTTCCAGTATTACCACCGGATACATACATGCCACAGACACATAATTGGGTGAACCTTTTTAGATTGTGACTCAGCTTTGCTAGAGTCCCCAATTAGAGGTGCCCAGGGTTCTTAAGCACACTCTTTTTGCCTTGGATCACAACTTTATTTCTTTCTCTTTTTTTTCGTTTTTCTCTCTTTTTTTTTTGAATATTTACTGCTTTTTCTTGCTTCAAGAATCATTTTTATGATTTTTCAGATCCTCAGTAACATGTCTCCTTTTTCATCATTCTTTCAAGAGCCAACCATTCATGAACAACAAATTCAAAAGACATATGCACTGTTTAAGCATACATTCAGAAAACAAAAGTATTGCCACCACATCAAAATAATTAATCTGTTATAAAATTCAAAATTCATGCAATTCTTCTTTTTTTCAATTAAGAACATTTTTCATTTAAGAAAGGTGATGGATTCATAGGACATTCATAACTTTAAGGCATAGACACTAAGACACTAATGATCATGAGACACAAACATAGATAAACATAAGCATGAAATTCGAAAAACAAGAAAATAGAGAACAAGGAGATTAAAGAGCGGGTCCACCTTAGTGATGGCGGCTCGTTCTTCCTCTTGAAGATCTTATGGAGTGCTTGAGCTCCTCAATGTCTCTTCCTTGCCTTTGTTGCTCCTTGATGCCAAGGCATCTTAGGCTAGTTTCACTAGCATTTTTCTGTTAGTTTTAGTTGTTTTATGCATTTTCTTGAGCTTAAAGTAACCAAGAATGGTTAAATGAACAACAAAGCAATGAACCATCCAAAACATTATGATTTTGATGCAAATTCCATGAGTTTTTAGTGATATTACTTGAATGCTATGAATGGATGAATTCTCATGAAATTTTGCAAGACTTTGATGCAATTGTTTGGATGATTTCAGGGAAGAGAGGCTAGGCAAGGAAGCAACAAAATCAATAAAGGAAGCTTGAAATTCAAATGGGACGTTTAAGCTCCAGTTTAAGCCTAAACTGGAGCTTAAACGCCAAAATCATGAGAAGAAGAGGAAATGCTGTAACTGGCGTTTAACCTCCAGTTTGACCTTAAACTGGAAGTTAAACGCCAGAATGAGAAAGGGCACTAAGAAGCATTCCACGTTTAACCTCCAGTTTAACCTTAAACTGGAGGTTAAACGCCAGAAGCAAGAGAGGCACCAGGAGCATTCCACGTTTAACCTCCAGTTTGACCTCAAACTGGAGGTTAAACGTGTTCGACCATTTCCTTCCTCCAGGGTGTTTTCTTCATTCCACGTTTAACCTCCAGTTTGACCTCAAACTGGAGGTTAAACGTGTTCGATCCAAATTGCTTCCAGGGGTTGCTTTCTTCATTTCCAAGTTTAACCTCCAGTTTGACCTCAAACTGGAGGTTAAACGTGTTCGACTATGTACACTCCTGGGGTGCTTTCTTCCAATTCCACGTTTAAGTTTTAGTTGACCTTAAACTGAAACTTAAACTTCAACTTAAACACCACCATTTGAAAAGGTTTCTGGGCCAAATATATTGAAGTTTAAGTTAGCAATTGAGCACAAATACTAACTTAAACGTATGGTGTGAAACCCAAGTGAATATCATGGTTTATGAGATTGGGCCTGAAGAATTGATGAGTCTGGAACTTCAAATTGTTGAGTCTTGTGTCATTACTTGTTTATCACTAAGTTTGCTCAATGAATGTTACAGAATTGGATCACAGCCTCATCAGGATTATGGACCATAAGCCTAAGCAAAAGGAATCAAGGAAAGGCCTCAAAGCCCAAAAACACAACAGAAGCTCAATTTAGAAAGTGTATAAATAGGATAGAATTGAAGTTAGTGAGGATCTTTGGACCTTTTGACACTTTTTACACTTGAGAACTTTTCATCAGTTTTGTAATTGAATTCTGAGAATGAATCACTAAACCCCTTTCATTGGTTAGGGAGCTCTATTGTAATTCAATGAATCAATAATAGTTTTATCTTCTTCTTCAATCTTTTCTCTTGAATTTTGTTAGAAAGCTTCTCGATCTAATTCATTGGGTAGTTGTCTTGGGAAAGAAATTACCCATATTGGAATCCTTCGGAACCTTGGGAAGGAATGATGGATTCATGCTAGAGAAGCTTTCTCACAGTGAATTGGTGGGTTTGGATGGATATTGTGACATGTAATCCTACCAAATTGTGGTTCATGAACTGTGGTATAATCAGTGATCGAGCATCATCTCTTCTTATGAACATTTAAACCAAGGGATTGGGAATTTGTTTGTTTTTAGAGAGAATTGGTGAGCCAAGGAATTGGGATCCAATCATATAAGATTGCCAATCAAGATTCAATGAATGCATTGGTTGAGGAAGAGATGAAAATGTTTTGATTCGGAGATTTCAATATCTCCTGACCTCAATGAACTCCCCATCTCTGATCTACCTTTTCTATTTACATTCTGCAATTTCAATTCATGCAATTCCTCCCCAATTCCCTTTTAATTTCAGCAATTTACTTTCTAGCACCTTAATTCTAGCAATTTAAGTTTATGCAATTTCAATTCCTTGCAATTTACATTTCCTGCCACATTTACTTATTGCAATTCACATCTAAAAGTTGATTCCGCTCAACTAATCAAACTTCTAATTCGAATTGCTCATTCAACCAATCCTTGTGGGATTCGACCTCACTCTATTGTGAGTTTTTACTTGACGATAACCGGTGCACTTGCCGGAAGGAATTTTGCTGTTTGTGCAATTTCCTAAAATCGTAGCATAACAAGTTTATGCGCATCAAGTTTATGGCGCCGTTGCCGGGGATTGGTTTTCGATTGACAATTCTCAAATTGGAAGTTAACTAGATTGAGCATTTTTCTTGTTTTGTTACTTTAGTTCAAGTTACTTGTTGAATTTTAATTTCTGCACTCTGTTATTTGCACTCTTTCTTTATGTCTTTAAATTCAAGCAACTAACTCACTGACCCACTAACTATTTGAATTAATTCCTCAACTGCTCTAACCATACTCTTCCATTAACCAAGAGTATTCCACTTGTTTGTTGCTTGTAGTGTGTTCTTGTATGACAGGTAGAAGAGGAGAGACATCAACTCCTCCATATACCGAACCAGAGAGGACCCTTCATAGACGTAGAAGGGAAGCAAGAGGGAAGAGAGTACTGAGAGAGGAAGAATCTGAAGGAGAATCTGAGGACAACTTTGAGGAAGCTCTAGATCTCAACATGGATAGAGAATTTCACAACCATGAGAGGGCTGATGGAAACAATGCCATTCCTGAGAGGAGGGTTCTTGGTTCATACATAAACCCAACCTCTGGGAATTGTGGTAGCAGCATTCAGAAACCACCCATTCAGGCCAATAATTTTGAACTCAAACCACAGCTAATATCATTGGTGGAGAATCATTGTTCATTTGGTGGGAGTGCTACTGAAGATCCAAACCAACATCTCACCAAATTCCTGAGAATTTGCGACACTGTGAAGTCCAATGGAGTCCAGGACGATGCCTATAAACTGCTTTTGTTCCCATTTTCACTTAGAGACAAAGCAGCTAAGTGGTTGGAATCATTCCCAAGGGACAGCCTAACAACCTGGGAGGAGGTGGAGAGCAAGTTTCTGGCACGTTTCTACCCCCCACAAAAGGTCAATAGGCTTCGATCTGAGGTTCAAACTTTTAGACAACAAGATGGTGAGACGCTCTACGAGGCATGGGAGAGGTTCAAAGAATTGACAAGGAAATGTCCACCCACATGTTCCCTGAATGGTGCAATTGCATATTTTCTATGATGGACTTTCTTATGAATCAAGGAAGGCTGTAGACCATTCATCAGGAGGTTCATTGAACAGGAAAAAGACTGTGGAAGAAGCCATTGAAGTGATTGAGACAGTGGCTGAGAATGAGTACTACTATGCTTCAGAGAGACACAACACTAAGGGAGTCATGGAGCTGAACCATGTTGATGCAATTCTAGCCCAAAACAAGGTGTTTGCCAAGCAACTAGCAGAGCTCACAAGGAAACTAGACACAAAGCAAGTGGCTGCAATACACACACAAGATCAAGAGGAAGTAAGCATTGAAGGAGGTGATTGGGAAGAGGCCAATTATGTGGGAAACCAACAAAGGCAATCATATGATCCACATTCCAACACTTACAACCCAGGATGGAAGAACCAGCCAAACTTTGGGTGGGGAAACCAGCAAACCCAACCACAAAACCACAAACCTTACAACCACAACCAACATAACAATTCCACATACCAAAACTCCAACCAAAGATCATACCAAGCCACACAAAACACTTACTCCCAACCAACATATCACGGCCAAAATAATCAACCTGCCCAACCTAATCCGAACCAACAATTTCAAGATCAATTAAACAGGATAGAAGGAATACTAGCAAACATGGGTCAGGACATAAATGAGTTGAAAAGCTTCAGGGATGATGTGAGAGCTACCTTAAGGGACCATGGTGAAAAACTCAAGAGGATGGAGTCTCGGGTAGGAGAGCTATCTCAACAGGCCCCCAAGTCAACTGCAGTGTTCCCTAGTGACACAGAAAAGAATCCTAAAGGGGAACAAAAGGGAGTGAGATGGGAAGAATGTAAGGTCATCACCATGTTGAAAGAAGTCTCAGAAGAAGAAGGAATCAGACCCTCAGAAAAGGAGCTAGAAGTCTTGAAAGAAGGTGTGGAAGAAGCTAAGCAGGAAAGTGAAACTGAGCAAGCCAAAGAATTGCAAAAGGAAGGCATGCTGGGAACATACCAACCAAAAGCACCATTTCCTCAGAGATTAGGAGTAGGTGAAAAAGGGAAAACATATTCAAGGTTCTTAGAGACATTTAAGTCTCTCCACATCAATATTCCCTTTCTTGAGATCCTCCAGCAGATGCCTACACATATCAAGTATTTGAAGGAATTGCTGAGCAAGAAAAGAGTTTTGAAGGGAGGACAAACTGTAATAATGAACAAAGAATGCAGTGCACTCATCAAGAAGGATATGGTCTCTAAGAAAACAGACCCAGGTGGTAATCATACAACTGGCTGACAAAACTCAAAGCAAGCTGAAGGGGTAGTGAGAATGTGCTGGGTGAAAGTGGGAAAATTATTCTTCCCCACAGACTTTGTCATTTTGGACATGGAGGAAAGCTACCTACACCCTATCATTCTGGGAAGGCCATTTCTAGCCACTGCTAGAGCGCTCATAGATGTAGAGCAAGGAGAGCTAATTTTGAGAATACATGATGAACAGCTCATTTTCCATGTTTTCAAACCTGCATCTGAGCCTGAACCAGAACCTGAAAAGCCTAAGGATGATAGTAGCCATTTGTGCTTGGAGGAAAGCAATTCAGCAGCTGAAACTCTAAAACAATCCTTTGAAGGCAAACAAGAATTACAAGAGTTAAAGCCACAAGAATCAATAGAAACAAATCAGAAAGGTCCTGCTAGCATAAGGGTCAATGAAGAAATCCTCAAGAGAAAGGGAAGAATTGTAAAGAAAATGCCAAGAGGGTGGAGAAACAAGAAAATTCCCACTGAAGGTTTCTCTCCAGGAGATAAAGTGATATCAAGTCATTATCTGCCAATCCCACCTGGCCTCAAACCTATTCCTTCCCAGCTCCCTCAAGTGTTCACAATCAGGAAAGTTCTTTCTATGGAACATTTGGAAATCATTAAGGAATCAAATGGGGATGTTTCCATAGTGAGAGGAGAGGATATCAAGCACTACAATCCACCCTAACAAGGGACAACCGTCAAGCTAGTGACGTTAAAGAAGCGCTTGTTGGGAGGCAACCCAACCTGAGGTAATACTCTTTTGCTGTCTCTTTTAATTGTTTCAATAAAAAAGGTAAAGTAGTTTCTGTGCATTGCAAAGAATTAAGTTTGGTGTTTCACACCAAACAATGGATTTGTGGATCAATAATTCAAAGGGGAATGTGTGACTCTAAGTTTGGTGTTCCACCATAAAGATCAACTGAACACAACAACCTTTGAATTATATGAAAGGAACAACCATTCTAAGCAATCACAGAACGCTTATAATCCTTAGCAGCAACTTCATTCCAAGGAAAATTCAAGGATTCAAAGAACAGAGAAGTGAGTAGGAGACTAAGTTTGGTGTTCACACACCAACTTAAGACTCAGACACTTGCCCATATATAGTTGAGCTAACCACTCAAGTGCTTGAGAAGCAAGCAACTTCATCACTCTTTGCAGGAAAGGAACAAAGATCTTAGAAAGAACATGAAGCAACAACTAGGAGCAGAAGGAGAAATCAAATTGTTTCCTGGCAGCAAAGAGAAAACAAGAAATTTCACAAGGTGGTGTTGCTCCTTGACCATTCTTTAAAAGGCAAACAAAAGCATGCTTGTTCTGGTTTAAACTGAAATTGTTGAGTCTTTCTGGAATGTGAAGTTTTTAGTATGTTTGCTGGTTTACTGCTTTGAATAAAGTGAATGCCTAGATGTTTGGATATAACTCCACCTTCTTAAACAAATGCTTGCCATGCTTGTTCTGTTTCCAAAAATTAAAAGAAAAGTTTGAACAAAAGTAACTTGGCTCAATTAGTGACAAATCAAGTAGAATTAAGTGGTGGTATGCATGCTTGATTGTTTAGTTAGCTCACTAGAAATTAAGTGTAGAATTATCAATTTTGTGTAGAAGTTGAATACTGTCTATGGATCTTGATGAATAAATGTCCTTGGCCATGAAAAAAAAGAAAAAGAAGAAGAAAAGCCACTGAAAAAGGGCAACCAAAAAGCAAAAGAATTAAGAAAATAAAGCTAGGCACCAATGGTTTGAACTTTTTAGACATATGCCTGTGGTGTTTATGTACTAGGATCTGCTTGGATGAATAGGTTCTGTGGAGTGTTTCAACACTTGGTAACTTGGGTTAACTAACCCGGGATTATCAACCAAAAGTCCATTATCAAGAGCAACCTAGCTACAAAACATTTAGTTACACAAAGAGGTGCTGGGCACCAATGTCTCAAAAAGAAATGTGAACTAAAATGCCTGTAGTATGGTGTACTGATAAGAAAAAGAAAATGCCAAAGGCTTGTGCAACACATGACACTGAGCAAACAAGGAGCAAAGGAGCTCTAAGAAAAAGAAAAACAAAGAAAGAAAAAGTGTCAAGGACATAAGAATAACAAGAGGCCATAGCAGTTTGATGGATGCAATGAAAAAGTGATAATCCTCCCTGATAAGAATGAAAAGTAATGCTACAACTTCTGCATAAAACCCTTCTAATGAACTTCAAATGCTTGCTAATATAGCCAATGTAATTGCTTTCTGTTTCATACTTTCTTCTCAAATATCTCAGGACTTGCTTAGGGACAAGCAAGTATTAAGTTTGGTGTTGTGATGCCAAGGCATCTTAGGCTAGTTTCACTAGCATTTTTCTGTTAGTTTTAGTTGTTTATGCATTTCTTGAGCTTAAAGTAACCAAGAATGGTTAAATGAACAACAAAGCAATGAACCATCCAAAACATTATGATTTTGAAGCAAATTCCATGAGTTTTAGTGATATTACTTGAATGCTATGAATGGATGAATTCTCATGAAATTTTGCAAGACTTTGATGCAATTGTTTGGATGATTTCAGGGAAGAGAGGCTAGGCAAGGAAGCAACAAAATCAATAAAGGAAGCTTGAAATTCAAATGGGACGTTTAAGCTCCAGTTTAAGCCTAAACTGGAGCTTAAACGCCAAAATCATGAGAAGAAGAGGAAATGCTGTAACTGGCGTTTAACCTCCAGTTTGACCTTAAACTGAAGTTAAACGCCAGAATGAGAAAGGGCACTAAGAAGCATTCCACGTTTAACCTCCAGTTTAACCTTAAACTGGAGGTTAAACGCCAGAAGCAAGAGAGGCACCAGGAGCATTCCACGTTTAACCTCCAGTTTGACCTCAAACTGGAGGTTAAACGTGTTCGACCATTTCCTTCCTCCAGGGTGTTTCTTCATTCCACGTTTAACCTCCAGTTTGACCTCAAACTGGAGGTTAAACGTTCGATCCAAATTGCTTCCAGGGGTTGCTTTCTTCATTTCCAAGTTTAACCTCCAGTTTGACCTCAAACTGGAGGTTAAACGTGTTCGACTATGTACACTCCTGGGGTGCTTTCTTCCAATTCCACGTTTAAGTTTTAGTTTGACCTTAAACTGAAACTTAAACTTCAACTTAAACACCACCATTTGAAAAGGTTTCTGGGCCAAATATATTGAAGTTTAAGTTAGCAATTGAGCACAAATACTAACTTAAACGTATTATGGTGTGAAACCCAAGTGAATATCATGGTTTATGAGATTGGGCCTGAAGAATTGATGAGTCTGGAACTTCAAATTGTTGAGTCTTGTGTCATTACTTGTTTATCACTAAGTTTGCTCAATGAATGTTACAGAATTGGATCACAGCCTCATCAGGATTATGGACCATAAGCCTAAAGCAAAAGGAAATCAAGGAAAGGCCTCAAAGCCCAAGAAACACAACAGAAGCTCAATTTAGAAAGTGTATAAATAGGATAGAATTGAAGTTAGTGAGGATCTTTGGACCTTTTGACACTTTTTACACTTGAGAACTTTTCATCAGTTTTGTAATTGAATTCTGAGCAATGAATCACTAAACCCCTTTCATTGGGTTAGGGAGCTCTATTGTAATTCAATGAATCAATAATAGTTTTATCTTCTTCTTCAATCTTTTCTCTTGAATTTTGTTAGAAAGCTTCTCGATCTAATTCCATTGGGTAGTTGTCTTGGGAAAGAAATTACCCATAATTGGAATCCTTCGGAACCTTGGGAAAGGAATGATGGATTCATGCTAGAGAAGCTTTCTCACAGTGAATTGGATTGGGGTTTGGATGGATATTGTGACATGTAATCCTACCAAATTGTGGTTCATGAAACTGTGTGGTATAATCAGTGATCGAGCATCATCTCTTCTTATGAAACATTTAAACCAAGGGATTGGGAATTTGTTTGTTTTTTAGAGAGAATTGGTGAGCCAAGGAATTGGGATCCAATCATATAAGATTGCCAATCAAGATTCAATGAATGCATTGGTTGAGGAAGAGATGAAAATGTTTTGATTCGGAGATTTCAATATCTCCTGACCTCAATGAAATCCCCATCTCTGATCTACCTTTTCTATTTACATTCTGCAATTTCAATTCATGCAATTCCTCCCCAATTCCCTTTTAATTTCAGCAATTTACTTTCTAGCACCTTAATTCTAGCAATTTAAGTTTATGCAATTTCAATTCCTTGCAATTTACATTTCCTGCCACATTTACTTATTGCAATTCACATCTAAAAGTTGATTCCGCTCAACTAATCAAACTTCTAATTCGAATTGCTCATTCAACCAATCCTTGTGGGATTCGACCTCACTCTATTGTGAGTTTTTACTTGACGATAACCGGTGCACTTGCCGGAAGGAATTTTGCTGTTTGTGCAATTTCCTAAAATCGTAGCATAACAAGTTTATGCGCATCACTCCTCTCTCATGATTCTTTGATCTTCTCTAATTTCATGGAGGAGGATGGAATGTTCTTGGTGCTCCACCCTTAGTTGTCCCATGTTAGAACTCAATTCTCCTAGGGAGGTGTTGATTTGCTCCCAATAGTTTTGTGGAGGAAAGTGCATCCCTTGAGGCATCTCAGGGATTTCATGATGAGTGGGATCTCTTGTTTGCTCCATCCTTTTCTTAGTGATGGGCTTGTCCTCATCAATGGGGATGTCTCCCTCTATGTCAATTCCAACTGAATAACAGAGGTGACAAATGAGATGAGGAAAGGCTAACCTTGCCAAGGTAGAGGACTTGTCCGCCACCTTATAAAGTTCTTGGGATATGACCTCATGAACTTCTACTTCCTCTCCAATCATGATGCTATGAATCATGATAGCCCGGTCTATAGTAACTTCGGACCGGTTGCTAGTGGGAATGATTGAGCGTTGGATAAACTCCAACCATCCCCTAGCCACGGGCTTGAGGTCATGCCTTCTCAGTTGAACCGGCTTCCCTCTTGAATCTCTCTTCCATTGAGTGCCCTCTTCACAAATGTCTATGAGGACTTGGTCCAACCTTTGATCAAAGTTGACCCTTCTAGTGTAAGGGTGTTCATCTCCTTGCATCATGGGCAAGTTGAATGCCAACCTTACATTTTCCGGACTAAAATCTAGGTATTTTCCCCGAACCATTGTAAGCCAATTCTTTGGGTCCGGGTTCACACTTTGATCATGGTTATTGGTGATCCATGCATTGGCATAGAACTCTTGAACCATTAAGATTCTAACTTGTTGAATAGGGTTGGTAAGAACTTCCCAACCTCTTCTTCGGATCTCATGTCGGATCTTCGGGTATTCATTCTTTTTGAGTTTGAAAGGGACCTCGGGGATCACCTTCTTCAAGGCCACAACTTCATAGAAGTGGTCTTGATGCACCCTTGAGATGAATCTCTCCATCTCCCATGACTCGGAGGTGGAAGCTTTTGCCTTCCCTTTCCTCTTTCTAGAGGTTTCTCTGGCCTTGGATGCCATAAATGGTTATGGAAAAACAAAAAGCAATGCTTTTAACCATACAAAATTAAAAGGTTTGCTCGTCCTCGAGCAAAAGAAGAAAGAAGAGAGTAGAAGAAGAAGAAATAGAGGAGATGGAGATGGCTTTGTGGTTCGGCCAAAGGGGAAGAAGTAGTGTTTAGGTTGTGTGAAAATGAAGGAGTGAAGATGGGTTTATATAGGGGTGCAGAGAGGGGTAGGGTTCGGTTATGAATGGGTGGGTTTGGGAGGGAAAGTGGTTTGAATTTGAATGGTGAGGTAGGTGGGGTTTTATGAAGGATGGATGTGAGTGGTGAAGAGAATAGTGGGATTTGATAGGTGAGGGGTTTTTGGGGAAGAGATGTTGAGGTGATTGGTGAATGGGTGAAGAAGAAAGAGAGTGGTGGGGTAGGTGGGGATCCTGTGGGGTCCACAGATCATGAGGTGTCAAGGAAAAGTCATCCCTGCACCAAGTGGCGAGCAAAAATGCTCTTCATGCCAATTCTGGCGTTAAACGCCGGGCTGGTGCCCCTTTCTGGCATTTAACGCCAGCTTCTTGCCCTTTCCTGGCGTTTAACGCCAGTCTGGTGCCCCTTTCTGGCGTTAAACGCCCAGAATGGTGCCAGACTGGGCATTAAACGCCCATTTGCTGCCCTTACTGGCAATTAAACGCCAGCAAGGTCTTCTTCCAGGGTGTGCTGTTTTTCTTTCTGTTTTTCATTCTATTTTTGCTTTTTCAATTGATTTTGTGACTTCCCATGATAATCAACCTACAGAAAACATAAAATAACAAAGGAAAATTAGATAAATATAACATTGGGTTGCCTCCAACAAGCGCTTCTTTAATGTCAGTAGCTTGACAGTGGGCTCTCATGGAGCCTCACAGATACTCAGAGCAATGTTGGAACCTCCCAACACCAAACTTAGAGTTTGAATGTGGGGGTTCAACACCAAACTTCGAATTTGGTTGTGGCCTCCCAACACCAAACTTAGAGTTTGACTGTGGGGATTCTGTTTGACTCTGTTTTGAGAGAAGCTCTTCATGCTTCCTCTCCATGGTTACAGAGGGATATCCTTGAGCCTTAAACACAAAGGATTCTTCATTCACTTGAATGATCAATTCTCCTCTGTCAACATCAATCACAGCCTTTGCTGTGGCTAGGAAGGGTCTGCCAAGGATGATGGATTCATCCATGCACTTCCCAGTCTCTAGGACTATGAAATCAGCAGGGATGTAATGGTCTTCAATCTTTACCAGAACATCCTCTATAAGTCCATAAGCTTGTTTTCTTGAATTGTCTGTCATCTCTAGTGAGATTCTTGTAGCTTGCACCTCAAAGATCCCTAGCTTCTCCATTACAGAGAGAGGCATGAGGTTTATACTTGACCCTAGGTCACACAGAGCCTTCTTAAAGGTCATGGTGCCTATGGTACAAGGTATTGAAAACTTCCCAGGATCTTGTCTCTTTTGAGGTAATTTCTACCTAGACAAGTCATCCAGTTCTTTGGTGAGCAAAGGGGGTTCATCCTCCCAAGTCTCATTACCAAATAACTTGTCATTTAGCTTCATGATTGCTCCAAGGTATTTAGCAACTTGCTCTTCAGTGACATACTCATCCTCTTCAGAGGAAGAATACTCATCAGAGCTCATGAATGGCAGAAGTAAATCTAATGGAATCTCTATGGTCTCAGTGTGAGCCTCAAATTCCCATGGTTCCTCATTAGGGAACTCATTGGAGGCCAGTGGACGTCTATTGAGGTCTTCCTCAGTGGCGTTCACTGCCTCTTCCTCCTCTCTTAGTTCGGCCATGTAGGTCATGTTAATGGCCTTGCATTCTCCTTTTGAATTCTCATCTGTATTGCTTGGAAGAGTACTAGGAGGGAGTTCAGTAATTTTCTTGCTCAGCTGACCCACTTGTGCCTCCAAATTTCTAATGGAAGACCTTGTTTCAGTCATGAAACTTTGAGTGGTTTTGATTAGATCAGAGACCATGGTTGCTAAGTCAGAGTGGCTCTGCTTAGAATTCTCTGTCTGTTGCTGAGAAGATGATGGAAAAGGCTTGCCATTGCTAAACCTGTTTCTTCCACCATTATTGTTGTTGAAACCTTATTGAGGTCTCTGTTGATCCTTCCATGAGAGATTTGGATGATTTCTCCATGAAGAATTATAGGTGTTTCCATAGGGTTCTCCTATGTAATTCACTTCTTCCATTGAAGGGTTCTCAGGATCATAAGCTTCTTCTTCAGATGAAGCGTCCTTAGTACTGCCTGGTGCAGCTTGCATTCCAGACAGACTTTGAGAAATCAAATTGACTTGCTGAGTCAATATTTTGTTCTGAGCCAGTATGGCATTCAGAGTGTCAATCTCAAGAACTCCTTTCTTCTGATTCGTCCCATTGTTCACAGGATTCCTTTCAGAAGTGTTGGTGCACGAAATTGTGATCAATACTTTTCAAAACATAAACAATCCCTAGTAATGGCTCCAAAGACTTGGTGCTCAATACCATGGCATAAACACAACTTCGCACAACTAACCAGCAAGTGCACTGGGTCGTCCAAGTAATAAACCTTACGCGAGTAAGAGTCGATCCCACGTAGATTGGTGGTATGAAGCAAGCTATGGTCATCTTGTAAATCTCAGTCAGGCAGACTCAAATGTATAATGGTGATGAACGAAAATAACATAAAAGATAAAGATAGGGATACTTATGTATATCATTGGTGTAAGAGCTTCAGACAAGTGTATGAAGATGCCTTTCCTCCCGTCTCTCTGCTTTCTTACTGTCTTCATCCAATCCTTCTTACTCCTTTCCATGGCAAGCTCGTATAGGGTTTCACCGTTGTCAATGGCTACCTCCCATCCTCGCAGTGAAAGCTAATGCACGCACTCTGTCACAGTACTGCCAATCACCGGTGTGGTTCCCTCCCCTACCGGAATAGAATCCCTCTTTTGCGTCTGTCACTAACGCCCAGTAGGTTACAGGTTTGAAGCGCGTCACAGTCATTCAATCATTGAATCCTACTCAGAATACCACAGACAAGGTTAGACCTTCCGGATTCTCTTGAATGCCGCCATCAGTTTTTGCCTATACCACGAAGACTCCGATTAAAGAATCCAAGAGATATTCACCAAGCCTCGAATGCTTGTAAAACAAGAATGGTTGTCAGTCACCTGTCATAGGGAGAATGATGATGAGTGTCAATCATCACCTTCATCAAGTTGAAGAACAAGTGATATCTTGGTAAAAGAACAAGCGGAATTGAATAGAAGAACAATAGTAATTGCATTAATACTCGAGGTACAGCAGAGCTCCACACCTTAACCTATGGTGTGTAGAAACTCCACCATTGAAAATACATAAGAACAAGGTTTAGGCATGGCCGAATGGCCAGCCTCCCACTGATCTAAGAACTAGATGTCCAAAGATGATCAAAGGATCTAAAAATAATCCAAAGATTTTTTTAAAATACAATAGTAAAAGGTCCTACTTATAGAAAACTAGTAGCCTAAGGTGTACAAAGATGAGTAAATGACATAGAAATCCACTTCCGGGCCCACTTGGTGTGTGCTTGGGCTGAGCAAATGAAGCATTTTCGTGTAGAGACTCCTCTTGGAGTTAAACGCCAGCTTTGGTGCCAGTTTGGGCGTTTAACTCCCATTTAGGTGCCAGTTCCGGCGTTTAACGCTGGAATTTCTGTAGGTGACTTTGAACGCCGGTTTGGGCCATCAAATCTTGGGCAAAGTATGGACTATCATATATTTCTGGAAAGCCCAGGATGTGTACTTTCCAACGCCGTTGAGAGCGCGCCAATTGGGCTTCTGTAGCTCCAGAAAATCCACTTCGAGTGCAGGGAGGTCAGAATCCAACAGCATCTGCAGTCCTTTTCAGTCTCTGAATCAGATTTTTGCTCAGGTCCATCAATTTCAGCCAGAAAATACCTGAAATCACAGAAAAACACACAAACTCATAGTAAAGTCCAGAAAAGTGAATTTTAATTAAAAACTAATAAAAATATATAAGAACTAACTAGATTATACTAAAAAATACTAAAAACAATGCCAAAAAGCATACAAATTATCCGCTCATCACAACACCAAACTTAATTTGTTGCTTGTCCCCAAGCAACTAAAGATCGAATAAGATAAAAAAGAAGAGAATATGCAATGAACTCCAAAAACATCTATGAAGATCAGTATTAATTAGATGAGCGGGGCTTTTAGCTTTTTGCCTCTGAACAGTTTTGGCATCTCACTTTCTCCTTTGGAACTCAGAATGATTGGCTTCTTTAGGAACTCAGAATCCAGATAGTGTTATTGATTCTCTTAGTTAGGTATGATGATTCTTGAACACAGCTACTTATTGAGTCTTGGCTGTGGCCCAAAGCATTCTGTCTTCCAGTATTACCACCGGATACATACATGCCACAGACACATAATTGGGTGAACCTTTTCAGATTGTGACTCAGCTTTGCTAAAGTCCCCAATTAGAGGTGTCCAGGGTTCTTAAGCACACTCTTATTGCCTTGGATCACAACTCTTTTTCTTTCTTTTTCTTTCTCTTTTTTTTTCGGTTTTTTTTTTTTGTATTCACTGCTTTTTCTTGCTTCAAGAATCATTTTTATGATTTTTCAGATCCTCAGTAACATGTCTCCTTTTTCATCATTCTTTCAAGAGCCAACATTCATGAACCACAAATTCAAAAGACATATGCACTGTTTAAGCATACATTCAGAGAACAAAAGTGTTGCCACCACATCAACATAATTAAACTGTTATAAAATTCAAAATTCATGCAATTCTTTTTCTTTTCAATTAAGCACGTTTTTATTTAAGAAAGGTGATGGATTCATAGGACATTCATAACTTTAAGGCATAGACACTAAGACACTAATGATCACAAGACACAAACATGGGTAAACATAAGCATAAAAATTCGAAAAACAGAAGAATAAAGAACAAGGAAATCAAGGAACGGGTCCACCTTAGTGATGGCGGCTCTTCCTTCCTCTTGAAGGTCCTATGGAGTGCTTGAGCTCCTCAATGTCTCTCCTTGCCTTTGTTGCTCCTCTCTCATGATTCTTTGATCTTTCTTATTTCATGGAGGAGAATGGAGTGTTCTTGATGCTCCACCCTTAGTTGTCCCATGTTGGAACTTAATTCTCCTAGGGAGGTGTTTAGTTGCTCCCAATAGTCTTGTGGAGGAAAGTGCATCCCTTGAGGCATCTCAGGGATCTCATGATGAGAGGGGTCTCTTGTGTGCTCCATCCTTTTCTTGGTAATGGGCTTGTCCTCATCAATGGTGATGTCTCCCTCTATGTCAACTCCAACTGAATAACAGAGGTGACAGATGAGGTGAGGAAAGGCTAACCTTGCTAAGGTAGAGGACTTATCCGCCACCTTGTAGAGTTCTTGGGCTATGACCTCATGAACTTCCACTTCTTCTCCCAATCATGATGCTATGGATCATGATGGCCCGGTCCAAAGTAACTTCGGACCGGTTGCTAGTGGGAATGATTGAGTGTTGGATAAACTCCAACCATCCTCTAGCCACGGGTTTGAGGTCATGCCTTCTCAATTGAACCGGTTTGCCTCTTGAATCTCTCTTCCATTGTGCGCCCTCTTCACATATGGTTGTGAGGACTTGGTCAACCTTTGATCAAAGTTGACCCTTCTTGTGTAAGGATGTTCATCTCCTTGCATCATAGGCAAGTTGAACGCCACCCTCACACTTTCCGGACTAAAATCCAAGTATTTCCCCCGTACCATAGTAAGGTAATTCTTTGGATTCGGGTTCATACTTTGATCATGGCTCTTGGTGATCCATGCATTGGCATAGAACTCTTGAAACCATCAATATTCCACTTGTTGAATGGGGTTGGTAAGTACTTCCCAACCTCTTCTTTGGATCTCATGGCGGATCTCCGGATACTCACCCTTTTTGAGTGAAAAGGGGACCTCGGGGATCACCTTCTTCAGGCCACAACTTCATAGACGTGGTCTTGATGCACCCTTGAGATGAACCTATCCATCTCCCATGACTCGGAGGTGGAAGCTTTTGCCTTCCTTTCCTCTTCTAGAGGTTTCTCCGGCCTTGGATGCCATAATGGTTATGAAAAAGCAATGCTTTTACCACACCAAACTTAAAATGTTTGCTCGTCCTCGAGCAAAAGAAGAAAGAAGAGAGTAAAGAAGAAGAAATGAGGAAGAGGGAGATGGTGGTGTATTCGGCCAAAGAGGGGGAGAAGTGGTGTTTGGTTGTGTGAAAATGAAGGAGTGAAGAAGGGTATTTATAGGAGAGAGGGGAGATGGGGTTCGGCCATATTGGGTGGGTTTGGGAGGGAAAGTGGTTGAATTGAAGGGTGAGGTTGGTGGGGATTTATGAAGGATGGATGTGAGTGGTGAAGAGAAAGATGGGATTTGATAGGTGAAGGGGTTTTGGGAAGAGGTATGAGTTGATTGGTGAATGGGGAAGAAGAGAGAGAGTGGTGGTGGGGTTGGTGGGGGTCCTGTGGGGTCCACAGATCCTGTGGTGTCAAGGAAAAGTCATCCCTGCACCAAATGTTGCTCAAAATCACGTTTTGAGCCATTTCTGGCGTTAAACGCCGGGCTGGTGCCCATTCCTGGCGTTTAACGCCAGGTTCTTGCCCTTTTCTGGCGTTTAACGCCAGTCTGGTGCCCCTTTCTGGCGTTAAACGCCCAGAATGGTGCAGACTGGGCGTTAAACGCCCAACTGCTAGGCTTACTGGCGTTGAACGCCAGCAGCTTCTTCCTCCAGGGTGTGCTATTTTTCTTCCTGTTTTTTCATTTTGTTTTTGCTTTTTCAATGGATTTTGTGACTTCTTATGATCATCAACCTACAAAAAACATAAAATAACAAAAGAAACTATATAAATTATAATCATTGGGTTGCCTCCCAACAAGCGCTTCTTTAATGTCAGTAGCTTGACAGAGGGCTCTCATGGAGCCTCACAGATACTCAGAGCAATGTTGGAACCTCCCAACACCAAACTTAGAGTTTGAATGTGGGGGTTCAACACCAAACTTAGAGTTTGGTTGTGGCCTCCCAACACCAAGCTTAGAGTTTGACTGTGGGGGCTCTTCTTGACTCTGATTTGAGAGAAGCTCTTCATGCTTCATCTCTATGGTGACAGAGGGATATCCTTGAGCCTTAAACACAAAGGATTCTTCATTCACTTGAATGATCAGTTCACCTCCATCAATCAATCACAGCCTTTGCTGTGGCTAGGAAGGGTCTGCCAAGGATGATGGTTTCATCCATGCACTTCCCAGTCTCTAGGACTATGAAATCAGCAGGAATGTAGTGGTCTTCAACCTTTACCAAAAACATTCTCTACAAGTCCATGAGCTTGTTTTTGAGTTGTCTGCCATCTCTAATGAGATTCTTGCAGTTGTACCTCAAAGATCCCTAGCTTCTCCATTACTGAGAGAGGCATGAGGTTTACACTTGACCCTAAGTCACACAGAGCCTTCTTGAAGGTCATGGTGCCTATGGTACAAGGTATGGAAAACTTCCCAGGATCTTGTCTTTTTTGAGGTAATTTCTGCCTAGACAAGTCATCCAGTTCTTTGGTGAGCAAAGGAGGTTCATCCTCCCAAGTCTCATTTCCAAATAACTTGTCATTTAGCTTCATGATTGCTCTAAGGTACTTAGCAACTTGCTCTTCAGTGACATACTCATCCTCTTCAGAGGAAGAATACTCATCAGAGCTCATGAAAGGCAGAAGGAAGTCCAATGGAATCTCTATGGTCTCATGTTGAGTCCCAGATTCCCATGGTTCCTCATTGGGGAACTCATTGGAGGCTAGTGCACGCCCACTGAGGTCTTCCTCAGTGGCGTTCACTTCCTCCCCTTCCTCTCCAATATTCGGCCATATTGATGGCTTTGCACTCTCCTTTTGGATTTTCTTCTGTGTTGCTTGGAAGAGTACTTGGAGGGAGTTCAGTAACTTTCTTACTCAGCTGTCCCACTTGTCCTTCCAAATTTCTAATGGAGGACCTTGTTTCATTCATGAAACTTTGAGTGGTTTTAATTAGATCAGAGACCATGGTTGCTAAGTCAGAGGGGTTCTGCTTAGGATTCTCTGTCTGTTGCTGAGAAGATGATGGAAAAGGTTTGCCATTGTTAAACCTGTTTCTTCCACCATTATTATTGAAACCTTGTTGAGGTCTCTCTTGATTCTTCCATGAGAGATTTGGGTGATTTCTCCATGAAGAATTATAGGTGTTACCATAGGGTTCTCCTAGGTAATTCACCTCTTCCATTGAAGGGTTCTCAGGATCATAAGCTTCTTCCTCAGATGAAGCCTCCTTAGTACTGCTTGGTGCATTTTGCATTCCAGACAGACTTTGAGAAATCAAATTGACTTGTTGAGTCAATATCTTGTTTTGAGCCAATATGGCATTCAGAGCAACAATCTCAAGAACTCCTTTCTTCTGACTTGTCCCATTGTTCACAGGATTCCTTTCAGAAGTGTACATGAATTGGTTATTTGCAACCATTTCAATGAGCTCTTGAGCCTCTGTAGGCGTCTTCTTCAGATGAAGAGATCCTCCAGCAGAGCTATCCAAAGACATCTTGGACAGTTCAGAGAGACCATCATAGAAAATACCTATGATGCTCCATTCAGAAAGCATGTCAGAAGGACATCTTCTGATCAATTGTTTGTATCTTTCCCAAGCTTCATAGAGGGATTCTCCATCCTTCTGTCTGAAGGTTTGGACTTCCACTCTAAGCTTACTCCATCTTTGTGGTGGAAAGAACTTTGCCAAGAAGGCATTGACTAGCTTTTCCCAAGAGTCAGGCTTTCTTTAGGTTGAGAGTCCAACCATATCCTAGCTCTGTCTCTTACAGCAAAAGGGAATAGCATCAGTCTATAGACCTCAGGGTCAACCCCATTAGTCTTGACTGTGTCACAGATTTGCAAGAATTCAGCTAAGAACTGATGAGGATCTTCCATTGGAAGTCCATGGAACTTGCAATTCTGTTGCATTAGAGAAACTAATTGAGGCTTAAGCTCAAAGTTGTTTGCTCCAATGGCAGGGATAGAGATGCTTCTCCCATAAAATCAGGAGTAGGTGCAGTAAAGTCACCCAGCACCTTCCTTGCATGTTTGCATTATTGTTGTTTTCGGCTGCCATGTCTTCTCTTCCTTGAAGAATTCGGTCAGGTCCTCTAAAGAGAGTTGTGCTTTGGCTTCTCTTAGCTTTCTCTTCAAGGTCCTTTCGGGTTCAGGGTCAGCTTCAACAAGAATGCCTTGTCCTTGCTCCTGCTCATATGAAAGTGAAGAGAACAAGAAAATGTGGAATCCTCTATGTCACAGTATAGAGATTCCTTGAGGTGTCAGAGGAAAAGAGAATAGAAAGAAGAAGGAGAAGAGAATTCGAACTTTACTTAGATAAGGTTCGAATTGTGCATGAGAAGGAGTGGTACTCCATAAATAGAAGGATGTGAGAAGGAGGAAGAAGATTTTGAAAATTAATTAAATATTTTGAAAACATTTTTGAAAATCATTAATTGATTTTCGAAAATCAAAGTGGGAAAGAAACAAGTGATTTTTGAAAAAAGATTTTAAATTAGAAATCAAAAAGATTTGATTGAAAACTATTTTGAAAAGATGTGGTTAAGAAGATATGATTGGTTTTAAAAAGATGTGATTAAGTAGATATGATTTGAAAACAATTTTAAAAGATATAATTTGAAAACAATTTTGAAAAGATTTGATTTTAAAAATTAATGACTTGCCTAACAAGAAAAGATATGATTCAAACATAAAACCTTCCTCAACAGAAAAGGCAAAAAAATATGAGATGTTCAATCAAATCATTAATTGTTAGTAAGTATCTTTGAAAAAGGAAAGAAATTAATTTTGAAAACATTTTATTGAAAAGATTGATTTGAAAAAGATTTGATTTTGAAAAACTTTGAAAACTTGAAAAAAAATTTGATTGAAAACAAAATCTTCCCCCTAGCACCATCTGGCGTTAAACGCCCAGAATGGTATTCATTCTGGCGTTTAACGCCCAAAATGCACCCTTTTTGGGCGTTAAACGCCCAACCAGGTACCCTGGCTGGCGTTTAAACGCCAGTCTGCCTTCTTCACTGGGCATTTTTGAATGCCCAGCTTTTTCTGTATAATTCCTTTGCAGTATGTTCTTGAATCTTCAATTCTCTGTATTATTGACTTGAAAAGACACAAATAAAAAATATTTTTGGATTTTTAATAATCAAAATGCAACAAGAATCAAATAACAATGCATGCAAGACACCAAACTTAGCAGTTTGTATACTATTGACACTATATGAGACACATAAACACTCAAGTCAAAAGAATTCAAAGATCAGAGTAAGAAATCATCAAGAATTACTTGAAGATCCTTAAGACACATGAATGAATGCATGCAATTGACACCAAACTTAAGATGAGACACTAGACTCAAGCAAGCAACATCAAATATTTTTGGTTTTTATGGTTTTCTAAATTTTTTTTTTGTTTTTCGAAAATTAAATGAAAACATCAAAATTCTTAATGAGAATTCCAGGAATCAGTGCAATGCTAGTCTAAGACTCCGGTCCAGGAATTAGACATGGCTTCACAGCCAGCCAAGCTTTCAAAGAAAGCTTCGGTCCAAAACACTAGACATGGCCAAAGGCCAGCCAAGCCTTAGCAGATCACTGCTCCAAAAGCAAGATCAACAAGCTCTTGTGATGATAAGTTGAAACCTCGGTCCAATGAAATTAGACATGGCTTTACAGCCAGCCAGATTTCAGCAAATCATCATGAAACTCTAGAATTCATCTTCAAGAATTTCGAAAAAAAAAAGATGCCTAATCTAAGCAACAAGATGAACCGTCAGTTGTCCATACACAAACAATCCCCGGCAACGGCGCCAAAAACTTGGTGCACGAAATTGTGATCAATACTTTTCAAAACATAAACAATCCCTAGTAATGGCTCCAAAGACTTGGTGCTCAATACCATGGCATAAACACAACTTCGCACAACTAACCAGCAAGTGCACTGGGTCGTCCAAGTAATAAACCTTACGCGAGTAAAGGTCGATCCCACGGAGATTGGTGGTATGAAGCAAGCTATGGTCATCTTGTAAATCTCAGTCAGGCAGACTCAAATGTATAATGGTGATGAACGAAAATAACATAAAAGATAAAGATAGGGATACTTATGTATATCATTGGTGTAAGAGCTTCAGACAAGTGTATGAAGATGCCTTTCCTCCCGTCTCTCTGCTTTCTTACTGTCTTCATCCAATCCTTCTTACTCCTTTCCATGGCAAGCTCGTATAGGGTTTCACCGTTGTCAATGGCTACCTCCCATCCTCGCAGTGAAAGCTAATGCACGCACTCTGTCACAGTACTGCCAATCACCGGTGTGGTTCCCTCCCCTACCGGAATAGAATCCCTCTTTTGCGTCTGTCACTAACGCCCAGTAGGTTACAGGTTTGAAGCGCGTCACAGTCATTCAATCATTGAATCCTACTCAGAATACCACAGACAAGGTTAGACCTTCCGGATTCTCTTGAATGCCGCCATCAGTTTCTGCCTATACACGAAGACTCCGATTAAAGAATCCAAGAGATATTCACCAAGCCTCGAATGCTTGTAGAACAAGAATGGTTGTCAGTCACCTTGTTCATAGGTGAGAATGATGATGAGTGTCAATCATCACCTTCATCAAGTTGAAGAACAAGTGATATCTTGGTAAAAGAACAAGCGGAATTGAATAGAAGAACAACAGTAATTGCATTAATACTCGAGGTACAGCAGAGCTCCACACCTTAATCTATGGTGTGTAGAAACTCCACCGTTGAAAATACATAAGAACAAGGTTTAGGCATGGCCGAATGGCCAGCCTCCCACTGATCTAAGAACTAGATGTCCAAAGATGATCAAAGGATCTAAAAATAATCCAAAGATTTTTTTAAAATACAATAGTAAAAGGTCCTACTTATAGAAAACTAGTAGCCTAAGGTGTACAAAGATGAGTAAATGACATAGAAATCCACTTCCGGGCCCACTTGGTGTGTGCTTGGGCTGAGCAAATGAAGCATTTTCGTGTAGAGACTCCTCTTGGAGTTAAACGCCAGCTTTGGTGCCAGTTTGGGCGTTTAACTCCCATTTAGGTGCCAGTTCCGGCGTTTAACGCTGGAATTTCTGTAGGTGACTTTGAACGCCGGTTTGGGCCATCAAATCTTGGGCAAAGTATGGACTATCATATATTGCTGGAAAGCCCAGGATGTCTACTTTCCAACGCCGTTGAGAGCGCGCCAATTGGGCTTCTGTAGCTCCAGAAAATCCACTTCGAGTGCAGGGAGGTCAGAATCCAACAGCATCTGCAGTCCTTTTCAGTCTCTGAATCAGATTTTTGCTCAGGTCCATCAATTTCAGCCAGAAAATACCTGAAATCACAGAAAAACACACAAACTCATAGTAAAGTCCAGAAAAGTGAATTTTAATTAAAAACTAATAAAAATATACTAAGAACTAACTAGATTATACTAAAAACATACTAAAAACAATGCCAAAAAGCATACAAATTATCCGCTCATCAAGTGTACATGAATTGCTTATTTGCAACCATTTCAATTAGTTCTTGAGCTTCTGTAGGCGTCTTCTTCAGATGAAGAGATCCTCCAGTAGAGCTATCCAATGACATCTTGGACAGTTCAGACAGACCATCATAGAAGATACTTATGATGCTCCATTCAGAAAGCATGTCAGAGGGACACTTTCTGATCAATTGTTTGTATCTTTCCCAAGCTTCATAGAGGGATTCTCCTTCCTTTTGTCTGAAGGTTTGGACTTTCACTCTAAGCTTACTCAATTTTTGAGGTGGAAAAAACTTTGCCAAGAAGGCATTAACTAGCTTTTCCCAAGAGTTCAGGCTTTCTTTAGGTTGTGAATCCAACCATGTCCTAGCTCTGTCTCTTACAGCAAAAGGGAATAGCATAAGTCTGTAGACTTCAGGGTCAACCCCATTAGTCTTGACAGTGTCACAGATTTGCAAGAACTCAGCTAAAAACTGATGAGGATCTTCCAATGGAAGTCCATGGAACTTGCAATTCTGTTGCATTAGAGAAACTAATTGAGGCTTAAGCTCAAAGTTGTTTGCTCCAATGGCAGGGATAGAGATGCTTCTCCCATAGAAGTCGGGAGTAGGTGCAGTAAAGTCACCCAGCACCTTCCTTGCATTGTTGGCATTGTTGTTGTTTTCGGCTGCCATATCTTCTTCTCGTTTGAAGATTTTTGTTAGGTCCTCAGAGAGTTATGCCTTAGCTTTTCTTAGCTTTTGCTTCAAGGTCCTTTCAGGTTCAGGGTCAGCCTCAACAAGAATGCTTTTGTCTTTGTTCCTGCTCATATGAAAGAGAAGAGAACAAGAAAGTATGGAATCCTCTATGTCACAGTATAGAGACTCCTTGAGGTGTCAGAGGAAAAGAAAAATAGAAGAAAGAAGTAGAAGAATTCGAACTTATCATGGAAAGATGGAGTTCAAATTGTGCATTGAGGAGTAGTGTTAGTCCATAAATAGAAAGATGTGAGAAGAGGGGAAGAAATTTTTGAAAATAAATTAAAAAGATTTTTAAAAACATTTTGAAAGACTCTAATTGATTTTCGAAAACTAAGAGTGGAAAAGAAATCGAGTGATTTTTGAAAAAGATTTTGAAATTAGAAATAAAAAAGATATGATTGAAAACTATTTTGAAAAAGATGTGATTAAAAAGATATGATTGAAAAGTTATGGTTTTAAAAAGATATGATTGAGAAGATATGATTTGAAAAACAATTTAAAAAGATTTGATTTTAAAAATTAATGACTTGGCTAACAAGAAAAGATATGATTCAAACATTAAACCTTTCTCAACAGAAAAGGCAACATACTTGAAATGTTGAATCAAATCATTAATTGATAGCAAGTATTTTTGAAAATGGAAAGAAATTGATTTTGAAAAAGATTTGATTGAAAAGATATGATTTGAAAAAGATTTGATTTTGAAAAATTTTGAAAACTTGAAAAAATTTGAATTAAAAAACAGAATCTTCCCTCTTGTGCCATCCTGGCGTTAAACGCCCAGAATGGTATCCATTCTGGCGTTTAACGCCCAAAACACTATCCTTTTGGGCGTTAAACGCCCAATCAGGCACCCTGGCTGGCGTATAAATTCCAGTTTGCCTTCTTCACTGGGCGTTTTGAACGCCCAGCTTTTTCTGTGTACTTCCTCTGCTGTATGTTCTGAATCTTCAATTCTCTGTATTATTGACTTGAAAAGACACAATTTAAAAATTTTTTGGATTTTTAAAAATCAAAATGCAACTGAAATCAAATAAACAATGCATGCTAGACACCAAACTTAGCAGTTTGTATACCATTGACACTGACAAAATGATAATGCATATGAGATACAATAAAACACTCAAGACAAGAGAATTTAAAGATCAGAACAAGGAAATCATCAAGAATAACTTGTAGATCAATGAAGACACATGCATGAATTCGAAAAATGCAAGAAGAACAGAAACATGCAATTGACGCCAAACTTAAAATGAGACACTAGACTCAACAAGAAACATGAAAATATTTTTGGTTTTTATGATTTTGTAATTTTTTTTTGGATTTTTCGAAAGTTAAGTGGAAAAGAAAATAAAGATATCAAAATTCTTAATGAGAATTCCAGGAATCATGCAATGTTAGTCTAAAGCTTTAGTCTAAAGGAATTAGACATGGCTAGCCAAGCTTCAGCAGGACATTGCATTCAAGAGCTAAATTGATGAGAATCAATCAGCTTTGCTGATGATAAGAACATCACCTTGAAACACTAGAATTCATTCTTAAGAACTCTGAAAAATACCTAATCTAAGCAACAAGATGAACCGTCAGTTGTCCATACTCGAAACAATCCCCGGCAATGGAGCCAAAAATATGGTGCACGAAATTGTGATCATCAATGGCGCCATCAACATGGTACGCTCAATTGCAATCTCAACTCTTTACCACTACTTCGCACAACTAACCAGCAAGTGCACTGGGTCGTCCAAGTAATAAACCTTACGCGAGTAAGGGTCGATCCCACGGAGATTGTTGGTATGAAGCAAGCTATGGTCATCTTGTAAATCTTAGTCAGGCAGATTCAAATGGTTATGGATGATATATGAATAAAGCATAAAGTAAAGATAGAGATACTTATGTAATTCATTGGTGAGAACTTCAGATAAGTGAATGGAGATGCTTTGTCCCTTCTGTCTCTCTGCTTTCCTACTGTCTTCATCCAATCCTTCTTACTCCTTTCCATGGCAAGCTGTATGTTGGGCATCACCGTTGTCAGTGGCTACAGTCCCGTCCTCTCAGTGATAATGTTCAACGCACCCTGTCACGGCACGGCTAATCATCTGTCGGTTCTCAATCAGGTTGGAATAGAATCCATTGATTCTTTTGCGTCTGTCACTAACGCCCAGCCTTCAGGAGTTTGAAGCTCGTCACAGTCATTCAATCATTGAATCCTACTCAGAATACCACAGACAAGGTTTAGACCTTCCGGATTCTCTTGAATGCCGCCATCAATTCTAGCTTATACCACGAAGATTCTGATTAAGGAATCCAAGAGATAAACATTCAAGCCTTGTTTGCTTGTAGAACGGGAGTGGTTGTCAGGCACGCGTTCATAAGTGAGAATGATGATGAGCGTCACATAATCATCACATTCATCATGTTCTTGGGTACGAATGAATATCTTAGAATAAGAACAAGCTGAATTGAATAGAAGAACAATAGTAATTGCATTAATACTCGAGGTACAGCAGAGCTCCACACCTTAATCTATGGTGTGTAGAAACTCCACCGTTGAAAATACATAAGAACAAGGTCTAGGCATGGCCGTGAGGCCAGCCCCCAAAACGTGATCTAAGAACTAGGCGTCCAAAGATGAAAATACAATAGCAAAAGGTCCTATTTGTAGAGAAATAGTAGCCTAGGGTTTACAGAAATGAGTAAATGACATAAAAATCCACTTCCAGGCCCACTTGGTGTGTGCTTGGGCTGAGCATTGAAGCTTTCATGTGTAGAGACTTTTCTTGGAGTTAAATGCCAGCTTTTGTGCCAGTTTGGGCGTTTAACTCCCATTCTTGTGCCAGTTCCGGCGTTTAACGCCGGGCAGTTTTGAGCTGATTTGGAACGCCGGTTTGGGCCATCAAATCTTGGGCAAATGGTGCACGAAATTACAATCACACTTACTGGCGTTTAACACCCAAAATGGCACAATTACTGGCGTTTAACGCCCAAAGTACCCCTTACTGGCATTTTTTCGCCAGTAAGCTCTTTTTCTCTGCTTTTCGCACTGAATCCTTCTGTAACTCTGTGAATTCCTTCAAATTTGATAATTGCCCTTTAAGAATGTGTATTAATTCTTGATTAGACAGAACAGATACCCTTCTAATCACTGGGTTGCCTCCCAGCAAGGGCTTCTTTATTGTCTTTAGCTGGACCTTCACTGGAAATCACTCAAGTATCAGTTTTGAGCATTCTTGCTCAAAATTGCTTTCAAGATAATGCTTGATCCTCTGTCCATTAACAATGAACTTCTTGTCAGAATCAGTATCCTGAAGCTCAACATATCTATATGGTGATACTCCTGTAATCACATACGGACCCCTCCAGCGGGACTTATGCTTTCCTGGGAACAATCTGAGCCTAGAGTTGAAGAGCAGGACCTTTTGTCCTGGCTCAAAGACTCTGGATGACAATTTCTTGTCATGCCACTTCTTTGCCTTTTCCTTATAAATTTTTGCATTTTCAAAGGCATTGAGTCTGAATTCCTCTAGCTCATTTAGATGGAGCAATCTTTTTTCACCCAACTAATTAGCTCCATGTTTAGGAATCTGGTTGCCCAGTAGGCTTTATGTTCCAGTTCCACGGGCAGATGACAGGCCTTCCCATACACCAGTTGGTATGGAGAGGTTCCTATAGGAGTCTTGTATGCTGTTCTGTATGCCCACAGAGCATCGTCCAAGCTCTTTGCCCAATCCTTTCTACGGGCAATAATAGTCCGTTCCAGGATTCTTTTGAGCTCTCTGTTAGAGACCTCAGCTTGCCCATTTGTCTGTGGGTGATACGGAGTTGCTACTTTGTGGCTAATTCCATATCTAACCATAGCAGAGTACAGTTATTTATTGCAGAAATGGGAGCCTCCATCACTGATCAGTACTCTGGGAACACCAAACCTGCTGAAGATGTGTTTCTGGAGGAATTTCAGCACGGTTTTGGTATCATTATTGGGTGTGGCAATTGCTTCCACCCATTTAGATACATAGTCTACTGCCACTAGAATATAAGTGTTTGAGTATGATGGTGGGAAGGGACCCATGAAGTCAATTCCCCATACATCAAACAATTCAATCTCTAAGATCCCTTGCTGAGGCATGGCGTAACCATGAGGCAAGTTACCAGCTCTTTGGCAACTGTCACAGTTACGCACAAACTCTCGGGCATCTCTATAGAGAGTAGGCCAGTAGAATCCGCATTGGAGGACCTTGGTTGCTGTTCGCTCACCTCCAAAATATCCTCCATATTGTGATTCATGGCAATGCCATAGGATTCTTTGTGCTTCCTCTCTGGGTACACATCTGCGGATTATTCCGTCTGCGCATCTCTTAAAGAGATATGGCTCATCCCATAGGTAGTACTTGGCATCTGAATTAATTCTTTCTTTGCACTCTGCTGTACTCCTGGGGTATGAACCTCACAGCTTTGTAATTTGTAATATCTGCAAACCATGGAGCTTCCTGAATGGCGAAAAGTTGCTCATCTGGAAAGGTCTCAGAGATCTCAGTAGGAGGGAGGGACGCCCCAACTACTGGTTCTATTCGGGACAGAGATGCTACTTGATTCTCTGTCCCTTTTCTGTCTTTATTCTATATCAAACTCTTGCAGAAGCAACACCCATCTTATGAGCCTGGGTTTTGAATCCTGCTTGTGAGTAAGTTTTAAGAGCAACATGGTCAGTGTACACAATCACCTTTGATCCCACCAAATAGGATCTAAACTTGTCAATGGCAAGACCACTGCAAGTAACTCTTTTCTGTGGTTGTGTAATTCTTCTGTGCGTCATTTAGAACACGGTGGCATAATAATGACGTGCAGAAGCTTGTTATGCCTCTGTCCCAAACATTGCACCAATGGCATGGTCACTGGCATCACACATTAATTCGAATGGTAATGTCCAGTCTGGTGCAGAGATGACTGGTGCTGTGACCAGCTTGGCTTTCAGGGTCTCAAATGCCTGCAAACACTGTGTGTCAAACACAAATGGTGTGTCAGCAACTAGCATTGCTCAGAGGTTTTGCAATTTTCGAAAAATCCTTATAAACCTTCTGTAGAATCCTGCATGCCCCAGAAAGCTTCTGATTGCCTTAACATTGGCAGGGTGGTGGTAATTTTTCAATTACCTCTACCTTTGCCTTATCCACCTCTATTCCCCTGCTTGAAATTTTGTGCCCAAGGACAATTCCTTCAGTCACCATAAAGTGACATTTCTCCCAGTTTAAAACCAGGTTAGTCTCTTGGCACCTTTTCAGGACAAGTGCTAGGTGGTTAAGACAGAAGCTGAATGAGTCTCCATATACTGAAAAGTCATCCATGAAGACTTCCAGGAATTTCTCTACCATATCAGAGAAGATGGATAGCATGCATCTCTGAAAGGTTGCAGGTGCATTGCACAGACCAAAAGGCATCCTCCTGTAGGCAAACACGCCAGAAGGGCAGGTGAATGCTGTTTTCTCTTGGTCCCGAGGATCTACTGCAATTTGGTTGTAGCCTGAATAGCCATCCAAAAAGCAGTAATAATCATGACCAGCTAGTCTTTCTAGCATTTGGTCTATGAATGGTAAAGGGAAATGATCCTTTCTGGTGGCCGTATTGAGCCTTCTGTAGTCAATACACATGCGCCACCCTGTGACTGTTCTTGTAGGAACCAGTTCATTTTTTTCATTATGAACCACTGTCATGCCTCCTGATGAGCGGGTAATTTATACGCTTTTTGGCATTGTTTTTAGTATGTTTTTAGTATGATTTAGTTAGTTTTTAGTATATTTTTATTAGTTTTTAGTTAAAATTCACTTTTCTGGACTTTACTATGAGTTTGTGTGTTTTTCTGTGATTTCAGGTATTTTCTGGCTGAAATTGAGGGATCTGAGCAAAAATCTAATTTAGAGGCTGAAAAGGACTGCAGATGCTGTTGGATTCTGACCTCCCTGCACTCGAAGTGGATTTTTTGGAGCTACAGAAGCCCAATTGGCGCGCTCTCAACGGCGTTGGAAAGTAGACATCCTGGGCTTTCCAGCAATGTATAATAGTCCATACTTTGCCCGAGATTTGATGGCCCAAACTGGCGTTGCAAATCAGCCTCAGAATTTCCCGTTAACGCTGGAACTGGCATAAAAATTGAGTTAACGCCCAAACTGGCATGAAAGCTGGCGTTTAACTCCAGAAAAGGTCTCTACACATGAAAGCTTCAATGCTCAGCCCAAGCACACACCAAGTGAGCCCGGAAGTGGATTTTTTTGTCATTTACTCATTCCTGTAAACCTTAGGTTACTAGTTCACTATTAATAGGATCTTTTGACATTGTAAATGTACCTCATGACACTTTACACGTTTCTTTGTGTACTTCTTACAGCATGAGTCTCTAAACCCATGGTTGGGGGTGAGGAGCTCTGCTGTGTCTTGATGGATTAATGCAATTACTACTGTTTCTTATTCAATCATGCTTGCTTCCATTAAGATATCACTTGTTCTTCACTCGGATGAATGTGATGATCCGTGACACTCATCATATTCTCACTATGAACGCGTGCCTGACAACCACCTCGTTCTATTAGATTGAGTAGATCTCTTGGATTCTTTAACCGGAATCTTCGTGGTATAAGCTAGAACTGATGGCGGCATTCAAGAGAATCCGGAAGGTCTAAACCTTGTCTGTGGTATTCTGAGTAGGATTCAATGATTGAATGACTGTGACGAGCTTCAAACTCCTGAAGGGGGGCGTTAGTGACAGACGCAAAGAATCACTGGATTCTATTCTGGCCTGATTGAGAACCGACAGATGGATAGCCGTGCCGTGACAGGGTGCGTTGAACATTTCCACTGAGAGGATGGGAGGTAGCCACTGACAACGGTGAAACCCTACATACAGCTTGCCATGGAAGGAGCCTTGCGTGTTTGAAGAAGAAGACAGCAAGAAAGCAGAGATTCAGAAGACAGAGCATCTCCAAAGCCTCAACCTATTCTCCATCACTACAAAACAAGTACTTATTTCATGTTCTTTTGCTTTTCACAATCAATCCTGATAATTTCTGATATCCTGACTAAGATTTACAAGATAACCATAGCTTGCTTCAAGCCGACAATCTCCGTGGGATCGACCCTTACTCACGTAAGGTATTACTTGGACGACCCAGTGCACTTGCTGGTTAGTTGTGCGGGATTGCAAAAGTGTAATTGCAATTTCGTGCACCACCTCCCTTCTTGGGGACAACTTGGACAGGGCTTACCCAGGGGCTATCAGAAATAGGATAAATAATCCCAGCCTCTAGTAATTTAGTGACCTCTTTCTGCACCACCTCCTTCATGGCTGGATTTAGCCGCCTTTGTGGTTGGACCACTGGTTTGGCATTATCCTCCAATAGGATCTTGTGCATGCATCTTGCTGGGCTAATGCCCTTAAGATCACTTATGGACCACCCAAGAGCTGTCTTGTGTGTCCTTAGCACTTGAATCAGTGCTTCCTCTTCCTGTGGATTTAAAGCAGAGCTTATAATCACTGGAAAAGTGTCACCCTCTCCTAGAAATGCATACTTCAGGGATGGTGGTAGTGGTTTGAGTTCAGGTTTAGGAGGCTTATCCTCCTCTTGAGGAATTTTCAAAAATTTTTTTGTTTCCTCTGGTTCTTCCTGATCAGGCTGAGCATCCTTGAAGATGTCCTCAAGCTCTGATTCTAGACTTTCAGTCATATTGATCTCTTCCACCAAAGAGTCAATAATGTCAGCGCCCATGCAGTCATTTGATGTGTTGGATGCTGCTAGCTTTTACAGCATTCAACTTGAACTCATCCTCATGACTCTCAGAGTACTTCCCCTTTTTGTACATCAATGAGAGTTCGTCCAGTTGCTAAGAAAGTCTTCCTAGAATGAGAGTTGCACTCTTGTGCTCCTCCATTTTCAGCACTACAAAGTCAGTTGGAAAGGCAAATGGTCCACCTTGACATCATGTCCTCAATTATGCCTGATGGATATTTAATGGAGCCATCAGCAAGTTGGAGGCATATCGGGTTGGTTTGACTTCTTCAGTCAACCCAAGCTTTCTGATAGTGGATGCAGGTATTAGATTGATGCTTGCTCCAAGGTCACACAAGGCTGTTTGGTGCAAGCACCTTCTAATGTGCATGGTATCATAAAGCTTCCTGGATCTTGAAGCTTTTCTGGTAAGCTTTTCAGAATGACTGCACTGCATTCTTCAGTGAGAAACACTTTTTCAGTTTCTCTCCAATCCTTCTTATGGCTTAAGATTTCCTTCATGAATTTAGCATAAGAAGGTATTTGCTCAAGTGCCTCTGCAAACGGAATCTTTATTTCAAGAGTCCTTAGATAGTCTGCAAAGCGGGCAAATTGCTTATCCTGTTCCGCTTGGCGGAGTTTCTGAGGATAAGGCATATTGGCTTTATATTCTTCAACCTTGGTTGCTGCAGGTTTATTCCTTACAGAAGTGGTTGGAGAAGCCTTTTTAGAGGGGTTACTATCAGCACTCGCAGGTGTCTGGTTCCCCTCTGGCGTTTGAACGCCAGGATTGGGTGGAAAATGGGCGTTTAATGCCAACTTTTCCCCCTTTTCTGTCGTTTGAACGCCAGAACTGGGCAGGGAATGGGCGTTTAACGCCAGCTTTCCCCCCTTTTCTGGCGTTTGAACGCCAATAGTATTCCTCTCTGGGCTCTTACTGTCCTCAGAGGGATTTTGAATAGTGGTTTGGCCATCCTCTGTCAGTTGTTCCTTTATTGACTTTTTGCTGCTTTGAGCAGTGTTATTCAATGTCTTCCCACTCCTCAGTTGAACTGCTTGGCATTCTTCTGTTATCTGTTTAGATAGCTGCTGTTTTGCCTGATTCAACTGTGATTCTATGTTCTTGTTAGCGATTTTAGTCTCTTGGAGCATCTCTTTAAATTCTGCTAACTGTTTTGTCATCAGGTGTAATTGTTGATTAAGCTCAACCATCTGTTCTTGAGGATTAGGATCAGTGGCTAATGCCACAACTTCTTTTTGTGTAGAGGACTCATTACTAGAATACAAATGTTGATTTCTAGCAACAGTATCTATGAGCTCTTGAGCCTCTTCAATCGTCTTCCTCATATGTATAGATCCACCAGCTGAGTAGTCTAGAGACATCTGAGCTTTTTCTGTAAGCCCATAGTAGAAGATGTCTAATTGTACCCACTCTGAAAACATTTCAGAGGGGCATTTTCTTAGCATACCTCTGTACCTCTCCCAGGCATTATAAAGGGATTCATTATCCTCTTGCTTAAAGCCTTGGATGTCCAGCCTTAGCTGTGTCATCCTTTTTGGAGGGTAAAATTGATTCAGGAATTTGTCAGATAACTGTTTCCATGTCTTTATGCTTGCTGTAGGTTGGTTATTTAACCACCTCTTAGCTTGATCTTTTACAGCAAATGGAAATAGTAATAATCTGTAGACATCCTAATCCACCACTTTATCACGCACTGTGTCAGCAAATTGTAAGAATTGTGCCAGAAACTCAATAGGTTCTTCCTGTGGAAGACCGGAATACTGGCAATTTTGCTGCACCATGATAATGAGTTGAGGGTTTAGCTCAAAGCTGCTTGCTTTGATGGGAGGTATACATATGCTACTCCCATATGCAGCTGTAATGGGGTTGGCATATGACCCCAGAGTCCTTTTGGACTGTTCATTCCAACTTATGTCCATGATGGAGAAAAGGGAATTGATGTGAATAGTAATCAAGATATATATGTATATATATTTTTTTGAAAAGAGGAAATATAAAAACAACAAAGGGACACCAAACTTAAAATTTTTCAGAAAATCAAACATGAATTTTCGAAAACTTAAAGAAAAACACAAAGAAGACACCAAACTTAGAATTTTTTTTAAAAGATCAAAAAGGGACTAAGGACATGCAAATTCAAAAATTAAAAGAAAAACAAAAGCATGCAATTGACACCAAACTTAAAATATGAAACTACACTCAAATAAAAGACTCTAAACCAACAAAAATAAAACAGTCCTAATCTAAGCAACAAGATAGACCGTCCGTTGTCCAAACTCGAACAATCCCCGGCAACAGCGCCAAAAACTTGGTGCACGAAATTACAATCACACTTTTGCAATCCCGCACAACTAACCAGCAAGTGCACTGGGTCGTCCAAGTAATACCTTACGTGAGTAAGGGTCGATCCCACGGAGATTGTCGGCTTGAAGCAAGCTATGGTTATCTTGTAACTCTTAGTCAGGATATCAATAATTATCAGGGTTGATTGTAAAAAGCAAAAGAACATGAAATAAGTACTTGTTTTTGCAGTAATGGGGAACAGGTTGAGGTTTCGGAGATGCTCCGTCTTCTGAACCTCTGCTTTCCTACTGTCTTCTTCTTCAAGCACGCAAGGCTCCTTCCATGGCAAGCTGTATGTAGGGTTTCACCGTTGTCAATGGCTACCTCCCATCCTCTCAGTGAAAATGTTCAACGCACCCTGTCACGGCACGGCTATTCAGTTGTCGGTTCTCGATCATATCGGAATAGAATCAAGTGATTCTTTTGCGTCTGTCACTAACGCCCCACAATCGCGAGTTTGAAGCTCGTCACAGTCATTCAATCATTGAATCTTACTCAGAATACCACAGACAAGGTTTAGACCTTCCGGATTCTCTTGAATGCCGCCATCAATTCTAGCTTATACCACGAAGATTCTGATTAAGGAATCCAAGAGATATCTACTCAATCTAAGGTAGAACGGAGGTGGTTGTCAGGCACACGTTCATAGTTGAGAATGATGATGAGTGTCACGGATCATCACATTCATCAGGTTTAGGAACAAGTGATATCTTAGAATGGAAGCAAGCATGATTGAATGAAAAACAGTAGTAATTGCATTAATCCATCAAGACACAGCAGAGCTCCTCACCCCCAACCATGGGGTTTAGTGACTCATGCCGTAGAAGATACAATGAGAAATGTGTAAAGTGTCATGAGGTCCTGATACAATGTCAAAAGATCCTATTAATAGTGAACTAGTAACCTAGGGTTTACAGAAATGAGTAAATGACAGAAAAATCCACTTCCGGGCCCACTTGGTGTGTGCTTGGGCTGAGCATTGAAGCATTTTCGTGTAGAGACTCTTTCTGGAGTTAAACGCCAGCTTTTATGCCAGTTTGGGCGTTTAACTCCAATTTTTATGCCAGTTCCAGCGTTAAACGCTGGGAATTCTGAAGCTGATTTGCAACGCCGGTTTGGGCCATCAAATCTCGGGCAAAGTATGGACTATTATACATTGCTGGAAAGCCCAGGATGTCTACTTTCCAACACCGTTGAGAGCGCGCCAATTGGGCTTCTGTAGCTCCAGAAAATCCACTTCAAGTGCAGGGAGGTCAGAATCCAACAGCATCTGCAGTCCTTTTCAGTCTCTGAATCAGATTTTTGCTCAGATCCCTCGATTCCAGCCAGAAAATACCTGAAATCACAGAAAAACACAAAACTCATAGTAAAGTCCAGAAAAGTGAATTTTAACTAAAAACTAATAAAAATATAATAAAAACTAACTAAAATATACTAAAAACATACTCAAAACAATGCCAAAAAGCGTATAAATTATCCGCTCATCAGCAAAGTATGGACTATTATACATTGCTGGAAAGCCCAGGATGTCTAATTTCCAACGCCGTTGAGAGCGTGCCAATTGGGCTTCTGTAGCTCTAGAGAATCCACTTCGAGTGCAGGGAGGTCAGAATCCAATAGCATCTGCAGTCCTTTTCAGCCTCTGAATCAGATTTTTGCTCAGGTCCCTCAATTTCAGCCAGAAAATACCTGAAATCACAAAAAAACACACAAACTCATAGTAAAGTCTAGAAAAGTGAATTTTAACTAAAAAATAATAAAAATATAATAAAAACTAACTAAAACATACTAAAAACAATGCCAAAAGCGTATAAATTATCCGCTCATCAGAATACAAAACCAAAATGCCTTATCCTCAAAAACTCCGCCAAGCGGAACAGGATAAGCAGTTTGCCCGCTTTGCAGACTATCTCAGGACTCTTGAAATAAAGATCCCGTTTGCAGAAGCACTTGAGCAAATACCCTCTTATGCTAAGTTCATGAAAGAGATCTTAAGTCATAAGAAGGATTGGAGGGAAACTGAAAAAGTTTACCTGACTGAAGAATGCAGTGCAGTCATTCTGAAAAGCTTACCTGAGAAGCTTAAAGATCCCGGAAGCTTTACGATACCATGCACATTAGAAGGTACTTGTATCAAGCAAGCTTTATGTGATTTTGGGGCAAGTATCAACCTAATACCTGCATCTACTATCAGAAAGCTCGGTTTGACTGATGAAGTTAAACCAACTCGGATATGTCTCCAACTTGCTGATGGCTCCATTAAATACCCATCAGGCGTGATTGAAGACATGATTGTCAAGGTTGGGCCATTTGCCTTTCCCACTGACTTTGTGGTGCTGGAAATGGAGGAGCACAAGAGTGCAACTCTCATTCTGGGAACCCTTATTGATGTTCAAAAAGGGGAAGTAACCCTGAGAGTTAATGAGGATGAGTTCAAGTTGAATGTTGTCAAAGCCATGCAGCATCTAGACACTCAAAATGACTGCATGAGCGTTGATATTATTGACTCTCTGGTAAAAGAAGTCAATATGGCTGAGAGTCTCGAATTAGAGCTAGAGGAACCAGAGAAAATAATAAAACCTCTGAAAATCCCTCAGGAAGAGGAGAAACCTCCCAAACCCGAGCTCAAACCATTACCACCATCTCTAAAATATGCATTTCTGGGAGAAGGTGATACCTTTCCTGTAATCATAAGCTCTACCTTAGAGCCACCGGAAGAGGAAGCACTAATTCAAGTGCTAAGGAAACACAAGACAGCTCTTGGGTGGTCCATCAGTGATGTCAAGGGTATTAGCCCAGCTAGATGCATGCACAAGATCTTACTAGAGGGTGACGCCAAGCCAGTGGTTCAACCACAAAGGCGGCTGAATCCAGCCATGAATGGGGTGGTGCAGAAAGAGGTCACTAAGTTACTAGAGGCTGGAATTATTTATCCTATTTCTGATAGCCCCTGGGTAAGCCTTGTCCAAGTCGTCCCTAAAAAAGGTGGCTTGACAGTGGTTCATAATGAGAAAAATGAACTGGTTCCTACAAGAACAGTTACTGGGTAGCGTATGTGTATTGATTATAGAAGGCTCAATACAGCTACCAAAAAGGATCATTTTCCTTTACCATTTATAGACCAGATGCTAGAAAGACTAGCAGGTCATGAATACTACTGCTTCCTAGATGGATATTCAGGTTATAATCAAATTGCAGTAGATCTAAAAGATCAAGAGAAAACGGCATTCACATGTCCATCCGGAGTATTTGCATACAGAAAGATGCCATTCGGCTTGTGCAATGCACCTGCAACCTTTCAAAGGTGCATACTCTCAATTTTCTCTGACATGGTGGAAAAATTTCTGGAAGTATTCATGGATGACTTTTCAGTATTTGGAGACTCATTCAGCTCCTGTCTTGACCATCTAGCACTTGTTCTAAAGAGATGCCAAGAGACCAACCTAGTTTTAAATTGGGAGAAATGTCACTTTATGGTGACTGAAGGAATTGTCCTTGGGCATAAAATCTCGAACAAGGGAATAGAGGTGGATCAAGCTAAGGTAGAGGTAATTGAAAAATTACCACTACCAGCCAATGTTAAGGCAATCAGAAGCTTTCTGGGGCATGCAGGATTCTATAGGAGGTTTATAAAGGATTTTTCAAAAATTGCCAAACCTCTAAGTAATCTGCTAGCTGCTGACACACCATTTATCTTTGATAAGAAGTGTCTGCAGGCGTTTGAGACTCTGAAAGCTAAGCTGGTCACAGCACCAGTCATCTCTGCACCAGACTGGACATTACCATTTGAATTAATGTGTGATGCCAGTGACCATGCCATTGGTGCAGTGTTGGGACAGAGACATGACAAACTTCTGCACGTTATTTACTATGCTAGTCGTGTTTTGAATGATGCACAGAAGAATTACACAACCACAGAAAAAGAGCTGCTTGCAGTGGTTTACGCCATTGACAAGTTCAGATCCTACTTAGTAGGATCAAAAGTGATTGTGTACACTGATCATGCTGCTCTTAAATATCTACTCACAAAGCATGATTCAAAACCCAGACTTATCAGATGGGTGTTGCTTCTACAAGAGTTTGATATAGAAATAAGACACAGAAAAGGGACAAAAAACCAAGTAGCAGATCACCTGTCCCGAATAGAACCAGTAGAAGGGGCGTCCCCCCTCTTACTGAGATCTCTGAAACCTCTCCGGATGAGCAACTCTTTGCCATGCAGGAAGTGCCATGGTTTGCAGACATTGCAAACTACAAGGCAGTGAGATTCATACCCAAAGAGTACAGTAGGCAGCAATCAAAGAAGTTGATCACGGATGCAAAGTACTATCTTTGGGATGAACCATATCTCTTCAAGAGATGTGCAGACGGAGTAATCTGTAGATGTGTGCCTAAAGAAGAAGCGCAGAGGATTCTATGGCACTGCCATAGATCACAGTATGGAGGACATTTTGGAAGTGAGCGAACAACCACAAGAGTCCTGCAATGTGGCTTCTACTGGCCTACTCTCTATAAAGATTCCCGAGTGTTTGTGCTTAATTGTGACAGTTGCCAAAGATCTGGCAATCTGCCTCACAGTTATGCCATGCCTCAACAAGGGATCTTGGAGATTGAGTTGTTTGATGTATGGGGTATTGACTTCATGGGACCTTTCCCACCATCACACTCAAACACTTATATTCTGGTGGCAGTGGATTATGTATCCAAATGGGTGGAAGCTATTGCAACACCCACTAGTGACACTAAGACGGTGTTAAAATTCCTCCAGAAACACATCTTCAGCAGATTTGGCACCCCTAGAGTACTAATCAGTGATGGGGGCACTCATTTCTACAATAAACAGCTCTACTCTGCTTTGGTCCGTTATGGAGTTAGCCACAGGGTGGCCACTCCATACCACTGATGAGCGGATAATTTGTACGCTTTTTGGCATTGTTTTTAGTATGTTTTTAGTATGATCTAGTTAGTTTTTATTATATTTTTTATTAGTTTTTAGTTAAAATTCACTTTTCTGGACTTTACTATGAGTTTGTGTGTTTTTCTATAATTTCAGGTATTTTCTGGCTGAAATTGAGGGATCTGAGCAAAAATCTGATCCAGAGACTCAAAAGGACTGCAGATGCTGTTGGATTCTGACCTCCCTTCACTCGAAGTGGATTTTCTGGAGCTACAGAAGCCCAATTGGCGCGCTCTCAACGGCGTTGGAAAGTAGACATCCTGGGCTTTCCAGCAATATATGATAGTCTATGCTTTGCCCAAGATTTGATGGCCCAAACCGGCGTTCAAAGTCACCCTCAGGAATTCCAGCGTTAAACGCCGGAACTGGCACCTAAATGGGAGTTAAACGCCCAAACTGGCATAAAAGCTGGCGTTTAACTCCAAGGAGAGTCTCTACACGAAAATGCTTCATTGCTCAGCCCAAGCACACACCAAGTGGGCCTGGAAGTGGATTTTTATGTCATTTACTCATCTCTGTACACCTTAGGCTACTAGTTTTCTATAAGTAGGACCTTTTACTATTGTATTTTCATCTTGAGATCTTTGAATCTTTTGATCACTGGGAGGCTGGCCTCACGGCCATGCTGATGAGCGGATAATTTATACGCTTTTTGGCATTGTTTTTAGGTAGTTTTTAGTAAGTTCAAGCTACTTTTAGGGATGTTTTCCTTAGTTTTTATGTTAAATTCACATTTCTGGACTTTACTATGAGTTTGTGTGTTTTTCTGTGATTTCAGGTAAATTCTGGCTGAAATTGAGGGACTTGAGCAAAACTCTGAAAAAGGCTGACAAAAGGACTGCTGATGCTGTTGGAATCTGACCTCCCTGCACTCAAAATGGATTTTCTGGAGCTACAGAACTCCAATTGGCGCGCTCTTAACGGCGTTGGAAAGTAGACATCCAGGGCTTTCCAGCAATATATAATAGTCCATACTTTATTCGGAAATTGACGACGTAACTTGGCGTTGAACGCCAAGTACATGCTGCTGTCTGGAGTTAAACGCCAGAAAAACGTCATGATCCGGAGTTGAACGCCCAAAACACGTCATAACTCGGAGTTCAACTCCAAGAGAAGCCTCAGCTCGTGGATTGATCAAGCTCAGCCCAAACATACACCAAGTGGGCCCCGGAAGTGGATTTACGCATCAATTACTTACTCATGTAAACCCTAGGAGCTAGTTTATTATAAATAGAACATTTAACTATCATAATTTGATCCTGGATTGTATTTTGATCTAGTGATCACGTTTTGGGGGCTGGCCTCTCGGCCATGCCTGAACCTTTCACTTATGTATTTTCAACAGTGGAGTTTCTACACACCATAGATTAAGGGTGTGGAGCTCTGCTGTACCTCAAGTTTCAATGCAATTACTATTATAATCTTATAAACTTCATTTATTCCTATTCCAAGATATTCATTCGCACCCAAGAACATGATGAATGTGATGAGTTAGATAACCCTCATCATCATTCTCACTCATGAACGCGCGTGATTGACAACCACTTCCGTTCTACATGCAACAAGGCTTGAATGTGTATCTCTTAGATTCCCCAACAGAATCTTCGTGGTATAAGTTAGATAGATGGCGGCATTCATGAGAATCCGGAAAGTCTAAACCTTGTCTATGGTATTCCGAGTAGGATTCTAGGATTGAATGAATGTGACGAGCTTCAAACCTGTAACCTGCTGGGCGTTAGTGACAGACGCAAAAGGGGGATTCTATTCCAGTAGGGGAGGGAACCGACCGGTGATTGGCCGTACTGTGACAGAGTGCGTGAGCATTAGCTTTCACTGCGAGGATGGGATGTAGCCACTGACAACGGTGATGTCCTACATACAGCTTGCCATGGAAAGGAGTAAGAAGGATTGGAAGAGAGAATAGCGAAGCAGAGTTTCAAAGAGGAGCACAGCATCTCCATACGCTTATCTGAAATTCCCACTCTTGATTTACATAAGTATTTCTATCCTTTTTATTATTCTTATTTTATTATTTGAATCTAATCAAGTATCATGTTTAATCCGCCTGACTGAGATCTACAAGGTGACCATAGCTTGCTTCATACCAACAATCTCTGTGGATTCGACCCTTACTCACGTAAGGTATTACTTGGACGACCCAGTACACTTGCTGGTTAGTTGAACGAGACTGTGAAGTTGATTTTACCCCATGGTATTGTGCACCAAGTTTTTGGAGCCATTACCGGGGATTGTTTCGAGTTGGAAAAGAAGGAATCACAATTTCGTCCACCACATGCCTAGACCTTGTTCTTATGTATTTTCAACGGTGGAGTTTCTACACACCATAGATTAAGGTGTGGAGCTCTGCTGTACCTCGAGTATTAATGTAATTACTATTGTTCTTCTATTCAATTCCGCTTGTTCTTGTTCCAAGATATCACCTGTTCTTCAACTTGATGAATGTGATGATCCGTGACACTCATCATCATTCTCACTTATGAACAAAGTGACTGACAACCACTCTTGTTCTACAAGCATACGAGGCTTAGTGAATATCTCTTGGATTCCTGATACACGATGCATGGTTGATCGCCTGACAACCGAGTGCTCGCCTGACAAACGAGCCAGCCATTCCGTGAGATCAGAGTCTTCGTGGTATAGGCGAGAACTGATGGCAGCATTCAAGAGAATCCGGAAGGTCTAACCTTGTCTGTGGTATTCTGAGTAGGATTCAATGATTGAATGACTGTGACGTGCTTCAAACTCCTAGCAGGCGGGGCGTTAGTGACAGACGCAAAAGAATCGATGGATTTTATTCCGGCCTGACCGAGAACCGACAGCTGATTACCCATGCTGTGACAGAGCATAGGCAACATTTTCACTGAGAGGATGGGAGGTAGCCACTGACAACGGTGAAACCCTACATGAGCTTGCCATGGAAAGGAGTAAGAAGGATTGGATGAAGACTGTAGGAAAGCAGAGAGACGGAAGGGAAGGCATCTTCATACGCTTATCTGAAGCTCTCATCAATGATATACATAAGTATCTTTATCTTTATCTTTATGCTTTATTCGTTTATCACTATACCCATTTGAGTCTGCCTGACTGAGATTTACAAGGTGACCATAGCTTGCTTCATACCAACAATCTCCGTGGGATCGACCCTTACTCGCGTAAGGTATTACTTGGACGACCCAGTGCACTTGCTGGTTAGTTGTGCGAAGTTGTATTTATGCCATGGTATTGAACACCAAGTTTTTGGATTCATTACCGAGGATTATTTGAGCTGTGAAAAGTATTAATCACAATTTCGTGCACCAAGTTTTTGGCGCTGTTGCCGGGGATTGTTCTTGAGTATGGACAACTGACGGTTCATCTTGTTGCTTAGATTAGGTATTTTTCTTCAGAGTTCTTAAGAATGAATTCTAGTATTTCATGGTGATCTGCTGAAATCTGGCTGGCTGTGAAGCCATGTCTAATCTTATTGGACCGAGGTTTCAACTGATCATCACAATAGCTTGTTGATCTCTATCAATCTTGCTATTGGAGCAATGATCTGCTAAGGCTTGGCTGGCCATTGGCCATGTCTAGTGTTTTGGACCGAAGCTTTCTTTGAAAGCTTGGCTGGCTGTGAAGCCATGTCTAATTCCTGGACCGGAGTCTTAGACTAGCATTGCAATGATTCCTGGAAATTCAAATTGAGAATTCTGAAACCTTTATTTTCTATTTCCATATAATTTTCGAAAAAAAGCACAAAAAAAAAATTTAAAATCATAAAAACCAAAAATACTTTATGTTTCTTGCTTGAGTCTAGTGTCTAATCTTAAGTTTGGTGTCTTGCATGCCTTGTTTATTTGATCTTGGTTCTATTTTCAAGTCAATAGTACAGGGGACTGAAGATTCAGAACATGCAGCAGAGGAATTACACAGAAAAAGCTGGGCGTTCTAAACGCCCAGTGAAGAAGGACAGACTGGCGTTTAAACGCCAGCCAGGGTACCTGGTTGGGCGTTTAACGCCCAAAAAGGTAGCATTTTGGGCGTTAAACGCCAGAATGGATACCATTCTGGGCGTTTAACGCCAGGATGGCACAAGGGGAAGATTTTGTTTTCAAAATCAATTTTTTTTCAAGTTTTCAAAGTTTTTCAAAATCAAATCTTTTTCAAATCATATCTTTTCAATCAAATGTTTTCAAAATCAATTTCTTTCCTTTTTCAAAGAGACTTGCTAACAATTAATGATTTGATTCAAGATTTCAAGTATGTTGCCTTTTCTGTTGAGGAAGGTTTAATTTTTGAATCATATCTTTTCTTGTCAAGCAAGTCATTAATTTTAAAATCAAATCTTTTTTTTTAAATGTTTTTCAAATCATATCTTCTCAATCACATCTTTTTAAAACCAATCATATCTTTTTAATCACATCTTTTTCAAAATAGTTTTCAATCAAATCTTTTTAACTTCTAATTTCAAAATCTTTTTCAAAAATCATTTGATTTCTTTCCCACTCTTATTTTCGAAAATCAAGTAGTGTTTTTCAAAAATGTTTTCAAAATTTTTACTTAATTTTCGAATATTGCTTCCCTTCTTTTCACATCCTTCTATTTATGGACTAACACTAGTCCTTAATGCAAAATTCGAACCCCATCTTCTTTGATAAGTTCGAATTTTCTACTTCTGTCTTCTACTTTTCTTTTCTTCTGACACCTCAAGGAATCTCTATACTGTGACATAGAGGATTCCACATTTTCTTGTTCTCTTCTCTTTCATATGAGCAGGAGCAGAGACAAAGGCATTCTTGTTGAAGCTGACCCTGAACCTGAAAGGACCTTGAAGCGAAAGCTAAGAGAAGCTAAGGCACAACTCTCTGTTGAGGACCTGACCGAATTCTTCAAGGAAGAAGAACCTATGGCAGCCGAAAACAACAACAATGCCAACAATGCAAGGAAGGTGCTGGGTGACTTTACTGCACCTACTCCCGACTTCTATGGGAGAAGCATCTCTATCCCTGCCATTGGAGCAAACAACTTTGAGCTTAAGCCTCAGTTAGTTTCTCTAATGCAACAGAATTGCAAGTTCCATGGACTTTCATTGGAAGATCCTCATCAGTTTTTAGCTGAGTTCTTGCAAATCTGTGACACAGTCAAGACTAATGGGGTTGACCCTGAGGTCTACAGACTGATGCTATTCCCTTTTGCTGTAAGAGACAGAGCTAGAATATGGTTGGACTCTCAACCTAAAGAAAGCCTGGACTCTTGGGAAAAGCTAGTCAATGCCTTCTTGGCAAAGTTCTTTCCACCTCAAAAATTGAGTAAGCTTAGAGTGGAAGTCCAAACCTTCAGATAGAAGGATGGTGAATCCCTCTATGAAGCTTGGGAAAGATACAAACAATTGATCAGAAAATGTCCATCTGACATGCTTTCTGAATGGAGCATCATAGGTATTTTCTATGATGGTCTCTCTGAACTATCCAAGATGTCTTTGGATAGCTCTGCTGGAGGATCTCTTCATCTGAAGAAGACGCCTACAGAGGCTCAAGAGCTCATTGAAATGGTTGCAAATAACCAATTCATGTACACTTCTGAAAGAAATCCTGTGAACAATGGGACAAGTCAGAAGAAAGGAGTTCTTGAGATTGATACTCTGAATGCCATTTTGGCTCAGAACAAGATATTGACTCAACAAGTCAATTTGATTTCTCAAAGTCTGTCTGGAATGCAAAATGCACCAAGCAGTACTAAGGATGCTTCATCTGAAGAAGAAGCTTATGATCCTGAGAACCCTTCAATGGAAGAGGTGAATTACCTAGGAGAACCCTATGGAAACACCTATAATTCTTCATGGAGAAATCACCCAAATTTCTCATGGAAGAATCAAGAGAGACCTCAACAAGGTTTCAACAATAATGGTGGAAGAAACAGGTTTAGCAATGGCAAGCCTTTTCCATCATCTTCTCAGCAACAGACAGAGAATTCTAAACAGAACCCCTCTGACTTAGCAACCATGGTCTCTGATCTAATCAAAACCACTCAAAGTTTCATGACTGAAACAAGGTCCTCCATTAGGAATTTGGAGGCACAAGTGGGACAGCTGAGCAAGAAAATTACTGAACTCCCTCCAAGTACTCTTCCAAGCAATACAGAAGAAAATCCAAAAGGAGAGTGCAAAGCCATAAACATGGCCGAATCTGGAGAGGAAAGAGAGGAAGTGGACGCCACTGAGGAAGATCTCAATGGGCGTGCACTGACCTCCAATGAGTTCCCTAATTAGGAACCATGGGAATCTGAGGCTCAAAATGAGACCATAGAGATTCCATTGGACTTACTTCTGCCTTTCATGAGCTCTGATGAGTATTCTTCCTCTGAAGAGGATGAGTATGTCACTGAAGAGCAAGTTGTTAAATACCTTGAAGCAATCATGAAGCTAAATGACAAGTTATTTGGAAATGAGACTTGGGAGGATGAACCTCCTTTGCTCACCAAAGAACTGGATGACTTGTCTAGGCAGAAATTACCTCAAAAGAGACAGGATCCTGGGAAGTTTTCAGTACCTTGTACCATAGGCACCATGACCTTCAAGAAGGCGCTGTGTGACTTAGGGTTAAGTGTAAACCTCATGCCTCTCTCTGTAATGGAGAAGCTAGGGATCTTTGAGGTACAAGCTGCAAGAATCTCACTAGAGATGGCAGACAACTCAAGAAAACAAGCTCATGGACTTGTAGAGGATGTATTAGTGAAGATTGAAGACCATTACATCCCTACTGATTTCATAGTCCTAGAGACTGGGAAGTGCATGGATGAATCTATCATCCTTGGCAGACCCTTCCTAGCCACAGCAAAGGCTGTGATTGATGTTGATGGAGGTGAACTGATCATTCAAGTGAATGAAGAATCCTTTGTGTTTAAGGCTCAAGGATATCCCTCTGTCACCATGGAGAAGAAGCATGAAGAGCTTCTCTCAAATCAGAGTCAAACAGAGCCCCCACAGTCAAACTCTAAGTTTAGTGTTGGGAGGCCACAACCAAACTCTAAGTTTGGTGTTGAACCCCCACATTCAAACTCTAAGTTTGGTGTTGGGAGGTTCCAACATTGCTCTGAGTATCTGTGAGGCTCCATGAGAGCCCTCTGTCAAGCTACTGACATTAAAAAAGCGCTTGTTGGGAGGCAACCCAATGTTATATTTTATATATTTTCCTTTGTTATTTTATTTTATTTTGTAGGTTGATGATCATAAGAAGACACAAAATCAATTGAAAAAGCAAAAAACAGAATGAAAAACAGGAAGAAAAACAGCACACCCTGGAGGAAGAACCCACTGGCGTTTAAACGCCAGTGAGGCTAGCAGTTGGGCGTTTAACGCCCAGTCTGGCACCATTCTGGGCGTTTAACGCCAGAAAGGGGCACCAGACTGGCGTTAAACGCCAGAAAAGGGCAAGAACCTGGCGTTAAACGCCAGGAATGGGCATCAGCCCGGCGTTTAACGCCAGAAATGGCTCAAAACGTGATTTTGAATGCCATTTGGTGCAGGGATGACTTTTCCTTGACACCACAGGATCTGTGGACCCCACAGGATCCCCACCAACCCACCACTCTCTCTCTTCTTCTTCACCCATTCACCAATCACCTCAATACCTATTCCCCAAAAACCCTTCACCTATCAACTCCCATCTTTCTCTTCACCACTCACATCCATCCTTCATAAAACCCCACCTACCTCACCCTTCAAATTCAAACCACTTTCCCTCCCAAACCCACCCATAATGGCCGAACCCTATCCCCCCATCTCTCCTATAAATACCCTTCTTCACTCCTTCATTTTCACACAACCTAAACATCACTTCTCCCCCTCCTTGGCCGAATACATAAGCCACTCCCTTCTTCCTCATTTCTTCTTCTTCTACTCTCTTCTTTCTTCTTTTGCTCGAGGACGAGCAAACCTTTTAAGTTTGGTGTGGTAAAAGCGTTGCTTTTTCGTTTTTCCATAACCATTTATGGCATCCAAGGCCGGAGAAACCTCTAGAAAGAGGAAAGGGAAGGCAAAAGCTTCCACCTCCGAGTCATGGGAGATAGATAGATTCATCTCAAGGGTGCATCAAGACCACTTCTATGAAGTTGTGGCCTTGAAGAAGGTGATCCCCGAGGTCCCCTTTTCACTCAAAAAGGGTGAATATCCGGAGATCCGCCATGAGATCCGAAGAAGAGGTTGGGAAGTCCTTACCAACCCCATTCAACAAGTCGGAATCTTGATGATTCAAGAGTTCTATGCCAATGCATGGATCACCAAAAACCATGATCAAAGTGTGAACCCGGATCCAAAGAATTATCTTACTATGGTTTGGGGGAAATACTTGGATTTTAGTCCGGAAAGTGTAAGGTTAGCATTCAACTTGCCCATGATGCAAGGAGATGAACATCCTTACACTAGAAGGGTCAACTTTGATCAAAGGTTGGACCAAGTCCTCACAGTCATATGTGAAGAGGGCGCACAATGGAAGAGAGATTCAAGAGGGAAGCCGGTTCAATTGAGAAGGCATGACCTCAAGCCCATGGCTAGAGGATGGTTGGAGTTTATTCAACGCTCAATCATTCCCACTAGCAACCGGTCCGAAGTTACTCTAGATCAAGCCATCATGATTCATAGCATCATGATTGGAGAAGAAGTGGAAGTTCATGAGGTCATAGCTCAAGAACTCTACAAGGTGGCAGACAAGTCTTCCACCTTGGCAAGGTTAGCCTTCCCTCATCTCATTTGTCACCTCTGTTATTCAGTTGGAGTTGACATAGAGGGAGACACCCCTATTGATGAGGACAAGCCCATCACTAAGAAGAGGATGGAGCACACAAGAGACCCCACTCATCATGAAATCCCTGAGATACCTCAAGGGATGCACTTTCCTCCACAAGACTATTGGGAGCAACTGAATACCTCCCTAGGAGAATTGAGTTCCAACATGGGACAACTAAGGGTGGAGCACCAAGAACATTCCATCCTCCTCCATGAAATTAGAGAAGATCAAAGAATCATGAGAGAGGAGCAACAAAGACAAGGAAGAGACATTGAGGAGCTCAAGCACTCCATAAGACCTTCAAGAGGAAGAACAAGCCGCCATCACTAAGGTGGACCCGTTCTTTAATCTCCTTGTTCTTTAATTTTCTGTTTTTCGAATTTTAGTGCTTTATGTTTGTCCATGTTTGTGTCTTATGATCATTAGTGTCTTAGTGTCTATGCCTTAAAGTTATGAATGTCCTATGAATCCATCACCTTTCTTAGAGATTGTTCTTAATTGAAAAAGAATAGAATTGCATGAATTTTGAATTTTATAGCAGTTTAATTATTTTGATGTGGTGGCAACACTTTTGTTCTCTGAATGTATGCTTGAACAGTGCATATGTCTTTTGAATTTGTGGTTCATGAATGTTGGCTCTTGAAAGAATGATGAAAAAGGAGACATGTTACTGAGGATCTGAAAAATCATAAAAATGATTCTTGAAGCAAAAAAAAAGCAGTGAATAAAAAAAAAGAAGAAGAAAGCAAGCGAAAAAAAAACGAAAAAGAAAGAGAAAAAGGAAGAAAAAGAAAGAAATAAAGTTGTGATCCAAGGCAATAAGAGTGTGCTTAAGAACCCTGGACACCTCTAATTGGGGACTTTAGCAAAGCTGAGCCACAATCTGAAAAGGTTCACCCAATTATGTGTCTGTGGCATGTATGTATCCGGTGGTAATACTGGAAGACAGAGTGCTTTGGGCCACGGCCAAGACTCATGAAGTAGCTGTGTTCAAGAATCATCATACTTAACTAGGAGAATCAATAACACTATCTGGATTCTAAGTTCCTAAAGAAGCCAATCATTCTGAATTCCAAAGGATAAAGTGAGATGCCAAAACTATTCAGAGGCAAAAAGCTAAAAGCCCCGCTCATCTAATTAATACTGATCTTCATAGATGTTTTTGGAGTTCATTGCATATTCTCTTCTCTTTATCCTATTTGATCTTCAGTTGCTTGGGGACAAGCAACAATTTAAGTTTGGTGTTGTGATGAGCGGATAATTTGTACGCTTCTTGGCATTGTTTTTAGTATGTTTTTAGTATGATCTAGTTAGTTTTTATTATATTTTTATTAGTTTTTAGTTAAAATTCACTTTTCTGGACTTTACTATGAGTTTGTGTGTTTTTCTGTGATTTCAGGTATTTTCTGGCTGAAATTGAGGGATCTGAGCAAAAATCTGATCCAGAGACTCAAAAGGACTGCAGATGCTGTTGGATTCTGACTTCCCTGCACTCGAAGTGGATTTTCTGGAGCTACAGAAGCCCAATTGGCGCGCTCTCAACGGCGTTGGAAAGTAGACATCCTGGGCTTTCCAGCAATATATGATAGTCCATGCTTTGCCCAAGATTTGATGGCCCAAACCGGCGTTCAAAGTCACCCTCAAGAATTCCAGCGTTAAACGCCGGAACTGGCACCTAAATGGGAGTTAAACGCCCAAACTGGCATAAAAGCTGGCGTTTAACTCCAAGGAGAGTCTCTACACGAAAATGCTTCATTGCTCAGCCCAAGCACACACCAAGTGGGCCCGGAAGTAGATTTTTATGTCATTTACTCATCTCTGTACACCTTAGGCTACTAGTTTTCTATAAGTAGGACCTTTTACTATTGTATTTTCATCTTGAGATCTTTGAATCTTTTGATCACTGGGAGGCTGGCCTCACGGCCATGCCTAGACCTTGTTCTTATGTATTTTCAATGGTGGAGTTTCTACACACCATAGATTAAGGTGTGGAGTTCTGCTGTACCTCGAGTATTAATGTAATTACTATTGTTCTTCTATTCAATTCCGCTTGTTCTTGTTCCAAGATATCACCTGTTCTTCAACTTGATGAATGTGATGATCCGTGACACTCATCATCATTCTCACTTATGAACAAAGTGACTGACAACCACTCTTGTTCTACAAGCATACGAGGCTTAGTGAATATCTCTTGGATTCCTGATACACGATGCATGGTTGATCGCCTGACAACCGAGTGCTCGCCTGACAAACGAGCCAGCCATTCCGTGAGATCAGAGTCTTCGTGGTATAGGCGAGAACTGATGGCAGCATTCAAGAGAATCCGGAAGGTCTAACCTTGTCTGTGGTATTCTGAGTAGGATTCAATGATTGAATGACTGTGACGTGCTTTAAACTCCTAGCAGGCGGGGCGTTAGTGATAGACGCAAAAGAATCGATGGATTTTATTCCGGCCTGACCGAGAACCGATAGCTGATTACTCATGCTGTGACAGAGCATAGGCAACGTTTTCACTGAAAGGATGGGAGGTAGCCACTGACAACGGTGAAACCCTACATGAGCTTGCCATGGAAAGGAGTAAGAAGGATTGGATGAAGACTGTAGGAAAGCAGAGAGACGGAAGGGAAGGCATCTTCATACGCTTATCTGAAGCTCTCATCAATGATATACATAAGTATCTTTATCTTTATCTTTATGCTTTATTCGTTTATCACTATACCCATTTGAGTCTGCCTGACTGAGATTTACAAGGTGACCATAGCTTGCTTCATACCAACAATCTCCGTGGGATCGACCCTTACTCGCGTAAGGTATTACTTGGACGACCCAGTGCACTTGCTGGTTAGTTGTGCGAAGTTGTGTTTATGCCATGGTATTGAACACCAAGTTTTTGGATTCATTACCGGGGATTATTTGAGCTGTGAAAAGTATTAATCACAATTTCGTGCACCAACCACCCACAGACAAATGGGCAAGCTGAAGTCTCAAATAGAGAACTCAAAAGAATCCTGGAACGGACTGTAATTAACCGTAGAAGGGATTGGGCAAGGAGCTTGGATGATGCTCTATGGGCATACAGAACAGCATTCAAGACCCCTATCGAGACCTCTCCATACCAGCTTGTGTATGGAAAGGCATGTCACTTGCCAGTGGAATTGGAACATAAAGCCTACTGGGCAACCAGATTCCTGAACCTTGATGCCAAGTTAGCTGGAGAAAAAAGATTGCTCCAGTTAAATGAGCTAGAGGAATTTAGACTCAATGCTTTCGAGAATGCAAAAATATACAAAGAGAAAGCAAAAAGATGGCATGATAAGAAATTGTCATCCAGAGTCTTTGAGCCAGGGCAGAAAGTTCTGCTATTTAATTCTAGGCTCAAATTATTCCCCGGGAAATTGAAGTCCCGGTGGAGAGGTCCATATGTGATCACAAGTGTATCACCATATGGATACGTAGAGCTTCAGGATAATGATTCTAATAAAAAGTTAATTGTTAATGGACAGAGAATCAAACATTATTTTGAAGGCAATTTTGAGCAAGAATGCTCAAAACTGAGGCTTGATTAAAGCTCAGTAATATTCCAGCTAATGACAATAAAGAAGCTTTTGCTGTTTGGCAACCCAGCCATTTACAAATTTTATTTGTTAATTAATTGATTTTTACAGGTATATGTCAAAAGTATCTTCAAGGTAAAATAGCAATTGTTTGAATTCACAGAGTTACAAGGGAATTTGGAAGCTCACTGGCGTGAAAAAGCCAGTAAGAAACATTTTGGGCGTTGAACGCCCAAAAGAAGCACCAACTGGGCGTTCAACGCCAGTGAGGGTAGCTATCTGGGCGTTAAACGCCAGAAAGGAGCCTCTTTTGGGCGTTGAACGCCAGAAAGAAGCATCTTCTGGGCGTTTAACGCCAGATTGACAGCTTCCCGGGCGTTCAGAAAAAATGCCCAGTGACAAAGGACTCCCTGGCATTCAATGCCAGAAAGAAGCAACAGATGGGCATTGAACACCCAGGAGAAGCAGCAAGTGGGCGTTAAACGTCCAAAACATGCAGCATTTGGGCGTTTAACACCAGAATGGTGGGGAGGAGGTAAAATTCATTTTTCTTCACAAATTTTCTAATTTTTATGTTTCAATTCATGATTTCTTGCATAAACATGTTTCAAAATATCATCCTTCAATTCCAAAAATTTTAATCCTAATTTCTAAAAACCCTAATTTCTAAAATCCTTTTTCAAAAATATTAAATGCATCTTAATCCCTAAAGACAAATTGTTTTCCAATCCAATCCAACTCTTTTTTTAAGTTTTTTCAAAACTCAATTATCTTTTAAAAATCTTCTTTCAAAATTAAAATTAAAATTTATCTTTTCCAAATATCATCAACAATTTTCTTTCTTTCTTTTTCTTATCATATTTATCTTTAATAAATCATATCTTCTATCTTTTTCTTCTTATTTTCGAAACTCACCCTCCCTCCCTTTATATTCACATTCGGCACCCCTCTCATCATCCACCATTCCACACTTGCTCTCCTCCTATCCTTCTCCTTTCTTTTCTTTTGCTTGAGGACAAGCAAACCTCTAAGTTTGGTGTGCTTATCCGTGATCACAAAAACATACTCACTTTGATCATGGCCCCTAAAGGAAAACAACCCACCCCAAGAGGCAAGAAAGAGAGTATTCCAAAACCACTTTGGAATCAAGGGAAGTTCTTGACTAAAGAACATTCAGACCATTACTACAAAATAATGGGTCTAAGATCAGTGATCCCGGAAGTCAAGTTCGATCTGAAAGAAGATGAATATCCAGAGATCCAAGAACAAATTCGAAACAAGAACTGGGAAATCCTAGCTAATCCTGAAACAAAAGTGGGAAGGAATATGGTTCAGGAATTCTATGCTAATCTGTGGCAGACAGACAGGCAAAGAATAATTGGAGCTGCCCTCTATGACCATCGGACCTTAGTCAGAGGAAAGATTGTTCACATCCATCCTGACAAAATCAGGGAGATCTTTAAGCTTCCACAACTGAAAGATGACCCAGACTCCTTTAATAGGAGAATGATGAGGGTAAACAAAGGCCTGGACAAGATTCTAGAGGATATATGCATCCCTGGAGCCAGGTGGACCACCAGCACCACTGGCATCCCAAATCAACTCAAGAGAGAAGATCTCAAACCAGTTGCCAGAGGCTGGCTGGACTTCATTGGGCGTTCTATATTGCCCACCAGCAACCGTTCTGAAGTTACTGTTAAAAGAGCAGTGATGATTCACTGCATCATGTTGGGAAAAGAAGTAGAAGTTCATCAACTAATCTCGTGTGAACTCTACAAAATAGCAAACAAGAACTCCAAGGATGCCAAATTGGCCTATCCAAGCTTAATTTCTATCCTCTGCAGAGATGTCGAAGTGAAGATGGGAATAACTGAGTATATCTCAGTTGAGCGGCCAATCACTAAAATATCAATGGAAAGACAACAGCTGCAGGATGATCCAATCAAGAGGAGAGCACAAGAATTCCTCCCAGAACTTCCTCAATTCGAATATTGGGAACATCTTGACACATCTGTTTCCAAGTTGCAAGAAGCTATGAACCAAATAAAGGAAGAACAGAACAATCAAAGTAGCATGCTTTGCAAATTGCTTAGGGAACAAGAAGAGCAAGGGCGTGACTTAAGGGAGCTGAAGCGCCAGAAATTAATCCTTGAAGGAGCAAGCACCCCACAGATCAGAGGAACATCCACTTCCCAAAATACAGGTTGTTGAGTTCTAATTTTAGCTTTAACTCTGTGATAGTGTTATTATAGGAATTTACCTTAGAAGTTATACAGTAGTAGTAGTAGTAATTAGCACCTCTATTCTAGTTTTATTTCCAATTAAGTTATAATTTATTTTCTCATCATCATCAAACATGAATAAAATAGTAGATAATTAGAATAAAGAAGTAATTTATATTTTTTGAGTTCTTAATAATAAAAATTATAATTAATTATATGTGGTGGCAATACCTTTTGTTCTCTGAATGAATGCTTGAACAGTGCATAAATTGTATCTTGAATTTTACGAATGTTGGCTCCTGAAAGAATGAGGAACACGAAAAATATTATTGATGATCTGAAAAATCATGAATTTGATTCTTGAAGCAAGAAAAAGCAGAAAAAAATTTACAAAGAATCATTGGATCAAGAAAAAGAAAAAACGCCAATAGCCCTTAAAACCAAAAGGCAAGGGTGAAAAGGATCCAAGGCTTTGAGCATCAGTGGATAGGAGGGCCCAAGGAAGTAATTCCAGGCCTAAGCGGCTAAATCAAGCTGTCCCTAACCATGTGCTTGTGGCATGCAGGTCCAAGTGAAAAGCTTGAGACTGAGTGGTTAAAGTCGTAATCCGAGGCAAAAGAGTGTGCTTAAGAGCTCTGGACACCTCCAATTGGGGACTTTAGCAAAGCTAAGTCACAATCTGAACAGGTTCACCCAATTATGTGTCTGTGGCATTTATGTATCCGGTGGTAATACTGGAAAACAAAGTGCTTAGGGCCACGGCAAAGATTCATAAAGTAACTGTGTTCAAGAATCAACATACTACACTAGGAAAATCAATAATACAATCGGAATCCTGAGTTCCTACGGATGCCAATCATTCTGAATTTCAAAGGATAAAGTGAGATGCCAAAACTGATTAGAAACAAAAAGCTACTAGCCCCGCTCATCTAACTAAAACCTGAGCTTCACTTGAAACTCTAAGATATTATTGCTTCTTAATTTCTTTTTATCCTATTTTATTCATCTAGTTGCTTGGGGACAAGCAAGAGTTTAAGTTTGGTGTTGTGATGAGCGGATATTTTATACGCTTTTTGGAGGTAATTTCATGTAGATTTTAGTATGTTTTAATTAGTTTTTAGTAGAATATTATTAGTTTTTAGGCAAAAATCATATTTCTGGACTTTACTATGAGTTTGTGTGTTTTTCTGTGATTTCATGTATTTTCTGACTGAAATTGAGGGAGCTGAGCAAAAATCTAATTTAGGCTGAAAAAGGACTGCTGATGCTGTTGGATCCTGACCTCCCTGCACTCGGAATGGATTTTTTGGAGCTACAGGAGTCCAATTGACGCGCTCTCAATTGGGTTGGAAAGTAGACATCCAGGGCTTTCCAGCAATATGTAATAGTTCATACTTTGCGTGAAGATAGATGACGTAAACTGGCGTTCAATGCCAGTTCCATGTTGCAGTCTGGCGTCTAGCGCTAGAAACAGGTTACAAGTTGGAGTTCAACGCCCAAAACACGTTACAACCTGGCGTTCAACTCCAGGAACAGCCCAAGCACGTGAGAAGCTTAAGTCTCAGCCCCAGCACATACCAAGTGGGTCCCAGAAGTGGATTTATGCACCACTTATCTTAGCCTACTCATTCTCTGTAAACCTAGGTTACTAGTTTAGTATTTAAACAACTTTTAGAGACTTATTTGGCACCTCATGACATTTTTTTAGATCTGAATTTTATACTCTTTGACGGCATGAGTCTCTAAACTCCATTGTTGGGGGTGAGGAGCTCTGCAGCGTCTCGATGAATTAATGCAATCACTTATATTTTTTCATTCAAATATGCGTGTTCCTATCTAAGATGTTCATTCGCGCTTAATTATGGAGAAGGTGATGATCCGTGACACTCATCACCTTCCTCAACCCATGAACGTGTGTCTGATAACCACCTCCGTTCTACAGTAGATTGAATGAGTATCTCTTAGATTCCTTAATCAGAATCTTCGTGGTATAAGCCGGATTGATGACGGCATTCATGAGAATCCGGAAAGTCTAAAACTTGTCTGTGGTATTCCGAGTAGGATTCCATGATTGAATGACTGTGATGAGCTTCAAACTCCTGAAGGCTGTGCGTTAGTGACAGACGCAAAAGAATCATTGGATTCTATTACAACCTGATTGAAAACCGACAGATGATTAGCCGTGCTGTGACAGAGCATTTGGACCATTTTCACTGAGAGGATGGGAAGTAGCCATTGACAACGGTGACACCCTACATAGAGCTTGCCATGGAAGGAACCTTGCATTATGCTATTGAGTTGAATATTACATTGCAGGAATTCAGAGGATAAAGCATCTCCAAAACCCCAACACATTCTCCATTACTACACAACAAGTAATTAATTCACGCTCTATTATTTTTCTAATAATTCAAACTGATAATTTTAATTGATATCCTGACTAAGAATAATAAAATAAACATAGCTTGCTTCAAACCAATAATCTCCGTGGGATCGACCCTTACTCACGTAAGGTATTACTTGGACAACCCAGTGCACTTGCTGGTTAGTGGTACGAGATCATAAGAAATCTTGATTTTGATATTGAGATTAAAATTTCTTGCACCAGTGGTCCATATTGTTGAAAATCTTGAGGTGGTGTATATGGAATTTGTGGTTCTTGGGAGTATTGATGTTGGAATGGTGGTGGCTCTAGATATAGTTCATATGGTGGTTGGTATGGTAAATATGAGTTAGGATCACATGGAGGTGTTTGATGGTATGGGGCTTGTGAGTATGGTTATTAAGGATGATTTGAGGGAAGGGGTCATATGTATGTGGTGGTTGTGGTTGACAACCACAATGAGGATCACCACACATATTAGATTGGTATGCATCTTAGGGTGGCTCTTGATCATAATACATTGGTGGAGGTTGTTGCCATGAAGATTGATCAAATGCCTGAGGCTCCTCCCACCTTTGATTGTCCCATCCTTGATGCATATTGATAAACCATTATTTTATGGTTTATCTTTTGCTAATTTGAGTGGTTTTTATCAACTCTTCACTCACTTACTCATACTATTGGCATGGTTTTACAATTCCTTCCTAGTTTTTTTCTATGATTGAAAACGTGCTTCCTAAGCCTTTAATTTGTGTATTTTAATTCCCCTTTATACCACTCAATGCTGTGATCTGTGCGTTAAGTGTTTCAGGTTTTATAGGGCTAGAATGGCTTGGAGAATGAAGAGGAAGCTTGCAAAAATGGAAGGAGGACAAGAAATAAAGGAGATAACCAGCGAGAAGCGACGCGCACGGATGGCTCACGCGTGCGCGTGAATCGGAGAAAATCACAGCGATGCGTGTGCGTACCTGACGCGTACGCGTGGAAGCGAATCTGCATAACGACACGAGCGCGTGCTTGATGCGCACGCGTGGAGAGGAAAATCGTCAGATGACGCGTACGCGTGACATGCGCGATCTGAAGAAAATTCAGATTACGTTGGGGGCGATTTTGGGCCGCGTTTTGACCCAATTTTTTACCCAGAAACATAGACCAAAGCCAGGGAACAAGCAGAGACTCAAGACACATTCATATTAGGATAGTTTTTAGTTTTAGATCTGAACCTAGAGAGAAACTACTCTTCCTCTAGATTTTCTTTACATTCATAGTTTATTAGTTTTACGCTTTTGCTTTTGGATATTGAAGAGTCATCACCTCTGTTGAAGATACTATTCTAGTTTGTTTCCTTACTTACTCTTTTATTTATTCTATATTCCTAATTACTTTGTTTAGAGTTACAATCGGATTATTTTCATGGATTGTTGATGAAGAATATTACTTTTACTTTTAATTAATTTTCAATCTCTATTTTATTTAATTTATTATGTCTTCTTCTTATATTTTTTGAGTATTATATTCATGTTAATGGAGTAATTCCCTAACTTGATTGGGAGTTGATTAAGGGGAGAACCTTGAGTTGGAATATTTGAGTGTTAATCCTCATGCATAGTTGATGACTGACAACTCTAATAATCTCTAACTCTAATCCTTTCTTAGGAGAGGATTACGACTTGAGGATATAGTTTGTTAGTTAGTTACTTGACTTTTCCTTATTAATTAAGGGATGACCAAGTAGAGCAACAACGTTTTAGGATTGCATTTGGGGAATTCCAACAAGGATAGAAATTCCAATTAATCATCTCCCGGTCAAGGCTTTTAATAAGAATTATATAATTTCTCTCGTTAATTTTCATTGCTCAATTTCATTATTATTTATTTTTCTGTTTCTCAAACTCAAAACTTCTGGGAAAACCTCTAACCAATAAGCTACACTCTTTTGTCTACTCGTTGGGAGACGACCTGGGATTCATACTCCTAATATTCTTAATTCTAATTTTGTGAAAACCCTTCTAAATTGATAAGCGGATTTTAGCTGGTTAAGAACTGTACTTGCAACGTTACTTTTTATTATAAATTTCTTAATCGGTCAACTTTTGCCCTCTCGTCACATATTCTCATTATAGCTTTCGTTCCTTACAACATAGTTGTAACCACACTCATAGCCAAAGTGATGAGGATTCATGGTAGCAAGAGAAAATGAAAACAAAATCTATTAAGAAACAAAGAAAACTAAATCCTAAAACTAACAAAAACTAACAAAGAGGCAAAAGGCAAATATATTCACATATATACAATAGCCAATAGCATAGCACCATTGCAAGTCCCCGGCAACGGCGCCATAAATTTGATAGAAAGAATTTTTGTCGGTCTAGAATTTCTCTTAATAGAAAAGGAAATTCGTTGTAAGAAAATTTCCAAACCAACTAATAATTCTCAATCAAATTTAAAAGATTGGTTGTCACAAGTACAAACCCCAATGAAAATTAACCGAAGTATTTAAACCTCGAGTTGTCTCACAAGTGGTTTGATTGGTAAAAGGACAAGAAAGTAAATGGCAAGAAAAGTAAATCAAGCAACTAAAGGAAGCAAATAATAAAGAGAGACATTCATGGCAAGGATTATAAGCTTTCTATCCTAGTCATACAATGATTAACAAGAATTTAGTCTATTTCATCATCTTCAACATAGGGAGAAGGTAAAATGTTATCTCCTCATCGGAAGAAAGTCAAATAAGTCTAACTAATCTCAATTCAAAAATCCTAATCAACTTACTAATTGAATTAGCAAGAGATTAGAGTCAATGGAAATAATATTAACTAACAACTCTAGATCACCAACATAAGTTGGGTATTCATGACTCAAGATCACCTAATTCTTCTTCCCAAGCCAAGAATGCTCAAAATCTACTCTAACATCCAACTAAGCATTTTGTCAAACACTTGGGAGGCATACAAGAAAATCATAATAAATTGCAAAGGAAGATAAATTCTACCAACTACCCAATACAAGAAAAGTAAGATCAACAACTCAATTTAACAATAAAAGGAACATTAAATATCAATTGCATTAAAAAGGAAACCAAATCCAACATGAGTATTCATAAACATAAAAGATGCATGAAAAGGAAAATTAACACTACAAGCTAAGAGAATTGAGATGTAGAAACAAGAAATCATAAAGAAAAAAGATAAAAACAAGAAATTAATCATAGATCTAAGATGGAAATAAGCCTAAGAACCCTAATTCTAGAGAGAAGAGGGAGCTTCTCTCTCTAGAAACTAAACTACATGATGCTATCCTACTACTAAGTGCTTCCCCCTTTGCCCAAGCTTGAATTCTGCATGAAATACCCTCAGGAATGAGTTGGATTTGGGCCTGGACAGCTCAGAAATCGCCTCCAGCGTTTTCACTTTAATGAGGTCACATGCGAGCTATGACGCGTACGCGTGGGTCATGCGTACGCGTCGCTTGGCATTTTACTATCCATGCATATGCATCATGTCATGCGTACACGTCGCCATGTGGCTTCATCTCCACGCGTGCGCGTCTGTCACGCGTGCGCGTCGATGTATGCACTCCAAATCCTTGTTTTTCCATGAGTTCTCCACTTTGCGTGCTTTTCTCTCCATTCCTTCCATCCAATACTTGCCTTATAAACCTGAAATTACTCAACAAATGCATCAAGGCATCGAATGGAGTTAAAGTGAATTAAAATCACCAATTAAAGGGCTTAAAAAGCATGTTTTTACACTTAAGTACAAATTAAGGGAGAATTACGAAACCATGCTATTTCATTAAATAAATGTGAGAAAAAGTGATAAAATTTCCTAAATTAAGCACAAGATAAACCACAAAATTGGGGTTTATCATGGGTGCCACCCAAGAAATGGCACCCAAGAAGGGATGAAGATGCTGATGTGGAACTATCGGGGTTTAGAAAAAGCCCTGATAGTTTACAACATTCAAGGGATCACAAGATCCCATTCTCCAGAGGCGTTGTTTCTATGTGAAACTAAAAACAATGCTTTAACAGTAGAGAGGACAGTTAGAAGGGTGGGATTTATAAATTGTTTCACGGTGGATCTGGTGGGTCAGGAAGGAGGTATGGTAGTTGCATAGAAGGAAGGTGTTAATTTACAGGTAATTGAGCAAGAAAGCTTCTTTATTCACTTCAAATGTCTCCAAGTGGAAATCAATCAATAATGAGAGGTCATTGGCGTTTATTTAGCCATGGAAGAAGCAAGACAAAAAAGAACAATTTGAAAGAATACTGCAAAGAGTTTAGATTAGGGACGAGAAGATGATTGTGATAGGGGATTTTGATGCAATCTGGTCTCACCATAAGAAGGAAGGAGGTCGAAGAAAGGCAGAATCCTCAATTCAAGATTTTAATGTTTTTATCAATCAGGGTGAGTTGACAATCTTAGGATTCGAAGGAGGAAAATTCACTTGGTATAACCACCAGTTTGGAGGCACTCTGATTCGTAAAAGACTTGATAAAGTCCTGGTCACTAATGGTTGGAGAGTCGCTTGCCGAATGTATTTGTGTCTCATTTAGAATGCACTATGCCATATTGGTGCACAATTTTCAACTATCGCACAACTGAACTGGCAAGTGCACCGGGTCGTCCAAGTAATACCTCGGGTGAATGAGGTTCGATCCCACGGAGATTGTTGGTTTGAGCAAGCAATGGATATCTTGCAGATCTTAGTCAGGCGGATTAAAACTATGGTTGTCACAAAAAGCATAAAACAAATAGATAAATAAATAAAACGTTATTGATTGGTGTGAATTCAATGGTTTGAGAATGGTTGAGGCTTCATAAATGCTTCTTCCTTCTGAATCAACTTTTATCACCATTTACTTCAACTTCTGATTGATTCTTTCCATGGCAGGCTGTATGTAATTAACGCCAAGTCAGCGGTCATTAATCTCTTCTACTTCAGATCAAATGCCGGGTCAGCGGTCATCCAATCTGAATGGGGGTGAAGCTCTAGCAGTCCTTCCCTTGGTGATCCTACTCAAAGTGCCACAGACAAGGTCAAATAGTCCAGATCAAAGAACGCTGCTCCTTGGGTTCTAGCGTATACCACAAAGGCCCTAATCGCCCCGCACTTCGGCTGAACTGATGTCTCGAGAAGTCCCCAACGAAGTCGTGGATTAGCCGTCTAAGAGATGTATAATCAAGCTAGTGGTTCAGTACTATCCCGTCAAGGACTCACACGAACCCATGTGAATAAGGATGACAGTCAAGTTACACTCCCAATTTGTTAGGATGAAGAACGAAGATATATCTTAGAATAGAATCAAGAGAGAATTGAAGTAGAATAGTGATATTATTAATTCATAAGAATCAGCAGAGCTCCTAACCTTAACATTATGAGGTTTATAAACTCATACTGTAAATACAATGAAAGGATCGAATGTAAAAGTGGGGAAGAAGATCCTAAACGGGGTTGATCTTCTCCTATATATACTAATCTAATAACTAAGGGTTACAGAAATATGATAGAGCGGTCTTTGTGAGTGATTGGGCTAAGCTAAAGCTGTTTCCCATGAGCTAATACCCTTGGGAGCGTTGAACTCCAGCTTTGGACTCCCTTTTGGGCGTTTAACTCCAACTGCTCCCTTGTGGGCGTTCAACTCCAGGAATGAGGTTCCTGGCTGGAGTTGAACGCCAGTTTTGGGCTTTCAATTCCAAAACAAAGTATAGACTATTATATATTTCTGAAAAGCCTTGGATGTTAGATTTCCATAGCCGTTGAGAGCGCGCCATTTGGACTTTTGTAGCTCTAGAAAAGCTCTTCCGAGTGCACGGAGGTTACATTCAGACAGCATCTGCAGTCCTTTCTCTGTTTCCGAATTAGACTTTGCCCAGAACTATTTAATTTTAGTTAGAAAATACCTGAAATCATCATAAAATACCAAAACTCAAAGTAGAATCCAAAAAGGTGATTTTTGCACTAAAACATAAGAAAACATAATAAAACCTAAATAAAAGATAATAAAAAGTATACGAAAATGATGCCAAAAAGTGTATAAAATATCTGCTCATCAGAACACCAAACTTAAACTGTTGCTTGTCCCCAAGCAACCAAAAACCAAGTAGGATAAAAGAAGAATAAGATATAATAAATCTCAGAGTTTTCAATGAAGCTCAGTTTCAATTAGATGAGCGGAACTAGTAGCTTTTTGCCTCTGAATAGTTTTGGCATCTCATTTTTCATTGAAACTCAGAATAGTTAGCATCTTTAGGAACTTAAAATTTAGATGATATTATTGACTCTCCTAGTTTAGTTCTTTTTTATTCTTGAACACAGCTTCTTTAGTGTCTTGGCCGTGACTCTAAGCGATTTGTTTTTCAGTATTACCACCAAATTCATAAACGCCACAGACACTTAACTGGGTGAACCCTTTCGGATTGTGATTAAGTTTTGCTAGAATCCCCAGCTAGTGGTGTCCAGAGTTCTTAAGCACACTTTTTTTTGCTTTAGATAATGACTTTAACCGCTCAATCACAAGCTTTTCACTTGACACCTTCACGCCACAAGCATATAGTTAGGGGAGCAGCTCATTTGAATTGCCTAGGCCAAGATTTTGTTTCTTTTAGGCCCTCCTAACTATTGATGCTTAAAGCCTTGGACCCTTGCTCTTGCCTTTTGGTTTAAAGAGCTACTGGATTTTTCTTTTTCTTTCTTTTTCTGCTTGCCTCTTTTTTTTCTCGCACATTTTCTTTCTTTCTTTTTCTTTTTGCTGCTTTTTCTTGCTTCAAGAATCAATTTTTGGATTTTTCAGATCACCAATAATACTTATCCTTTTTCATCATTCTTTCAAGAGCCAACATTTTAAATTCTAACTTCAAATATGCACTGTTTACTCATGCATTCAGAAAACAAAAGCAATGCCACCACATCAATATAATTGAACTATTCTTATTTCATAACTTGAAATTTATATATCATTACTGCTTCTATAAAATTCAAAATTTTATTCAAGTTCAATGAGATGATAAGAGGAACATTTTATTGCTAATTAGAAAAAGAAACCTAAACTTAATAATACTCATGCAATTCTTAAATTAAAAGACAGAAATTTAAATGAAGGTTAAATGCTACTAGTGATCATGCAAATCTAAACATAAGAAACAGAAATTAAAATAGGCATAGAAATAGAGAGGTGGAACTCAACCACCTTAATCATGGGTGGTGCTAGGCTCTTCAAGGAATAATTTCTGACGCTTCAATTCTTCTAACTCACGCCCCTGCTTCTCTTGTTCCTTGACCAGTTTGCGAATTATGCTAGTTTGATCCTTTTGCTCCTCTCTTAATTGATCCAGGGTAGTTTGCAACTATGCAACAGATGATTCCAGATTGGTCCAATATTCAATTGGAGGGATCTCTTGAGGAGGCTCAGGTGTCTTCCTTTTAGGATGATCAGCTAACACTTGGGCACTTTCCATCACCTTCTTGGTGATTAGGATTTTTGCTGGGATAAAGGAGTCTCTGTTAATCAGAACTCCAGCCTCCTTGCATAAGTGAAAAATATGGTTTGGATAGGCCAATCTGGCTTGAGTTGACATCCTGTTTGCAACCTTGTATAGCTTAAAGGGGATCAGTTGGTGGACTTCCACCTCATTTCCCATCATGATGCAGTGAATCATCATAGCTCTTCTAATGGTGACTTCAGAGCGGTTGCTAGTAGGGAGTATGGAACGCCCTATGAAACCTAGCTAACCCCTAGCAACTGGTTTGAGATCAATTCTCCTCAGTTGGTTTAGGTTGCCTTTTGTGTTATTGATCCACTTAGTTTCAGGCAGACATATTTTTTCTAGAATCTGATCCAGTTTTGGATTAGCCACCGCCCTCCTATTAAAGGATTCTGGATCATCCTTTTATGGAGATAGTTTAAAGATATCTCTCACCTTGTCAAGATGAAAATAGAGAGTCTTTCCTCGCACCATGGTACAAAAAGTATGGAATCATTTGTCCATATTTCTTTTATTTATCTGTCATCCACATATTTGGATAGAATTCATGGATCATTGTTGTTCCAATATTGATCTCAGGATCAGCTAGAATCTCCCAGCCTCTCTTTCAAATTTGCTCTTGAATCTCTGGGTATTCATCTTCTTTTAATTTGAATCCAACTTCTGGGATTACTGGCCTTTTGCTCATTATTTTGTAATAATTTCTTCATGCTACTTGGTATAAAATCTGAAAGGTTTGAAAACAACTATTTGGTTGTCTTCTTTCTTGCTTCTTGAAGTGGAATTTTCACTTTTTGGAGCCATGGAATTCGAATAGAGTGAGAAGGCAGGGCACTTTCCACACCAAACTTAAAAGGTTTGCTTGTCCTCGAGCAAAAAGAAAGTAAAGAAGATAAAGAAGAGGAGAGGAATTCGAATGGAAGGTGGGATTTCAAAATTTAATTGGATAAAAGCTAGATAAGATATGATTCACAAGTTCGTAAAAGATATAAAAAAGATAAGTTATAAAACAAAAGATATGAAAAACATAAAAATATAAGATAGAAGATATGAAAAAGATTTTAAAGGTAAATAAAAATTTTTGAGGAATATTTAAAAAAGATATAAGATTTTGAAAAAAAGATTTGAAAAAGAATTGAAAAAGATTTTAAATTTTTGGAAAAGATTTGGAAAAAAATTGAAAAGATTTGAAAAGATTTTGATGTTTAAAAAGATTTTGAAGTTAAATTATAATGGTTAAGAAAATCTTGTTTAGAAGATATGATTGAAAAGATAAGATTTAGAAAAGATAGGTTTTGAAAAATCTAAAACTTCCTTACCCTGTTGTGGGCGTTGAACGCCCAGAATGGCATCCATTCTGGCATTCAACGCTAGGCTGCTCCTCTCCATGGGCGTTGAACACCCAGAATGGTATCCATTCTAGCGTTCAACGCTAGCCTGCTCTTCCCCTCTGGGTGTTGAATGCCTAGCTAGTGCCCCCTGGCTGGCGTTCAACGCTAGTCTTGCATCCCCCATCAGGGCGTTGAATGCCCAACCAGTACATCCTGGCTGGCGTTGAACCCCAGTCTTGCTGTCTCTTAGGTGCATTCAATGCCCCTCTTTCCCTCTTGCCTAGCGTTCAACGCCAGCAAGGGGCCTTCCTTAGGGTGCTCTGTTTTCTGCTCTGACTATTTCTGTTTCTGTTCTAACTTTTGAATATGATCACAAACTTAAAGAAATGTAAGAAAATTAAATCTATATAATTTAAATAAACTTAATGAAAAACAGAAATAACTTTAATTATGATTGGGTTGCCTCTCAACAAGCGCTTCTTTAACGTCACTAGCTTGACGGTTCTGTGCTCAAGTTAGCACCAGAGTGGATTTTTCTTGCTCAACTTCACCACCCAAGTAATGTTTCACTCTCTGGCCATTAACAGTAAATCTTTTGTCAGAGAAATTGCTTTGTAGTTCTATATAACCATACGGTGATACATTAGTGATCAGGAATGGTCCTGTCCAACGTGACTTAAGCTCTCCAGGGAAGAGCTTCAGTCTAGAATTGAAAAGCAGAACTTTCTGTCTAGGTTTAAAGACTCTAGAAGAAATCTTTCTGTCATGCCACTTCTTGGCCCTTTCTTTATAAATTTTTTCATTCTCAAATGCAGCAAGTCGGAATTCATCCAACTTATTTAACTGGAGCAACCGTTTCTCTCCTGCAGCCTTTGCATCAAGGTTTAGGAGTTTGGTTTTCTAATAGGCCTTGTGTTCTAGCTCCACTGGCAAGTGGCATGCCTTCTCATACACTAATTGATATGGTGATGTGCCTACAGGGGTCTTGAAAGCTATTCTGTATGCCCAGAGAGCATCATCAAGCTTTCTTGCCCAATCCTTTCTAGAGGTATTCACCGTTCTTTCCAGGATTCTCTTAAGTTCTTTATTTGAGACTTCAACTTACCCATTTGTCTGTGGTTGATATGGGGTGGCCACTTTATGGCAGACTCCATATCAGCTCAACACAGAGTCAAGCTGCTTGTTGCAGAAATGAATTCCTCCATCACTGATTAGTGTATGTGGGACACCAAACCTACTGAAGATGTTCTTTTGGAGGAACTTCATCGCTACTCTAGTGTCATTTGTGGGTGAGGCTACTGCCTCTACCCATTTAGATACATAATCTACTGCCACAAGAATGTATGTGTTTGAGTATGAAGATGGGAAAGGACCCATAAAGTCTATGCCCCATACATCAAACAGCCCAATCTCTAGGATTTCTTCTTGAGACATGTCGTGACTATGAGGGAGACTGCCATGCCTTTGGCAACTATCGCGGCGACGGACAAACTCTCGGGAGTCCTTAAAGAGTGTGGGCCAGTAGAAACCACTTTGAAGGACTTTAGTAGCAGTTGGCTCTCCTCCAAAGTGTCCTCTATAATTGGAGCCATGGCAGTACCATAGGATTTTTCGTGCCTCTTCTTCAGGCATGCAGCGGTGGTTTATACCGTCCAAACATCTCTTAAAGTGATACGGTTCATCCCATGAATGAGCTTTCGGGCTTGCTGCCTACTGTATTCCTTGGGAATAAACCTTATAGCCTTGTAATTCGCAATGTTTGTAAACTAAGGTGTTGTTGTTGTCCGAATGGCAAAGAGTTGCTCATCCAAAAAGGTCTCAGAGACCTCAGTAGAGGGAGGAGAGGTCCCTTCTACTGGTTCAATCTGAGACAGGTGGTCAGCCACTTGGTTTTCTGACCCTTTTCTGTCTCAGATTTCTATATCAAACTCTTGTAGGAGTAATACCCTTCTTATCAGCCTGGGCTTAAAATCCTGCTTGGTGAGTAGATATTTGAGAGCAGCATGGTCAGTGTAGATAATGACCTTAGATCTTATTAGTTAGGATCTGAACTTGTCAATGGCATAAACCACTGCAAGTAACTCCTTTTCTGCGGTAGTGTAATTCCTCTGCGCATCATTTAGAACACGGCTGGCAAAATAAATGACATGCAAAAGCTTGTCATGCCTCTGTCCCAAGACTGCACCAATGGCATGGTCACTGGCATCACACATTAGTTCGAATGGCAAGTTCCAGTTGGGTGCAGAGATGATAGGCGCAGTGATAAACTTAGCTTTAAGAGTCTCAAAGTCCTACAAACACTCTTGGTCTAAGACAAATAGAGTGTCAGTAGCTAATAAATCACACAGGGATTTTGCAATTTTAGAAAAATCCTGAATAAACCTCCTGTAGAATCCTGCATGTCCCAAGAAACTTCTAATCCCTTTGACATTAGTTGGGGGTGGTAATCATTCAATTACCTCCACCTTAGCTTGATCCACCTCTTTTCCCTTATTTGAAATCCGATGCCGAAGGACAATCCCTTCAGTCACCATGAAGTGACATTTTTCCCAGTTTAAAACTAGGTTTGTCTCTTGGCATCTTTTGAGAACTAGGGCTAAATGGTCAAGGCAGAATTCAAATGAATCTCTAAAGATGGAGAAGTCATCTATGAATACTTCAAGGAACTTCTCCACCGTATCAGAGAATATAGAGAGCATACATCTCTAAAAGGTGGCAGGTCATTGCACAGTCTAAATGGCATCCGCCTATAAGCAAACATGCCATATGGGCATGTGAATGCTGTCTTTTCTTGATCTTGTAGATCTACTGTAATTTGATTGTAACCGGAATAACCATTCAAAAAACAATAAAATGTATGCCCTGCTAATCTCTCTAGCATTTGATCTATGAATGGTAAAGGAAAATGATCCTTTCTGGTGGCGTTATTGAGCCTTCTATAGTCAATACACATACGTGATACGCCACCCTGTAACTGTCCTTGTAGGAATTAGTTCATTCTTTTCATTATGAACCACTGCATGCCTCCCTTTTTTAGGACAACTTGAACAGGGCTCACCCAGGGGCTGTCAGAGATGGGATAAATAATCTCAGCCTCCCATAATTTTATGACTTCCTTCTGCACCACCTCCTTCATGGCTGGGTTCAGTCGCCTCTGTGGTTGTACCACTAGTTTGGCATCATCCTCCAGCAGGATCTTGTGCATACATCGGGTTAGACTAATGCCTTTAAGGTCACTTATTATCCACCCAGGAGCTCTCTTGTGTGTCTTTAGCACTTGGATTAGTACTTCCTCTTCCTGTGGTTCTATGGCAGAGCTTATGATCACAGGATAAGTATCCCCATCTCCAAGAAATGTATATTTCAAGGAGGATGTGGTAATGGCTTGAGCTCGAGTTTAGGAAGCTTGTCCTCCTCCTTAGGAGTTTTCAGAGGCTCCTTAGTTTCCTATGGCTCCTCTAACTCAGGCTGAACATCATAAAAGATGTCATTCAGCTCTTCTTTGAGTCTTTCAACCATATTCACCTCTTCCACCAGGGAATCAATGATATCAATACTCATGCACTCCTCTGGAGTGTCTGGATGCTGTATGGCTTTGACAGCATTTAGCACAAACTCATCCTCATTGATTCATAGGGTTACTTCCCCTTTTTGAATGTCAATGAGGGTCTGCCCTGTAGTTAGGAAAGGTCTTCCAAGAATGAGGGTTGCACTCTTGTGCTCATCCATTTTCAGCACCACAAAATCTGTGGGGAAATCAAAGGGTCTAGCCCTGACAATCATGTCCTTAATCACGCTTGATGGTAGCTTAATAGAACCATCAGCAAGTTGAAGACATATACGGGTAGGTTTAACTTCGTGAGTTAAATAGATTCTCTTTATTAATGATGCAGGTATTAAGTTAATACTTGCTTCGAGGTCACATAGGCCTGTCTTTATGCAGACATCCCCTAAAGTATAGGGTATCATAAAGCTTCCAGGATCTTTGAATTTCTTTGGTAAACTCTTTTGGATCACTGTATTGCATTCTTTAGTGAGGAGGACTATTTTTGCCTCTCTCCAATCCTTCTTATGACTTAAGATGTCTTTCATGAACTTGGCATAAGAAGGTTTCTGCTCAAGAGCCTCTGCAAAAGGGATCTTGATCTCAAGTGTCTTGAGATAATCCGCAAAGCGAGCAAACTGTTTATCTTTTTTCACTTGGCAGAGCTTCTGAGGATATGGCATCTTGGCCCTGTATTCATCAACTTTAGTTGATGTAGGTTGAATGCCTACTGAAATGGAAGGAGGTCAGTAGCTTGTTTAGGAAGGGTCTTATCAGCACTTGCATGTGGCTGATCATTCCTAGTTGGGTGTTCAACGCCCTTGCTGCCCCTTCCTAGCGTTCAATGCCAGGAACCTTGTTCCCATTTGAGCATTCAACGGCAAGGGTGGGTAACCCTTCTTGGCGTTGAACGCCAATGACATCCCTCCTTGGGTGTTTGACTCCCTTAGAGGTGTCTTGGATAGCAGTCTGGTTACCCTCTATTAGTTTTTCTTCCCCTTGTCTCATGTTGTTCTGAGGTTGAGTGTTCAGGGTCCTTCTACTCCTGACTTGGATGGCCTGACACTCTTCGTTTATCTATTCAGATAATTGCTACCTAGTTTGACTCAGTTGTGTCTCTATGTTTCTATTGGAAGTCTGAGTTTCTCGCAGAGCCTCTTGCAATTCTAGCAACTGCTGAGCAAGGGCATGGAGTTGCTGAGTCAATGGGCCATCTTGTTCTGGAGGGTTAGGCTCAGTAGACATTGCCTTAACCTCTCCTTTTATGGAAGTCTCATTAGCTGAGTACAGATGCTAGTTCATGGCAACTGTCTTAATAAGTTCATGAGCCTCTTCAATTATTTTTCTCATATGTATAGAACCACCAGTAGAGTGGTCTAGAGACATCCTAGCCATATTTGTAAGGCCATAATAGAAGATGTCTAATTGCACCCATTCTAAAAATATCTCAGTGGAGCATTTTCATAGCATGCCTTTATACCTTCCCCAGGCATCATAAAGAGATTCATCATCCTCTTGCTTGAAGCCTTAGATGTCTAGCCTTAACTAAGTCATCTTTCTTGGGAGAAAGTATTGATTCAAAAAATTGTCTACTAGCTGCTTCCAAGTTTTTAAGCTGGATTTTGGTTGGTTATCTAACCACCTCTTTGCTTGATTTCTTACAGCAAAGGAAAAGAGTAGCAGTCTGTAGACATTTTGATATACTCTTTCAGTGCGTACTATCTTAGCAATTTGTAAAAAATCTGCTAGAAACTCAGTAAGTTCTTCTTGTGGAAGTCCAAAATACTGGCTGTTTTGTTGCACCAGAGTAATAAGCTGAGGATTTAGCTCAAAATTACATACTCCAATGGGGGAGTATACTGATATTTCTCCCATAAAAGTCATGAGTGGGGGCCATATAGGACCCCAAAGTTCTTCTGAACTGTTCATTCCCAGTTGGGTTAATGGTGAAGAAAGGTAGGAGAAATTGGATAAATGAAAATGAAAATGAAAATTAAAATATTTTTATTTTTATTTTATTTATTAATTAAAATTCAAAAAAATGAAAGAAAGAAATTAAAAGTTGATAAACTAAAAATAATCAGAAATTGAAAGATGATTTTCAAAAATAGAAGAGAGAGAAAGAAGTAAAAAGTTTTAGAAAATTAAGAGAGAGGAGTTAGTTAGGAACTTTTGAAAAAGAAGAAAGAGAAAGATAAGATAAAGATTTGGAAGGAGGTTAAGAAAGATATGACCTACAATTAAAAAGTTTTGAAAATAAGATAAGATAGGAGAGAATCAAGAGAAAATTTGAAAATATTTGATTTTTTTTAAAATTGAAAATTTAAAATTTTAAAAATTGAAATTTGAAATTTAAATTTTGAATTTTGAATTTTAAAAAATTGAAATTTGAAATTTGAATTTGGAATTTTAAAATTTTTGAATTTTGAAAATTCAAAATTTGAATTTTAAATTTTAAAAAAGATTTGATTTTGAAATAAGATAAAGATATGAAAAATATATGAACAGGATAAGATAGGATAAGGATTTTGAAAAAGATTTGAAATATATTTGATTTGGAAAAAGATAAGATAAAGATTTAGCTTCACTAACAAGAAAGCACCAAATTTGAAAATTATTTAAATTAATTAAGTGTGGTTTTCGAAAATTATGGTTAATGATAGAAAAGATATTTTTTATTTTTTTAATTTAATAAAAAAAGAGAAAAACAACTAAAAGACACCAAACTTAAAAATTTTTAGATCAAAAGACTATAATTTTCGAAAATTATGAAGACAAACACCAAAAGACACCAAACTTAAAACTTTTAAGATCAAAATAAGAAAAGAAACAAGAACAACTTGAATTCCAAGAAAGAACACAAAGAAGAATTTCGAAAATTTAAAACAAATAAAGAACAACTAAAGGACACTAAACTTAAAAACTTTGAAAATAAAAGGCACTAATTTTGAAAATTTTAAAGAAAAACACTCAAAGACACCAAATTTAAGAATTTTGAAATCAAAGACTCTAATTTTAGAAAAAAAAAAGAAAAGAAACTTAAAGACTCAAGATGACTCAAAAGGACACCAAACTTAAAGATTGACACTAGACTCAAACAAAAGACACAATTTTTGAAAATTTTTGAAAAAAGAAAACAAAAATTTTCAAAAATTAAACAAGAACAAAAACAGAAGACTCAAACAAAGAAAAAGATTGATAAAGAAAAGAAAAGATTTTTGAAAAAGATTTTGAAAGAAAAACAAGAAAACAATTAAAGATAGTAAACCTAAAAAGTACCTAATCTAAGCAACAAGATAATCCGGTAGTTTGTCAAATCCGAACAATCTCCGGCAACGGCGCCAAAAACTTGGTGCACGATTTTCCACTATCGCATAACTGAACTGGGAAGTGCACTGGGTCGTCCAAGTAATACCTCAGGTGAGTGAGGGTCGATCCCACGGATATTGTTAGTTTGAGCAAGCAATGGATATCTTACAGATCTTAGTCAGGCGGATTAAAATTATCGTTGTCACGAAAAGCATAAAATAAATAGATAAATAAATAAAACGTTACTGATAGGTGTGAATTCAATGGTTTGACAATGGTTGAGGTTTCGGAGATGCTTCTTCCTTCTGAATCAACTTTTCTCACCATCTACTCCAACTTCTGATTGATTTTCTCCATGGTGCCGGATCAGCGGTCATTAATTTTCTCTAGTTCAGATCAAACGTCGGGTCAGCGATCATTCAATCTCAATGGGGATGAAGCTCTAGCAATCCTTCCCTTGGTGATCCTACTCAAAGTGCCACAGACAAGGTCAAATCTTTCGGACCAGAGAACGCTACTCCTTGGGTTCTAGCCTATACCACAAAGGCCCTAATTGCCCCGCACCTCGGCTGAACTGATGTCTCGAGAAGTCCCCAACGAAGCCATGGATTAGCCATCTAAGAGATGTATAATCAAGCTAGTGGTTCAGTACTATGCCATCAAGGACTTGCACGAACCCATGTGAATAGGAATGACGGTTAAGTTACACTCCCAATTCGTTAGGATGAAGAACGAAGATACACCTTAGAATAGAATCAAGAGAGAATTAAAGTAGAATAGTAATATTATTAATTCATAAGAATCAGCAGAGCTCCTAACCTTAACCTTAGGAGGTTTAGAAACTTGTACTGTAAATACAATGAAAGGTTCGAATGTAAAATGGGGAAGAAGGCCCTAAACAGGGATGATCTTCTCCTATATATACTAATCTCATAACTAAGGGTTACAGAAATATGATAGAGTGGTCTTGTGGTGCGAAAATCCTCTTTTGGACCTACTTTGTGAGTGTTTGGGCTGAGCTAAAGGTGTTTTCCATGAGCTAATACCCTTAGGGGCGTTGAACTCCAGCTTGGGACTCTCTTTTGGGCGTTTAACTCTAGCTGCTCCCGTGTGGGCATTCAACTCCAGGAATGGGGTTCCTAGCTGGAGTTGAACACTAGTTTTGGGACTTCAATTCCGAAACAAAGTATAGACTATTATATATTGCTGGAAAGCCTTGGATGTTAGCTTTCCAGAGCCATTGAGAGCGCGCCATTTGACTTCTGTAGCTCCAGAAAAGATCTTCTGAGTGCACGAAGGCCAGATCCTGACAGCATCTGCAGTCCTTTCTCTGTCTCTGAATCAGACTTTGACCAGAACTCCTTAATTTCAGTCAGAAAATACCTGAAATCATCATAAAATACCAAAACTCAAAGTAGAATCCAAAAGGTAATTTTTTCACTAAAACCTATGAAAACATAATAAAACTTATAAAACATAATAAAAACTATATGAAAATAATGTCAAAAAGAGTATAAAATATCTGCTCATCATATATCACAAACCAATCTTGCTATGTGGTGATAGACAATAAAGGAGGTTTAAGAGAAGATTTTGCTTCCAAGAAAGCTGGTGTGCAAAGGAGGAGGTGGTGACATTAATTAAGGAGCCATGGAAGGTATAAATCCCAGGATTTCCAATGTTCAAATAGGATAGAAAATTAAAGAATTGTAGGCATCAGTTGGTGGACTGGCAGAGGCACTCTCCCATTAATTCCCAAACTCGGATCTCACACATTCAGGAAGGGCTAGTTACTGAACATGAAAACGGTAGCCAAGTTAATCCTATAGAAATTTAGATATTGGAAGCAGAGCTTGAGGAGGCCGTAGAAGACGAAGAACGGTATTGGAGAGAGAAATCCAAGGTTCAATGGGTGAATTGGGGGAGATAGAAATACTAAATTTGTTCACTCTGAATTCAAATCAAGATCAATGAGGTACAAGGTGTATCTTATGGAGGATGAAATAGAAAATTCAGCAACAGACCCAGATGGAATCGTTCAAATTACACAGAGCTACTTTGAGAAACTTTCCACCTCTAACAATCCAGATTACTCAGAGGAGGAGATTCATGATGTGTCTCAAAAAATAAATGCAGGCACTAATAGAATGATGGTTCGGCCACTTTCGGACAAGGAAATAAAGTCAGCAGTATTTTCTATCAACTCTTTTTCAGCTCCTGGGATGATGGATTTACTGCTAGGTTCTTTCAGTTCTTTTGGGTGACAATTAAGGATGACGTGATCAGAGCAATCAAAAGCTTTTTCTTGGGAGATAAAATTTTGAAAGTTTTTAATCACACCCATATCTGTCTTATTCCAAAAGTTGATAATGCATGAAACATATTCGACCTATAAGTCTTTGTAGTATTTTTACAAAATTATCTCTAAGATTTTAGTCCACCCAATGCAAGTAGTGGTGAATAGAGTGATTAGTGACAATCAAAGTACTTTTGTCAAAGAAACACTGATAAGTGATAATGTTCTTATTGCTCATAAGTTTATGCATTTTCTGAAAAATAAGAGATATGGTGACTGTGACCTAGCCCTAAAGCTTGATATGAGTAACGCTTATGATAAAGTTGAATGGTCTTTTGTCTGAGCAATGATGAGAAAGTTGGGTTTTTGTGACAAATGGTTAGATTGGATAAAGGAATGTGTGACGACGATTTCTTATTCTGTTAGTGTGGATGGTCAACCACATGGCTATTTTAGACCATTTTAAGGGTTGCGTCAAGGCGACACCCTTTCCTCTACCTATTTCTTTTTTGTACAGAAGGTCTCTCCCATCTGCTCCACAGAGGAGAACAGAGACATGAAATTTTTAGTTTGAGACTAAATCCTAGATGTCCTAAAATTACCCACTTATTTTTTGCATATGACTCAATTTTATTTAGCAGAGCTACAGAGAAGACTATCGTGGCCTACTTTGTATTTTATAGACTTACGAGGGTATGGGTGGTCAAGTGGTTAATCTAGACAAGTCGTCTATTTTCTTTAGTAAGAATACTCCACTTTAAATCCGAGACCAGCTAGTATCCATTCTTATGGTCCCGCATATAGAGAATCAAAATAAGTATTTAGGATTATCATCTGTTGTACAAAGGTCCAAGAGAGATACTTTCAACTATATTAAAGAAAAGGTCAATAAAAATTTCTAACTATAAAAACAGGCTTTACTTTCTCCTAGTGGTAGAGAAGTTCTGATAAAGACAGTGGCTATAGTAGTGCCCATTTATACACTGGGTTGTTTTAGGTTGCCTGATACTTTATTGGAGGAGTTACAACAAACTATCCTACAATTTTAGTAGGCTGATGAGCGGATAATTTATACGCTTTTTGGCATTGTTTTTAGGTAGTTTTTAGTAAGTTCAAGCTACTTTTAGGGATGTTTTCATTAGTTTTTATGTTAAATTCACATTTCTGGACTTTACTATGAGTTTGTGTGTTTTTCTGTGATTTCAGATAATTTCTGACTGAAATTGAGGGACTTGAGCAAAACTCTGAAAACAGGCTGACAAAAGGACTGCTGATGCTGTTGGAATCTGACCTCCCTGCACTCAAAATGGATTTTCTGGAGCTACAGAACTCCAAATGGCGCGCTCTCAACGGCGTTGGAAAGTAGACATCCAGAGCTTTCCAGCAATATATAATAGTCCATACTTCATTCGGAAATTGACGACGTAACTTGGCGTTGAACGCCAAGTACATGCTGCTGTCTGGAGTTAAACGCCAGAAAAACATCATGATCCGGAGTTGAACGCCCAAAACACGTCATAACTCAGAGTTCAACTCCAAGAAAAGCCTCAGCTCGTGGATTGATCAAGCTCAGCCCAAGCATACACCAAGTGGGCCCCGGAAGTGGATTTATGCATCAATTACTTACTCATGTAAACCCTAGGAGCTAGTTTATTATAAATAGAACATTTAACTATTGTATTAGACATCTTTTGACAGTTTAATCTCTTGACTGTTTAGCCTTTGATTATTCGGTCTCTTGATCACTCAGGAGGCTGGCCATTCGGCCATGTCTGAACCTTTTACTTATGTATTTTCAACGGTGGAGTTTCTGCACACCATAGATTAAGGGTGTGGAGCTCTGCTGTACCTCAAGTTTCAATACAATTACTATTACTTTTCATTCAATTCTCTCTTATTCTTATTCCAAGATATTCATTCGCACCCAAGAACATGATGAATGTGATGATTATGTGACGCTCATCATCATTCTCACCTATGAACGCGCGTGATTGACAACCACCTCCGTTCTACATGCAACCGAGCTTGAATGTGTATCTCTTAGATTCCCCAACAGAATCTTCGTGGTATAAGCTAGATAGATGGTGGCATTCATGAGGATCCGGAAAGTCTCACCTTGTCTGTGGTATTCCGAGTAGGATCCTGGGAATCCGGAAAGTTTAACCTTGTCTGTGGTATTCCGAGTAGGATTCCGGTAATGAATGACTGTGACGTGCTTCAGACTCGCAAGTGCTGGGCGTTAGTGACAGACGCAAAAGAATCAAGGGATTCTATTCCAGCAGGAGCGGGAACCAACCAGTGATTAGTCGTGCTGTGACAGAGCGCGTGAGCGTAGTTTTCACTGCGAGGATGGGATGTAGCCTTCGGCCAGTGTGATGCCTCCAGACGATTAGCCATGCGAGTGACAGCGCAGAGAACCATTTTCCAGAGAGGATACAAAGTAGCCATCGTCGAACGGTGAACCCCTATACACAGCTTGCCATGGAAAGGAGTAAGAAGGATTGAGTTGAAGCAGTAGGAAAGTAGGCGTTCTTGAGCCATACAGTATCTCCATTCGCTTATCTGAAATTCCCACCAATGAATCTGCATAAGTATTCTATCCCTTTTATTATTTCTATTTTATTATTAATTTTCGAAACCATAAGCAAATTTAATCTGCCTAACTGAGATTTACAAGGTGAGCATAGCTTGCTTCATACCGACAATCTCTGTGGGATCGACCCTTACTCACGTAAGGTTTATTACTTGGACGACCCAGTACACTTGCTGGTTAGTTGAACGGAGTTGTGAATTCAACCGGTGCCATAATCATGATTTCATACAAATACAAAGAATATGGATCACAATTTCGTCCACCAAGTTTTTGGCGCCGTTGCCGGGGATTGTTCGAGTATGGACAACTGACGGTTCATCTTGTTGCTCAGATTAGGTAATTTTCTTTTCAAAAATCTTTTTCAAAATTTTTCTTTTCTTTTTCGTTTTTCTAAAATATATTTTCGAAAAAAATTTAATAAAAATCCAAAAAAATCATAAAATCATAAAAACCAAAAATATTTTGTGTTTCTTATTTGAATCTTGAGTCAATTTTAAGTTTGGTGTCAATTGCATGCTTTAAAAATTTTTCGAAAAATTTCATGCATTCATAGTGTTCTTCATGATCTTCAAGTTGTTCTTGATAAGTCCTCTTGTTTGATCTTGATGATTTCTTGTTTTGTGTTGTTTGTTGTTTTTCATATGCATTTTTCGTTTGTCAGAGTCTATGCATTAAAGATTTCTAAGTTTGGTGTCTTGCATGTTTTCTTTGCATCAAAAATTTTTCAAAATTATGTTCTTGATGTTCATCATGATCTTCAAAGTGTTCTTGGTGTTCATCTTGACATTCATAGTGTTCTTGCATGCATCTTGTGTTTTGATCCAAAATCTTTATGTTTTGGGTCATTTTTGTGTTTTTCTCTCTCATAATTAAAAATTCAAAAATAAAAAAATATATATTTTCCTTATTTCCCTCCAAATTTTTGAAATTTTGGGTTGACTTGGTCAAAAATTTTTAAAATTAGTTATTTCTTACAAGTCAAGTCAAAATTTCAAATTTTAAAAATCTTATCTTTTCAAAATCTTTTTCAAAAATCATATCTTTTTCATTTTTTTTTCTATTTTTCGAAAATTTCAAAAATATTTTTTAAATTATTTTCAAAATCTTTTTCTTATCTTTTATATCTAATTTTCGAAAATTAGCTAACAATTAATGTGATTGGTTCAAAAATTTGAAGTTTGTTACTTTCTTGTTAAGAAAGGTTCAATCTTTAAGTTCTAGAATCTTATCTTGTAGTTTCTTGTTAGTTAAGTCATTTTAAAAAAAAATTAAATCTTTTTCAAAATATCTTTTTCTTATCTTTTTATCTTATCTTTTTCAAAATTTTATCTTTTTCAAAATTTGATTTCAAAATATCTTATCTAACTTCTTTTCTTCTTATCTTTTTAAAATTTGATTTCAAATCTTTTTCAATCAACTAACTAACTTTTTGTTTGTTTCTTATCTTTTTCAAAACCACCTAACTACTTTTCCCTCTCTAATTTTCGAAAATACCTCTCTCCTTTTCAAAAATTCTTTTTTAATTAATTAATTGTTTCAAATTTTAATTTTAATTTTAATTTTATCTTTAATTTTCGAAAATTACTAACCCTTTTTAAAATTATTTTCGAAATTCTTTTTCTCTTTTCTTCTTCTATTTAATTATTTGTTTACTAACACTTCTCTTCACCTCTCTTCATCTAAAAATCCGAATTCTTCATCATTCTTCTACTCCCTTCTTTTTCTACTAACATAAAGGAATCTCTATACTGTGACATAGAGGATTTCTCTTTCTTTTCTTGTTTTCTTCTCTTTCATATGAGCAGGAACAGGGATAAAGGCACTCTTGTTGAAATTGATCCGGAACCTGAAAGGACTTTGAAAAGAAAATTAAGAGAAGCTAAATTACAACAATCCAGAAACAACCTTTCAGAAATTTTCGAACAAGAGAAGGAGATGGCAGCCGAAAATAATAATAATGCAAGGAGAATGCTTGGTGACTTCACAAAGCCAACGTCCAAGTTTGATGGAAGAAGCATCTCCATTCCTGCCATTGGAGCCAACAACTTTGAGCTGAAACCTCAGCTAGTTGCCTTAATGCAACAAAACTGCAAGTTTTATGGACTTCCATCTGAAGATCCTTATCAGTTTTTAATTGAGTTCTTGCAGATCTGTGAGACTGTAAAGACGAATGGAGTTGATCCTGAAGTCTACAGACTCATGCTTTTCCCTTTTGCTGTAAGAGACAGAGCTAGAATATGGTTGGATTCACAACCCAAGGATAGCCTGGACTCATGGGATAAGCTGGTCACTGCCTTCTTGGATAAATTCTTTCCTCCTCAAAAGCTGAGCAAGCTGAGAGTGGATGTTCAAACCTTCAAACAAAAAGATGGTGAATCCCTCTATAAAGCTTGGGAAAGATACAAGCAGCTGACCAAAAGATGTCCATCTGACATGTTTTCAGAATGGACCATTTTAGATATATTCTATTATGGTCTCTCTGAATTTTCGAAAATGTCATTGGACCATTCTGCAGGTGGATCTATTCACCTGAAGAAAATGCCTGAAGAGGCTCAAGAGCTCATTGACATGGTTGCAAACAACCAATTCATGTACACTTCTGAGAGGAATTCCGTGAATAATGGGATACCTCAAAAGAAAGGAGTTCTTGAAATTGATACTCTGAATGCCATATTGGCTCAGAACAAAGTGTTGACTCAACAGGTCAACATGATCTCTCAAAATCTAAATGGATGGCAACATGCATCCAACAGTACTAGAGAGGCAGCTTCTGAAGAAGCTTATGATCCTGAGAACCCTGTCATGGCAGAGGTTAATTACATGGGTGAACCTTATGGAAACACTTATAACCCATCATGGAGAAATCATCCAAATTTCTCATGGAAGGATCAACAAAAGCCTCAACAAGGCTTTAACAATGGTGGACGCAACAGGCTGAACAATAGCAAGCCATATCCATCATCTTCTCAGCAACAGACAGAGAATTCTGAACAAAACACCTCTAATTTAGCCAATGTAGTCTCTGATCTGTCAAAGGCCACTTTCAGTTTCATGAGTGAAACAAGATCCTCCATTAGAAATTTGGAGGCACAAGTGGGCCAGCTGAGTAAGAAAGTCACTGAAACTCCTCCCAGTATTCTCCCAAGCAATACAGAAGAGAATCCAAAAGGAAAGTGCAAAGCCATTGACATAGTCAATATGGCCGAATGCACAAGGGAGGAGGAGGACGAAAATCCTAGTGAGGAAGACCTCCTGGGACGTTCCTCAAGCAAGAAGGAGTTTCCTATTAAGGATCCAAAGGAATCTGAGGCTCATACAGAGACCATAGAGATTCCATTGAATCTCCTTCTGCCATTCATGAGCTCTGAAGACTATTCATCCTCTGAAGAGGATGAAGATGTGACTGGAGAGCAAGTTGCTCAATATTTAGGAGCTATCATGAAGCTGAATACCAAGTTATTTGGTAATGGGACTTGGGAAAGTGAACCTCCCTTGCTCATTAATGAACTGGATACTTGGATTCAGAAAATTCTACCTCAAAAGAAACAAGATCCTGGCAAGTTCTTAATACCTTGTACCATAGGCACCATGATCTTTGAAAAAGCTCTGTGTGATCTGGGGTCAGGGATAAATCTTATGCCACTCTCTATAATGGAGAAGCTGGGGATCATTGAGGTACAACCTGCCTTGTTCTCATTACAACTGGCAGACAAGTCATTGAGACAGGCTTATGGAATAGTAGAGGATATGCTAGTAAAGGTTGAAGGCCTATACATCCCTGCTGATTTCATAATCTTAGACACTAGGAAGGAAGAGGATGATTGCATCATCCTTGGAAGACCTTTCCTAGCTGGTGCGCGAAATTGTGAACAATATTTTTTCACAACTCAAATAATCCCCGGTAATGGCTCCAAGAACTTGGTGGCTCAATACCATGGCATTACACAACTTCGCACAACTAACCAGCAAGTGCACTGGGTCGTCCAAGTAATAAACCTTACGTGAGTAAGGGTCGATCCCACGGAGATTGTTAGTATTGAAGCAAGCTATGGTCATCTTGTAAATCTTAGTCAGGCAAACTCAGATGTATATGGTGATGAACGAAAATAGCATAAAAGATAAGGATAGAGATACTTATGTAATTCATTGGTGTAAGAGCTTCAGACAAGTGTATGAAGATGCCTTCCCTTCCGTCTCTCTGCTTTCCTAATGCCTTCATCCAATCCTTTCTTACTCCTTTCCATGGCAAGCTCGTGTAAGGTTTCACTGTTGTCAGCAGCTACCTCCCATCCGCGCAGTGAAAGCTAATGCACACACTCTGTCACAGTGCTGCCAATCACCGGTTTGGTTCCCTCCCCTACCGGAATAGAATAACTCTTTTGCGTCTGTCACTAACGCCCAGTAGGTTACAGGTTTGAAGCACGTCACAGTCATTCAATCATTGAATCCTACTCAGAATGCCACAGACAAGGTTAGACCTTCCGGATTCTCTTGAATGCTGCCATCAGTTCTTGCCTATACCACGAAGACTCTGATCTCACGGAATGGCTGGCTCGTTTGTCAGGCGAGCACTCGGTTGTCAGGCGATCAACCATGCATCGTGCAATCCGGAATCCAAGAGATATTCACTAAGCCTCAAATGCTTGTAGAACAAGAGTGGTTGTCAGTCACCTTGTTCATAGGTGAGAATGATGATGAGTGTCAATCATCACCTTCATCAAGTTGAAGAACAAGTGATATCTTGGTAAAAGAACAAGCGGAATTGAATAGAAGAACTATAGTAATTGCATTAATACTCGAGGTACAGCAGAGCTCCACACCTTAATCTATGGTGTGTAGAAACTCCACCGTTGAAAATACATAAGAACAAGGTCTAGGCATGGCCGTGAGGCCAGCCTCCCCAAAGTGATTAAAGGATCAAAAATAATCCAAAGATTATAAATACAATAGTAAAAGGTCCTACTTATAGAAAACTAGTAGCCTAAGGTGTACAGAAATGAGTAAATGACATAAAAATCCTCTTCCGGGCCCACTTGGTGTGTGCTTGGGCTGAGCAATGAAGCAAATTTCGTGTAGAGACTCTTCTTGGAGTTAAACGCCAGCTTTGGTGCCAGTTTGGGCGTTTAACTCCCATTTGGGTGCCAGTTCCAGCGTTTAACGCTGGGATTTCTTGAGGTGACTTTGAACGCCGGTTTGGGCCATCAAATCTTGGGCAAAGTATGGACTATCATATATTGCTGGAAAGCCCAGGATGTCTACTTTCCAACGCCGTTGAGAGCACGCCAATTGGGCTTCTGTAGCTCCAGAAAATCCGCTTCGAGTGCAGGGAGGTCAGAATCCAACAGCATCTGCAGTCCTTTTTGGTCTCTGGATCAGATTTTTGCTCAGGTCCCTCAATTTCAGCCAGAAAATACCTGAAATCACAAAAAAACACACAAACTCATAGTAAAGTCCAGAAAAGTGAATTTTAACTAAAAACTAATAAAAATATACTAAAAACTAACTAGATCATATCAAAAACATACTAAAAACAATGCCAAAAAGCATACAAATCATCCGCTCATCACAACACCAAACTTAAATTGTTGCTTGTCCCCAAGCAACTGAAAATCAAATAAGATAAAAGGAAGAGAATATGCAATGAATTCCAAAAACATCTGTGAAGATCAGTATTAATTAGATGAGCGGGGCTTTTAACTTTTTGCCTCTGAACAGTTTTGGCATCTCAATCTATCCTTTGAAATTCAGAATGGTTGGCTTCTTTAGGAACTTAGAATCCAGATAGTGTTAATGATTCTCCTAGTAAAGTATGATGATTCTTGAACATAGCTATTTATTGAGTCTTGGCCGTGGCCCAAAGCACTCTGTCTTCCAGTATTACCACCGGATACATACATGCCACAGACACGTAATTGGGTGAACCTTTTCAGATTGTGACTCAGCTTTGCTAAAGTCCCCAAGTAGAGGTGTCCAGGGTTCTTAAGCACACTCTTTTTGCCTTGGATCACAACTTTATTTCTTTCTTTTTCTTTCTTTTTCTCTTTCTCTTTTTTTTGTTTTTCTCCTTCTTTTTCTCCCTTTTTTTTGTATTCACTGCTTTTTCTTGCTTCAAGAATCATTTTTATGATTTTTCAGATCCTCAGTAACATGTCTCCTTTTTCATCATTCTTTCAAGAGCCAACAATTTTAACATTCATGAACCACAAATTCAAAAGACATATGCACTGTTCAAGCATACATTCAGAAAACAAAAGCATTGCCACCACATCAAACTAATTAAGCTAGTTTTAAAGATGAATTTGAAATCCTGTACTTCTTGTTCTTTTGTGATAAAAACAATTTTCTTTTAAGAAAGGTGATGGATTCATATTCATAGCTTTAAGGCATAGACACTAAGACACTAATGATCATAAGACACAAACATGGATAAACATAAAGCACTAAAATTCGAAAAACAGAAAAATAAAGAACAAGGAGATTAAAGAACGGGTCCACCTTAGTGATGGCGGCTCTTTCTTTCTCTTGAAGATCCTATGGAGTGCTTGAGCTCCTCAATGTCTCTTCCTTGTCTTTGTTGCTCCTCTCTCATGATCCTTTGATCTTCTCCAATTTCATGGAGGAGGATGGCATGTTCTTGGTGCTCCACCCTTAGTTGTCCCATGTTAGAACTCAATTTTCCTAGGGAGGTGTTAATTTGCTCCCAGTAGTCTTGTGGAGGAAAGTGCATCCCTTGAGGTATCTCAGGGATTTCTTGATGAGAGGGGTCTCTTGTTTGCTCCATCTTCTTCTTAGTGATGGGCTTGAGGTCATGCCTTCTCAGTTGAACCGGCTTTGGATGCCATAAATGGTTATGGAAAAACAAAAAGCAATGCTTTTACCACACCAAACTTAAAAGGTTTGCTCGTCCTCGAGCAAAAGAAGAAAGAAGGGAGTAGAAGAAGAAGAAATGGGGGAGAGGGAGATGGCTTTGTGGTTCGGCCAAAAAGGGGGAGAAGTGGTGGTTTATGAAGGATGGATGTGAGTGGTGAAGAGAAAGAGATGTTGAGGTGATTGGTGAATGGGTGAAGAAGAAGAGAGAGAGTGGTGGGGTTGGTGGGGATCCTGTGGGGTCCACAAATCCTGAGGTGTCAAGGAAAAGTCATCCCTGCACCAAATGGCATCAAAATCCACGTTTTGAGCCATTTCTGGCGTTAAACGCCGGGCTGGTGCCCATTCCTGGCGTTTAACGCCAGGTTTTTGCCCTTTACTGGCGTTTAACGCCAGTCTGGTGCCCCTTTCTGGCGTTAAACGCCCAGAAGGGTGCCAGACTGGGCGTTAAACGCCCAACTGCTAGGCTGACTGGCGTTTGAACGCCAGCAGCATCTTCCTCCAGGGTGTGCTGTTTTTCTTCCTGTTTTTCATTTTGTTTTTGCTTTTTTCATTGTTTTTGTGACTTCTTATGATCATCAACCTACAAAAAAGATAAAATAACAAAAGAAAATAATTAATTATAAAACATTGGGTTGCCTCCCAACAAGCGCTTCTTTACTGTCATTAGCTTGACAGAGGACTCTCATGGAGCCTCAGAGATGCTCAGAACCGTGTTGGAACTTCCCAACACCAAACTTAGAGTTTGATTGTGGCCTCCCAACACCAAACTTAGAGTCTGACTGTGGGGGCTCTGTTTGGCTCTGTTTTGAGAGAAGCTCTTCATGCTTCTTTTCCATGATGACAGAGGGATATCCTTGGGCCTTAAACACCAAGGATTCTTCATTCACTTGAATGATCAACTCTCCTCTATCAACATCAATTACAGCCTTTGCTGTGGCTAGGAAGGGTCTGCCAAGGATGATTGATTCATCCATGCACTTCCCAGTCTCTAGGACTATGAAATCAGTAGGAATGTAATGGTCTTCAACCTTAACCAGAACATCCTCTACAAGTCCATAGGCTTGTTTTCTTGAGTTGTCTGCCATCTCTAGTGAGATTTTTGCAGCTTGCACCTCAAAGATCCCTAATTTCTCCATTACAGAGAGGGGCATGAGGTTTATACTTGACCCCAAGTCACACAAGGCCTTCTTGAAGGTCATGGTGCCTATGGTACAAGGTATAGAAAACTTCCCAGGATCCTGCCTCTTTTGAGGCAGTTTCTGCCTAGACAAGTCATCCAGTTCTTTGGTGAGCAAGGGAGATTCATCCTCCCAAGTCTCATTTCCAAATAACTTGTCATTTAGCTTCATGATTGCTCCAAGGTATTTAGCAACTTGCTCTTCAGTGACATACTCATCCTCTTCAGAGGAAGAATACTCATCAGAGCTCATGAATGGCAGAAGTAAGTCCAAGGGAATCTCTATGGTCTCAGTTTGAGCCTCAGATTCCCAAGGTTCCTCATTGGGGAACTCATTGGAGGCCAGTGGACGTCCAGTGAGGCCTTCCTCAGTGGCGTTCACTGTCTCTTCTTCCTCCCAGAATTCGGCCATATTTATGGCTTTGCACTCTCCTTTTGGATTTTCTTCAGTGTTACTTGGGAGAGTGCTTGGGGGAAGTTCAGTAATTTTCTTGCTCAGCTGACCCACTTGTCCTTCCAAATTCCTAATGGAGGATCTAGTTTCAGTCATGAAACTTTGAGTGGTTTTGATTAGATCAGAGACCATGGTTGCTAAGTCAGAGGTATTCTGCTTAGAGCTCTCTGTCTGTTGCTGAGAAGATGATGGAAAAGGTTTACCATTGTTAAACCTGTTCTTCCACCATTATTGTTATTGAAACCTTGTTGAGGTCTCTCTTGATTCTTCCATGAGAGATTTGGGTGATTTCTCCATGAAGAATTATAGGTGTTTCCATAGGGTTCTCCTAGGTAATTCACCTATTCCATGGAAGGGTTCTCAGGATCATAGGCTTCTTCCTCAGATGAAGCTTCCTTAGTACTGCTTGGTGCATTTTGCATTCCAGACAGACTTTGAGAAATCAAATTGACTTGTTGAGTCAATATCTTGTTCTGAGCCAATATGGCATTCAGAGTGTCAATTTCAAGAACTCCTTTCTTCTGACTAGTCCCATTGTTCACAGGATTCCTTTCAGAAGTGTACATGAATTGGTTATTTGCAACCATTTCAATCAGTTCTTGAGCCTCAGTAGGCGTCTTCTTCAGATGAAGAGATCCTCCAGCAGAGCTATCCAAAGACATCTTGGATAGTTCAGAGAGACCATCATAGAAAATACCTATGATGCTCCATTCAGAAAGCATGTCTGAAGGACATCTTCTGATTAATTGTTTGTATCTTTCCCAAGCTTCATAGAGGGATTCTCCATCCTTCTGTCTGAAGGTTTGGACTTCCATTCTAAGCTTACTCCATCTTTGTGGTGGAAAGAACTTTGCCAAGAAGGCATTGACTAGCTTTTCCCAAGAGTCCAGGCTTTCTTTAGGTTGGGAGTCCAACCATATTCTAGCTCTGTCTCTCACAGCAAAAGGGAATAGCATCAGTCTATAGACCTCAGGGTTAACCCCATTAGTCTTGACTGTGTCACAGATTTGCAAGAATTCAGCTAAAAACTGATGAGGATCTTCCATTGGAAGTCCATGGAACTTGCAATTCTGTTGCATTAGAGAAACTAATTGAGGCTTAAGCTCAAAGTTGTTTGCTCCAATGGCAGGGATAGAGATGCTTCTCCCATAGAAATCAGGAGTAGGTGCAGTGAAGTCACCCAGCACTTTCCTTGCATTGTTGGCATTGTTGTTGTTTTCGGCTGCCATGTGTTCTTCTTCCTTGAAGAATTCGGTCAGGTCCTCTAAAGAGAGTTGTGCCTTGGCTTCTCTTAGCTTTCGCTTCAAGGTTCTCTCAGGTTCAGGGTCAGCTTCAACAAGAATGCCTTTGTCTCTGCTCCTGCTCATATGAAAGAGAAGAGAAAAAGAAAATGTGGAATCCTCTATGTCACAGTATAGAGATTCCTTGAAATGTCAGAGGAAAAGAGAATAGAAAGAAGAAGGAGAAGAAGAATTCGAACTTTAGTTAGATAAGGTTCGAATTGTGCATTCAGAAGGAGTGGTACTCCATAAATAGAAGGATGTGGGAAGGAGGGAAGAGAATTTTCGAAAATTCATTTAAAAGATTTTGAAAACATTTTGAAAATTTGATTGATAATTTTCGAAAATTAAAAGTGAAAAAGAAATCAAGTGATTTTTGAAAAAGATTTTGAAATTAGAAATTAAAAAGATTTGATTGAAAACTATTTTGAAAAAGATGTGGTTAAAAAGATTTAATTGAAAAGTTATGGTTTTAAAAAGATGTGATTGAGAAGATATGATTTGAAAACAATTTTAAAAGATATGATTTGAAAACAATTTGAAAAGATTTGATTTTTAAAAAAATTAATGACTTGCCTAACAAGAAAAGATATGATTCAAACATAAAACCTTCCTCAACAGAAAAGGCAACAATTTTGAGATGTTCAATCAAATCATTAATTGTTAGTAAGTATCTTTTAAAAAGGAAAGAAATTGATTTTGAAAACATTTGATTGAAAAGATTTGATTTGAAAAAGATTTGATTTTGAAAAACTAAAAAAATTGATTTGAAAACAAAATCTTCCCCCTAGCACCATCCTGGCGTTAAACGCCCAGAATGGTATACATTCTGGCGTTTAACGCCCAAAATGCTACCTCTTTGGGCGTTGAACGCCCAACCAGGTGCCCTGGCTGGCGTTTAAACGCCAGTCTGCCTTCTTCACTGGGCATTTTTGAATGCTCAGCTTTTTCTGTGTAATTCCTCTGCAGTATGTTCTGAATCTTCAATTCTTTGTATCATTGACTTGAAAAGACACAAATTAAAAATATTTTTGGATTTTTAATAATCAAAATGCAAAAGGAATCAATTAACAATGCATGCAAGACATCAAACTTAGCAGTTTGTATACTACTGACACTATATGAGACACACAAAATACTTCAAGTCAATAGAATTCAAAGATCAAAACAAAGAAATATATGCATGGATTCGAAAATTATAACAAAAACATGCATTTGACACCAAACTTAGGATGAGACACTAAACTTAAGCAAGAAACATCAAATATTTTTGGTCTTTTTATGATTTTGTAATTTTTTTTTTTGTGTTTTTCGAAAATTAAATGGGAAAAGGTATCAAAATTCTTAATGAGGATTCCAGGAATCAGTGCAATGCTAGTCTAAGACTCCGGTCCAGGAATTAGACATGGCTTCATAGCCAGCCAAGCTTTCAAAGAAAGCTTCGGTCCAAAACACTAGACATGGCCAGAGGCCAGCCAAGCCTTAGCAAATCACTGCTCCAAAAGCAAGATTGATAAGAAATCAACAAGTTCTTGTGGTGATAAGTTGAAACCTCGGTCCAATGAGATTAGACATGGCTTCTCAGCCAGCCAGATTTCAACAAATCATCATGAAACTCTAGAATTCATCTTCAAGAATTTCGAAAAAAATAATACCTAATCTAAGCAACAAGATGAACCGTCAGTTGTCCAGCCTAAACAATCCCGGGCAATAACACCAAAAACTTGATGTTGTTGCCGGATCTTGGCACTGATGTTACCAAAAGCTTGCTCAAAACTTGAACAATCCCCGGCAACGGCGCCAAAAACTTGGTGCGCGAAATTGTGAACAATATTTTTTCACAACTCAAATAATCCCCGGTAATGGCTCCAAGAACTTGGTGGCTCAATACCATGGCATTACACAACTTCGCACAACTAACCAGCAAGTGCACTGGGTCGTCCAAGTAATAAACCTTACGTGAGTAAGGGTCGATCCCACGGAGATTGTTAGTATTGAAGCAAGCTATGGTCATCTTGTAAATCTTAGTCAGGCAAACTCAGATGTATATGGTGATGAACGAAAATAGCATAAAAGATAAGGATAGAGATACTTATGTAATTCATTGGTGTAAGAGCTTCAGACAAGTGTATGAAGATGCCTTCCCTTCCGTCTCTCTGCTTTCCTAATGCCTTCATTCAATCCTTTCTTACTCCTTTCCATGGCAAGCTCGTGTAAGGTTTCACTGTTGTCAGCAGCTACCTCCCATCCGCGCAGTGAAAGCTAATGCACACACTCTGTCACAGTGCTGCCAATCACCGGTTTGGTTCCCTCCCCTACCGGAATAGAATAACTCTTTTGCGTCTGTCACTAACGCCCAGTAGGTTACAGGTTTGAAGCACGTCACAGTCATTCAATCATTGAATCCTACTCAGAATACCACAGACAAGGTTAGACCTTCCGGATTCTCTTGAATGCTGCCATCAGTTCTTGCCTATACCACGAAGACTCTGATCTCACGGAATGGCTGGCTCGTTTGTCAGGCGAGCACTCGGTTGTCAGGCGATCAACCATGCATCGTGCAATCCGGAATCCAAGAGATATTCACTAAGCCTCAAATGCTTGTAGAACAAGAGTGGTTGTCAGTCACCTTGTTCATAGGTGAGAATGATGATGAGTGTCAATCATCACCTTCATCAAGTTGAAGAACAAGTGATATCTTGGTAAAAGAACAAGCGGAATTGAATAGAAGAACTATAGTAATTGCATTAATACTCGAGGTACAGCAGAGCTCCACACCTTAATCTATGGTGTGTAGAAACTCCACCGTTGAAAATATATAAGAACAAGGTCTAGGCATGGCCGTGAGGCCAGCCTCCCCAAAGTGATTAAAGGATCAAAAATAATCCAAAGATTATAAATACAATAGTAAAAGGTCCTACTTATAGAAAACTAGTAGCCTAAGGTGTACAGAAATGAGTAAATGACATAAAAATCCTCTTCCGGGCCCACTTGGTGTGTGCTTGGGCTGAGCAATGAAGCAAATTTCGTGTAGAGACTCTTCTTGGAGTTAAACGCCAGCTTTGGTGCCAGTTTGGGCGTTTAACTCCCATTTGGGTGCCAGTTCCAGCGTTTAACGCTGGGATTTCTTGAGGTGACTTTGAACGCCGGTTTGGGCCATCAAATCTTGGGCAAAGTATGGACTATCATATATTGCTGGAAAGCCCAGGATGTCTACTTTCCAACGCCGTTGAGAGCGCGCCAATTGGGCTTCTGTAGCTCCAGAAAATCCGCTTCGAGTGCAGGGAGGTCAGAATCCAACAGCATCTGCAGTCCTTTTTGGTCTCTGGATCAGATTTTTGCTCAGGTCCCTCAATTTCAGCCAGAAAATACCTGAAATCACAGAAAAACACACAAACTCATAGTAAAGTCCAGAAAAGTGAATTTTAACTAAAAACTAATAAAAATATACTAAAAACTAACTAGATCATATCAAAAACATACTAAAAACAATGCCAAAAAGCATACAAAACATCCGCTCATCACTAGCCACAGCAGGAGCTGTGATAGATGTCAACAGAGGTGAATTAGTCATTCAATTGAATGGGGACTACCTTGTGTTTAAGGCACATGGCCATCCCTCTGTGACAAAAGAGAGTAAGCATGAAGAACTTCTCTCAGTTCAGAGTCAAGAAGAGCCCACACAGTCAAAATCTAAGTTTGGTGTTGTGAGGCCACAACTAAACTCTAAGTTTGGTGTTAAGACCCCATATCCAAACTCTAAGTTTGGTGTTGGCAACTATACAACATTGACCTGATCACCTTGTGGCTCCATGAGAGCCACTGTCAAGCTATTGACATTAAAGAAGCGCTTGTTGGGAGGCAACCCAATTTTATTTATCTAATTTTATTTTATTCTATTTTATTGTTATTTTGTGTTTTATTAGGTACATGATCATGAGGAGTCACGAAAAAATCATAAAAATTAAAAACAGAATCAAAAACAGCAGAAGAAAAAATTCACACCCTGGAGGACGCACAGGCTGGCGTTCAACGCCAATAAGATGCATCTGGCTGGCGTTCAATGCCAGAACAGAGCATCATTCTGGCGCTGAACGCCAGAAACAAGCAACATTCTGGCGCTGAACACCAGGAATGTGCCCAGAGAGGAAAAACTGGCGCTGAACGCCAGTAACAAGCATGAAACTGGCGTTCAACGCCAGAAACATGTTTTACATGGGCGTTGAACGCCCAGAATGTGCACCAATGGGCGTTTAAACGCCAGAATGATGCACGAAGGCATTTTACATGCCTATTTGGTGCAGGGATGGAATTCCTTGACACCTCAGGATCTGTGGACCCCACAGGATCACCTCAGGATCTGTGGACCCCACAGGATCCCCACCTAACATAAACCCCACCTACCTTCAAAAATTCAAAACCAATTTCCCACCCATTCCCACCCTAAATAGCCGAACACACCATCCCCCCTCTCCCTATAAATACCCTTCCATTCTACTTCATTTTCACACAACACAACCCCCTCTTCTCACCCTTGGCCGAACCATCACTTCCCCTTCTCTACCATATTTTCTTCTTCTTCTTCTTCTCTTCTTTCTTCTCTTGCTCGAGGGCGAGCAATATTTTAAGTTTGGTGTGGTAAAAGCATAAGCTTTTTGTTTTTTCCAGGTAAAAGCATAAGCTTTTTGTTTTTTCCATTACCATCAATGGCACCTAAGGCCGGAGTATCCTCTAGAAAAAGAAAAGGGAAGACAAAAGCTTCCACCTCCGAGTCATGGGAGATGGAAAGATTCATCTTCAAGAGCCATCAAGACCACTTCTATGATGTTGTGGCAAAGAAGAAGGTGATCCCTGAGGTCCCTTTCAAGCTCAAGAAAAATGAGTATCCGGAGATCTGACATGAAGTCCGAAGAAGAGGTTGGGAAGTCCTAACCAACCCCATGCAACAAGTCGGAATCTTAATGGTTCAAGAGTTCTATGCCAATGCATGGATCACTAGGAACCATGATCAAGGTATGAACCCGAGTCCAAAGAATTATCTCACAATGGTTCGGGGGAAATACTTGGATTTTAGTCCGGAAAATGTGAGGTTGGCGTTTCACTTGCCTATGATGCAAGGAGATGAACGCCCCTACACTAGAAGGGTCAACTTTGATCAAAGGTTGGACCAAGTTCTTATGGACATTTGTGTGGAAGGAGCTCAATGGAAGAGAGACTCCAAAGGCAAGCCAGTCCAACTAAGAAGACTGGACCTCAAGCCTATAGCTAGAGGATGGTTGGAGTTCATTCAACGCTCCATCATTCCTACTAGTAACCGATCTGAAGTTACTGTGGATCGGGCCATCATGATTCATGGCATCATGATTGGAGAGGAAGTAGAAGTTCATGAGGTCATCTCCAATGAAATCTACAAAATAGCCGACAAGCCTTCACCCATGGCACGGCTAGCTTTTCCTCACCTTATTTGCCATCTATGTTACTCAGCTGGAGTTATCATAGAAGGAGACATCCTCATTGAAGAGGATAAGCCCATCACCAAGAAGAGGATGGAGCAAGCAAGAGAGACCCTTCACGGTTCTCAAGAGATGCATGAGGAAGCTCATCATCAAGAAATCCCTGAGATGCCTCAAGGGATGCACTTTCCTCCCAACAATTATTGGGAACAACTCAACACTTCCTTAGAAGGTTTGAGCCACAATGTGGAACAATTAAGGGTGGAACATCATGAGCACTCCATCATTCTCCAAGAAATAAGAGAAGATCAAAGAGCAATGAGGGAGGAGCAACAAAGGCAAGGAAGGGACATAGAAGAGCTTAAGGACATTGTTGGACCTTCAAGAAGAAGACGCCACTAGAGGTGGATTCATTCCTTGTTCTTTATTTCTTTCTGTTTTTCGGTTTTTAATGTTGTGTTTATCTATGTTTTGTGTCTCTACTTCATGATCATTAGTATGTAACCATGCCTTAAAGCTATGAATAAAATCCATTAATCCTTCACCTCTCTTAAATGAAAAATGTTTTAATTCAAAAGAACAAGAAGTACATGAATTTCAAATTTATCCTTGAATTTAATTTAATTATATTGATGTGGTGACAATACTTTTTGTTTTCTGAATGAATGCTTGAACAGTGCATATGTCTTTTGATCTTGTTGTTTATGAATGTTAAAACTGTTGGCTCTTGAAAGAATGATGAACAAAGAGAAATGTTATTGATGATCTGAAAAATCATGAAATTGATTCTTGAAGCAAGAAAAAGCAGTGAACAAGAAGAAGCTTGCGAAAAAAAAAAGAGAATGGCGAAAAAAAATAGAAAGAAAAAGAAAAAGCAAGCAGAAAAAGCCAATAGCCCTTAAAACCAAAAGGCAAGGGTAAAAAGGATCCAAGGCTTTGAGCATCAATGGATAGGAGGGCCCAAGGAAATAAAATCCAGGCCTAAGCGGCTAAATCAAGCTGTCCCTAACCATGTGCTTGTGTCATGAGGTCCAACTGAAAAGCTTGAGACCAAGTAGTTAAAGTCGTGATCCAAAGCAAAAGAGTGTGCTTAAGAGCTCTGGACACCTCTAACTGGGGACTCTAGCAAAGCTGAGTCACAATCTGAAAAGGTTCACCCAGTTATGTGTCTGTGGCATTTATGTATCCGGTGGTAATACTGGAAAACAAAGTGCTTAGGGCCACGGCCAAGACTCATAAGTAGCTGTGTTCAAGAATCAACATGCATAACTAGGAAAGTCAATAACACTATCCGAAATTCTAAATTCCTAGAGAAGCCAATCATTCTGAACTTCAAAGGAAAAAGTGAGGTGCCAAAACTGTTCAGAAGCAAAAAGCTACAAGTCCCGCTCATCTAATTAGAATTAATATTCATTGATATTTTGGAATTTATAGTGTATTCTCTTCTTTTTATCCTATTTGATTTTCAGTTGCTTGGGGACAAACAACAATTTAAGTTTGGTGTTGTGATGAGCGGATAATTTATACGCTTTTTGGCATTATTTTTAGGTAGTTTTTAGTAACTTCAAGCTACTTTTAGGGATGTTTTCATTAGTTTTTATGTTAAATTCATATTTCTGGACTTTACTATGAGTTTGTGTGTTTTTCTGTGATTTCAGGTAATTTCTGACTGAAATTGAGGGACTTGAGCAAAACTCTGAAAACAGGGTGACAAAAGGACTGCTGATGTTGTTGGAATCTGACTTCCCTGTACTCAAAATGGATTTTCTGGAGCTACAGAACTCCAAATGGCGCGCTCTCAACGGCGTTGGAAAGTAGACATCCAGAGCTTTCCAGCAATATATAATATTCCATACTTCATTCGGAAATTAACGACGTAACTTGGCGTTGAACGCCAAGTACATGCTGTTGTCTGGAGTTAAACGCCAGAAAAACGTCATGATCCGGAGTTGAACGCCCAAAACACGTCATAACTCGGAGTTCAACTCCAAGAGAAGCCTCAGCTCGTGGATTGATCAAGCTCAGCCCAAGCATACACCAAGTGGGCCCCGGAAGTGGATTTATGCATCAATTACTTACTCATGTAAACCCTAGGAGCTAGTTTATTATAAATAGAACATTTAACTATTGTATTAGACATCTTTTGACAGTTTAATCTCTTGACTGTTTAGCCTTTGATTATTCAGTCTCTTGATCACTCAGGTGGCTGGCCATTCGGCCATGCCTGAACCTTTTACTTATGTATTTTCAACGGTGGAGTTTCTGCACACCATAGATTAAGGGTGTGGAGCTCTGCTGTACCTCAAGTTTCAATACAATTACTATTACTTTTCATTCAATTCTCTCTTATTCTTATTCCAAGATATTCATTCGCACCCAAGAACATGATGAATGTGATGATTATGTGACGCTCATCATCATTCTCACCTATGAACGCGCGTGATTGACAACCACCTCCGTTCTACATGCAACCGAGCTTGAATGTGTATCTCTTAGATTCCCCAACAGAATCTTCGTGGTATAAGCTAGATAGATGGCGACATTCATGAGGATCCGGAAAGTCTCACCTTGTCTGTGGTATTCCGAGTAGGATCCTGGGAATCCGGAAAGTCTAACCTTGTCTGTGGTATTCCGAGTAGGATTCCGGTAATGAATGACTGTGACGTGCTTCAGACTCGCAAGTGCTGGGCGTTAGTGACAGATGCAAAAGAATCAAGGGATTCTATTCCAGCAGGAGCGGGAACCAACCAGTGATTAGCCGTGCTGTGACAGAGCGCGTGAGCGTGGTTTTCACTGCGAGGATGGGATGTAGCCTTCGGCCAGTGTGATGCCTCCAGACGATTAGCCATGCGAGTGACAGCGCAGAGGACCATTTTCCAGAGAGGATACAAAGTAGCCATCGTCGAACGGTGAACCCCTATACACAGCTTGCCATGGAAAGGAGTAAGAAGGATTGAGTTGAAGCAGTAGGAAAGTAGGCGTTCTTGAGCCATACAGTATCTCCATTAGCTTATCTAAAATTCCCACCAATGAATCTGCATAAGTATTCTATCCCTTTTATTATTTCTATTTTATTATTAATTTTCGAAACCATAAGCAAATTTAATCTACCTAACTGAGATTTACAAGGTGACCATAGCTTGCTTCATACCAACAATCTCTGTGGGATCGACCCTTACTCACGTAAGGTTTATTACTTGGACGACCCAGTACACTTGCTGTTTAGTTGAACGGAGTTGTGAATTCAACCGGTGCCATAATAATGATTTCATACAAATACAAAGAATATGGATCACAATTTCGTCCACCATAGGTGCAAAAAACAGAGAGTGCAAGATGCAATGGATATGTTGGTAGATTACATGTAGACCCAGAAATCAAGGAGGCATGAATTTCAAGGACTTAAAGGCTTTCAACCTTGCAATGCTGGCAAAACAAGGTTGGAGGTTACCTTCTAAGCCAAATTCACTAACTAACAAAGTCTATAGAAGTAAATATTATAGATTCACAAGCTTTCTGAGAGTAGAGACAAGGAATAACCTATCAAGGGGTTGGAGAAGTGTCATTGAGGGTAGGAAAGTTCTAGAAAAAGGACTAATCTAAAAAATTGCTAGAAAAAATATTGTGAACATTCAGACAGATTCATGGGTTAAGAAGTACACTGCCATTACTCCTATTGCTACCCAAGATACAGACAGAATCCCTCAATGTATCTCAGAACTAATTTTGCCTAACAGAACATGGAACCAGTAAAAAATAGCAAAATTTTTTCAATAAAAAATTGTAGAGGCAAATATCAATACTCCTATTTGTGAAGGCAAAGACCAACTAACCTGGATGAGGACAAGAAATGGTAGATACTCTGTAGTGTCTGGATACCAAATAGCCTTTCATTTCAACCACCCTCCTGGGAGTTCCTTCCTGGTCGATTTAAACAGAAGGAGCTTTCACTGAATATATGGAAGCTGAAGAGCTAACCAAAAGTAAAAAATTTTATCTGAAAGATGGTTCATAAAGACTTACCAGTTAACAAAAAATTACAACCCAGAATCGCATCACATAACCCGATTTGTCCTCACTGCCAAACGGAAGAAGAAATGGTGGATCACTGCATCTTTGAGTGTCCAGATTCAATAGAAGCATGAAAACTCTCAGAGTTTGATTTTCTACACAATAAGAAAAAACATGAAAACGGTGGTCATGTTTAATAAAGGCAAATAAGAGGAGAAGACACAATCAACTAGATGAGATAGAATTAACAGCAAATTTGTGCTGGTAGATCTGAAAAATAAGGAATGAATTGGCCTTCAACAACAACAAAAAAAAAAAAGATTTTCTGGGATGTGTGCTAAAACGGCCCACATCTCCATTCAAGTGAGAGGTAAAAGCTAATTCTTTGCAGTGAAAGCCTAGACTAAGTGGCAATCATGTTACCTCTTAATCAAGCTGCACCAAATTTAAATTCCAGCTAAGACTGGGATGAGGTTTTCTAAAATCTCAAAGTATAAGTGTGTGAGTAGTGTAATGACGCCAAAAAAGAAAAAAGCTAATTCTATTTTCCTCTATTCCTTCTCGTGGGTGAGAAGATGATGCTACTCTCTTGGTAAATTAGGAAACGTACTTTCCTTAATCTGAACTTTTGTTTTTTGTTAGATCTATTCTATTTTTTTATTTCTGTGTATAGTCGTTAATGGACCATTTTATTACATTAATAAAATATTATCTTTGATAAAAAAAATCTATAATCATTATAATAAAGTCATAATTATGATTAATTTTTGGAAAATATAATAATAACAAAAAGACATCTCTGTAGTAATAAAATTTACAAATAATTAAATAAATCTTACTTTTGACAAGTTTTAAAATTTATTATATATTAAATTTATTTGTATAAAAATTTTAATTTTAAATTCTGAGTACAAAATATTTATTACCAAGCTAATATGAATAAACACTCAATGAAGAAAATTATTACACAATATAAGTATGGAAAAGTATAGGTGAACAATGAAAATATTAAACAATGTAAATTGGATGTTCATTTTACTAGTGTACGGATGGTTATTTTAATATTAAAATTTAGAGGGTTAATTTAAAAATATAGTGTGTTTTTATTTGATTGGTGGTTGTTCATATTGTTCACCAAATTTATTGTCCCCCTAGCATTCTCCTATAAGTATTTACGCCACAGATATTAATGTCTAACTGATAGAAAAAATAAATTGCAAATATATACACTATATAAACAAAAAATAGAAAAAAAATTAAAATATCCAGGGATACTTGGCATGTGAAAATTATCATCAAGAAGTGCATTTTGAAAGCCAATTCAATGTTCTTCTACCGCAATCGTATGTTAATCAATAATCATAAGTATGTTAAAATACATGTCGTTTTCATATTCTCAATCTAGTAAACGTGAGCTTTCGATCACCAAGAATTCCTTAAAGTGTGGTGATTTCATGACTTTTATTCCCCTAAAATATCAAGTTTATTATTATATTCACTATTATTTTATTGATATTTTTAATATTATTCAATTCTTAATTACTTATGTTATTAACCCAACAGGTTTTTTTTTTGTGTCTAAACATAGATAAAAACAAAACAAACACTATCCTATATCCAAGCGAATGATTTGCTGGAAATCAGCACAAGGCTCAGACCAAATAACATGATTAGAGTTATCCTTGGTACCATATCTAGCCATCCAATCCGCAGCTCTATTTGCTTCTCGGGACACCCACTCAACGTGAACAACCCAAAGACGAGATAAAAGCTCCTGTATCTTGTGAACCAAATCTGTTACTTCAGATGAATACCTACTTGTAAGCTCATGCATGATGGGTAGAATGTCAAGGCAATCCGTTTCACATATAATATCCCTCAAACCGCAATCCCAAGCTAAAACCAGCCCCCTCCAAGCAGCAAATAATATTTGATGATAGACCAGGGGGAATGCTTCCAGAGTAGCCCGAGATCAAATCTCCCTTAGAATCTCTAATAATACACCCAAATTCCGCTAAATTTGAATCTTGATAAAAGCTTGCATCACAATTAATTTTAAAACTGTTGCCTACCGGTGGTTCCCAACATAGGCAATTTTGGAGAGACCTAAAGACAATGTTTCGATTCCTATAAACCTTTAAGTCCTTGGTGGTAATTCTGGCCAAGGCAACAACCTTGTGGTCTGTCCAAGGGTTGTCAGTATTGAATATGTCATTGCACCTATGTCTCTATACCCACCAAAGCCCTGCACCAAAAGACGCCTCATTGTTAGCCAAGGCCTTCCAAAATCACTCTTCAAGAGCAGTACCAGCTGTCGAGTCCAGGATACTAGGATCCAACATATGCCAAATTGCCTTTGATCGTTCACAGTCTCTATGGCAATGCTCCATAGTCTCCTGCGCCTTGTTACATCTCTTACACATATCTGAAGAAGCTAAATGCCGCTTGAATCGAAAGGTCTCAGTTAGTAGAGCATCATGTAAGCCAAGCCACATAGTAAATTTGAAATTCTCTGGAATGTTTGTATTCCACAACCAGTTTCAGTTACTATTGGCATTCCAATTTAATGTTTTTTCTAATAACCATCTATAACTCTCCCTTGCACTATACTTTTTTGTTGCTGCAGGCCACCACTCCCACTGTGGCTCCAACTCAATCGAACTAGGATATCTCAAACCATAAACAAACTGCTTAATCTCATGCGGAATAGGTGTGGTAAGACTATCAACCTCCCAAGACACCTCTTTCCACAAGTCAGCCACTATGAAATCTGATTCAGAAATATGTACATAAGGAACAAGGTTGCAAAGCTTACCAAAAGGAGTCCACTCATCATACTAAACTAATTTGTGGACATCCCCAATATTCCAATGAAGCCCTTCCTTGAGATGCTCATAGGCACTAACAATGTTCTTCCAGGTAGCCGATGAAGAATTTCTACTGTTTTCGTTCATACCAAATTGATTCCTGAGATATTTATGCTTCAGAACCTGCACCCACAACTTGTCACTATTATTTAGACAATCCCATACCAACTTTCCCAGAAGTGCCATGTTAGCACAGGTAGTATCCCTAATACCCAATCCTTCCGCCCTTTTAGGAGTTATGGTGACCTCCCACCTGACCAGAAGCAGCCCTTTGCCGGTCACTTGGCCTTTCCACAAGAACTGTCTCATCAAGGAATCAATTTTATTATATGCATACTTCGGGAGAAGAGAAATTTGTATTTCATAAACCGGAATAGAGGCCATAACCGATTTAACAAGACAAAGCCTCCCTGCCTTATTCAGCAGGCATCCCTTCCAACTGGAGAGCTTCCTTGAAATTTTTTCAATAACCTCCTGATCCGTCTTTCTGGAAGCTCTGGCATGACCGATGTTAATTCCCAGGTATTTACAAAAACCATTGCAGAACCAGATGTTAGAGACCCCTGAAAGAACCTCTTTTCTCCTCTTCGACACCCTCTTGGAACACTGGGCCTTTGACTTATGAAGATTTACCTTCAAACCTGACGCTCTAGAAAACAAGTCCAGGCAATGCATAACCTCTATTACTTGAGCTTTCGATGCCTTACAGAAAAGCAAAAGATCATCTGCAAACATCAAATGAGAGAGTCGTGGTCCGTTTCTAGAAACCGCTACCAGGTTTTACAAACCTTGGGAAACTCTATGAGAGATAAAGCAGGCAAGCATTTCCATACAGAGTATAAATAGATAAGGAGACACGGGATCTCCTTGCCTCAACCCTCTCTTTGGATTGAAATTTTGTAGCCTGTTCCCATTCCATAAAACTGCCAACAAAGAGGAAGTCACACAATTCAATATAAGATTAAGGGTAGCCTTTAGAAACCCAAACCGGAGCAAAGTAGCTTCCAAAAAATGCCAGTCTACCCTATCATAAGCTTTTTCTAAATCAATCTTGAACGCCATGGTCCCTTTTCGAGACTTAGTGTTCCTCATGAAATGCATAATCCCCTGAGCAATGATAATATTCTCTGTGGTTCTTCTTCCTGGAATGAACCCTCCTTGCAAAGGACCAATGATCTCCGACAAAAAAGGTCTGAACCTGTTAACTAGAACCTTTGTAACAATTTTATAAATTACATTACATAAGCTAATAGGCCGAAACTCCCGTAAGGAAGAGGGAACTTCCACTTTAGGAATTAGAACAACGAGAGTATCAAAAATAGTCGCATTCATTGGTTCACCCTCAAAGGCTCGCTTGATCAGTCCACACACATCATTGCTAAGAGAGTCCCAGAACTCTTTGTAGAAAATTGCTTGAAATCCATCTGGCCCTGGGGCTTTAAACGAACTCATGGTCATCACGGCTCTTTTAACCTCTTCAGACGTCGCTGGTTCCACTAGTTTTTGACAAGCCTCAGTACTAAGTGACGGGCAAGAAAAATGCCCCATGGCGTCCAGGTCGATATCCTCCCTTGTAGAAAAGAGTTTTTGAAAGAAAGAATTTGCCGCCATTTCTAGAGTCAAAGTCTCCATGGCCCAAGACCCATCCTCCAAAAATAACCCATGAATTTTGTTCCTCTTTCGCCTGATAACCGTCTACAGATGAAAAAATTTTGTATTTCTGTCTCCACATCTCACCCATTGTTCTCTAGATTTTTGATACCACAATAACTCTTCTTGAAGAAGGACAACATTCAGTTCCCGATGCAAAACTTGCTCTTTGATCCTAAGCTGTTGATCTTCCTGACTCTCCAGAGTAACCTGAACGTCATTCAAAAGCCTCTCCAGCTCCCTTTTCTTAACAAAAATATTGCCAAAAACCTTTTTATTGAAGCTAGTGCATCTTTTTGAACCTCCAACAAACATTTGACTACATCTGGAGCTCCTTTATTCCAAGCTGTATGAACAACATTCCTAAAAAGAGGATGAGTCATCCATGCAGCCTGAAATCTGAATGAACGATGGCCCTTGATAGCCCTCTCTGCCATCTTGCATCTAGTGAACAACGGGCAATGATCAGAGTGAAGGCGCACCAGCACCTCAGTATAAGCCTCCGAAAACATCAGTCGCCAGTCCTGGTTGATGACTGCTCTTTCAAGCTTCTTAGCCACCTGCACCCCACCTTTCACCTTTTTGTACCAAGTGAATCTTCTCCCAATAGCCCCCATATCAAACAGCCCACAATCCTCCAATGTTTTCACAAATTGTTCTGCTCTAGCAAGTCTAAACTGCCCCCTCTAACTTCACTCTGTAACAGCACATCATTAAAGTCCCCTAACACAATCCAAGGTCCGTGGATCATATTAGCAATCCTTGTCAAGTCACCCCACAGTTCTTTACGCCAATGTATATGCGGATTAGCATACATTGCACTACAGTAACTAGAGGTATTGCGCATAGTGATTTTAAAACTGATACATTGATCAACTACATCCAATACTCTCATAGAAATATTTGAATTAGAACATAGAACCCAGATACCCCCACTATGACCATTAGCCTCAACAATACCAACACCCTGGTAACGTAGATTATTCCAAAAAGATTTCATCCTCTCGAAAGGAATATGGGTTTCAAACAGAATGAAAAAAGTAAGGTGAAATTTATTCACTAACTCTTTACTATGAACTCGGGCCAATTTATTAGAGGCCCCTCTAATATTCCAAAATAGAAAGCTTAAATCTAAATAATCCATAAAACAATTGTACTGTAAAAAGGACCAACCTCAACCGAAGTCCCTAACGAGATGATGAAGATCCACCATCATATCCCCCTGAGACTTGCTTGTCCTTATCCGGTTGTTGCCCGGTTTGCCTGTGTCCCTCCACTGACAATCCTTCCAATTCGCTGATTTGCTGCTTACTGGTGTCGCCAAGGCAGTTCAGAGTCGACAGCGAATTCTGCAAAGAAGTAGGGCGCAACCTCTTGTGTCCATTTTTTAAAATGGTAGTGAAAGTCGGCACCACAACGGAGACAGCTTTGCCCTTCACCCCTTGCTGTTTGGAAGACGCCATGCGTGCCTGAGATCTGCCAACCGACCCGGTCTTCACCCCTGATTCGGCTACTTTCATACGTAGCCCAAAGTCACGGTTCGGGTCCGATTTCTGATTTGAGTGCACCGGCACTTTGTCTTTAGAGGTTTGTTGGGCTTTGTTTGATTGGCTCAATTTTTCTCTCCTTTTATCGCTGACTTTGGTCCAATCAGCCTCATTTCCCAAATGCTGGGACCCCATTTCCTTCCCATGCAACGTATCACCCAATTCCTTCCCAGTTTCTGCAACTATCACTGAATCTTCGGAATTGCATCCAAATTCAAAAATTTTTTCCTTTGAGGCTTCTTGTGGCTGCACCACTTGGGCCGTCATCTCGGTCACTAATGTTTCTTTTCGATCCACCTTTTCCGACTCTATCGGGGTCATTCTACAGTCAGTTGCTGGATGCCCGAAACAATTGCACTTGTCACAAATAAGGTGTAAGCATTCATACTCCACCTTATATTCAAACTCATCGACAATCACACTCCGGACCACCGGCAAACCAAAATTAATTTTCATGCAAGCTCGAGCAAATTTCCCCCGCTCTGCTGACTTAGTAGCCAGATCTACCTTGACTGGTCTCCCCACAGCAGAAGCAATTCTCATCATGGCTTTATCCTGATAGTACCAAATGATCAAACCAGCGATTCGAATCCAAACCATAGTCTCCCCGAAAGTGTCTTCACAAGGTTTAAAATCCGGTATCCATGGCTTGACTGCAATATAGTGACCAAAGATCATCCATGGCCCCCATAGTAAAACCTTCTTTCGATCGTCCATGCGATCAAATTTAACGAGGAAGTACCCAGACCCCACATCCAAGATTTCATATCCACCGGTGATCCTCCATACCCCTTTCAGTTTGTGAAACATAGCCGTATAACTAAGGTTTTTTCCAATAATCTTAATCACAATTGCCTCCTTGGATGGTTCAGAAAGGATGTTTCTAGCCTCTTTGGAGAAGCAAACTCTCGGAGGCATAGGGTCTCCTTGTTTTTCGGAGTCCACTACCATGGAATCCTCATCCAGAGCTTCAGCCCGGTTTATCCCTGAGGCTACCGTAGAACCAATAACCTTGTCACGAAAAGAAATCTTGGAAGTCACCCTAAAACTAAGGTTGCCCTTACTTAATCCCTCCTTCACATCTAATGCAAACCCTTCCACGCTCTCCCCCTTATCTCTTTCGATGGCATGGCCATCTTCCTCACCTTGTTTCACCCTCAAACACTCTCTCCCGCTCTCTCCTTCTCTCATTCTCTCTGAGTACGGAGTACGTACTCTTTCTCTCTGCTAGGGTTTTTTTATCAAATTAACTATATTAACCCAACAAGTTTAATTCTTATATATGTTAGCTCAAAATATCTACAATAATTATAATTAATAATTTAAAAAATAAATTATCAAGAATAATAATAGAAGATATATGTTAGGAATAAAAGTAAATATACATCATTATTTGGTTGTTTAATTTCACAGTTTTAATTTTGCTTAATTTCGTTATTTTAAAAAATAAATAAATAATTCGATTGTGTTCATGTTCGTCACAAAATCTAAAGAGACGACGATGACGACGACGACGACAATGATGATAGGATTTTCGATCACAATTGAAAAATTACATTGAAGAGAAAAGAATATCAAATATAGTTATATAGGATTAACTAACGTTTAAATTTGACTATTGTTTTGAGGCTTACCTAGAATCGGGGTGATTTTAGACTGAACATGAGGTCCAGATGTATTTAGGTGAAAGATTCAACATCTTCTCCTTACAGAGATGAAGTCATCTGAGTTTCTCGTAAGGAGGTGTAAGGTGGTACCTATAAGAGACTCCAATACTTAAGTTAGCAAGGGTTTTAGACAGGTTTTTAATTAGCGTAGATTAGATATGGGAAATGCCTAAGATGAAGGGGGTATTTATATAGTTGAATGAGTGACCTAGTAGCCACTCTTGTAATCTCCATTCCTATTCTGATGGGTAGTTATCTTTCCCTTTTTTTCTAGGGGTTGTTGAGATCTTATATTTGAATATATGAGCACCTTTGTAGATGTAGTTAAGATTCTGCAATGAGGTCACGTCAAAGAGGTCAAACATACAACCATTGTAGAATTGGGTCTTATCCGCTTTTTGGGCCTGACTTCCAGTTTTAGGTCAGAGTATGAACAGTAGCCCTGCTCTAGGTTGAGTTCTTGCAAGTCGGGCTCAAACATCTACTCAAGTCGTTCTTGGGTGGCTGTGAGCAAATCAAGTCAGGTCTCTCGACATATTTGAGGATACAGGTCAGCAAACTTGACATAATTTTTGAAATGATGTGACGTTTCATTTTTTGAAACTGTTCGCATGCTTCTTTGGTTACGTTGGTAACTGTGCCCAACGTTTAATGCATTGTGGAGTTACCATTTTTTCCTACTATTTATATAAGGTGGTTCCTCATTCTTTTCTCCTTTTTTTGCCTTTCCATTTTCCCTGAGAGCTTTTCATTCTCCTCTGCAAAGCCATTTTCATTTTGAATACTGTTTTCTTTCAACATTGTTTCCTACAAGCTTTTTGGCTCCCTTTCTTCCAAGATTTTTGCATGCGCGCCTTTGTTTTCAACATCATCATGGTTAGCACTTTCTCTTCTTGATGGTCGTTTAGTAGTGATGGCTTAGGTCTTGTTATGGCTTTCCTGTTTGTTAACGTTTTCATAGTTTCTTGTAGAGTCTGATTTTTATTCTCTAAGCATGTGATTTTGCTATTTCTGAAAAATGCAATGGTTGAAAAAATGTGATTTTTCTGGCTCTGCTGTTTGTTTTCGAACTTCTCCTTTTGTGTTGCTTCTTTCGAATATTATGGTAGTTGATTTTCTTGCAATAATGTTTTTGAAGTGGTCCCCATTGTGATTTTGGGTTTTATATTGCCCCCCAAATGGTGTTGTTGTTATCTCCGACGATGATGCCATTTTGTCTTTATGAGCATGAGATATTTTGTTGCCATGGCTAATCTTTGAAGATGTAAACATTTTGCTTCTGCGATGATTTTTAACTTGTTCAATGATTACTCGAGCTATTAGTAATGTAATTGTTTTTTCTTTTTGTAGGTATATACTCTTATGTCTCGTTCTCAGCATGTCTTTTAGAGTTCCTTCCAACTTAGATTGAAGAGATAGTACGGTCTTGTTCACTGTCCCTATAGTTGATAAGGAGTATGTAGAAAAATTTTGTCTTCAAACATAGGATTTGCAGAGCCCAAGAAAAGGAACAAAAGTATGAATTAGAAGCCTCTAATCCTGAGGATAGACTATGTTTTGCCCATTATTACAACTCGATAAGCCATTTTTTGTTTATGTACGAGTGGATATTATTCACTAGTCTTGGAGTGATGCTTCCCTTTACCAATTTTGAAATGGAAGTCCTTCAGACCTGTAAGGTCGCCCCCTCTCAGCTTTACCCGAACTTGTGGGATTTTATGAAGGTTTGCCAACTGGTGAGTCGGGAGCTCGATTTTCCTTTATCTCTTAAGGTATTCTTCTACCTTTCCAACTCACTAAGCCATTTAGTTCTAAAAAGCAACATTGAGCCTCCTTCTGAGCTGTTTAAGGGAGGAAAGTATTTTCTATATTTGATGACTCCTTTCGCAATTTTAAAAATTACTTCTTCAAGGTCTTACCTAATAAAAGTGTCTGGCCTTTTTACCATAATAATAAAGATGAGCCTATTTTTCATTTATACTGGAAGTAGGTCTCCAATGTTGTATAGTAGCCTTGTTTTAAGAGTGTTGGGTTTGATATTCTCACCTTGATACCAAGAAATTTTTTATAGCCAAGCCCAACTATGTTCGAACCAAACTAGGTAGTTAGCTTTATTTTTGTAGATATCCCTTTTTTGTTTTTGCTGAATTCTAAAGCTTTAAATTTCTTTTATGCTTTATTTTTATAGCAAGAATGACTAGTGGCTCGGGCGCTTTGCAGAAATTAAGGCAGGTGAAAAAGAATGTGGTTGCCCGGTAAGCTCAACTAAAAGAGGTCGAAAGGTCGGGTGGGACTTCATCTCCTTCGAAGTCGAATTTGTCTTCTTCTGGCTAGTCAACACCTCTCCCTCCTCCTATCAAAGAGTCCACATCCCGAATTGTACCTCATATTCCCTTTTTTAACGAAGTTTTAAAGGATTCTGATACAAGTGCTCTCGAAAAAGAAAAACCCCTCATTCACAATTTGGGAGTGCTTATGCGTAAGGTTTTAATGCTGTTAGCTTCTTTAAAGAATACATCCTTCTCCTTAGTGTCATAGGTATGGATGATGTATTTATGGAGAGACATTTGAAAGTTCTAGCCTGAGGTGAGATTCAGACAGTAGAGGTGTGTTCGGCTTTGCTGAAGAGACTTCATAGAACTCCTTTTGATGCCACGTAGAGAGAGTTAATCGAGCTTCGAGAAGAGGTGAGCTCATTGAAGGAGGCTAAGTCAGAATTGGAAGCCGAAAAGAAAACCTTAATGTCTGATGTTTCCAAGCTTCATGAGAGGCTGAAGCTTTCTGAGGTAGCATATGTTGTGGCAAAAGGCTTACAGAAAAAGGCTAAGAAGAGCTACCGTCGAATCATTGGGGAGAAGTTGGAAAAAGAGGAGGGTTGTAGAGGCTTAAAGAAGAAAATGAGGACTTGGAACTATCTGTAGTGAAAGGATGGATGAAATGGCCAATATTTTGAAGGCTCAGTTCTATGTTCTGGCACCTGAGGTGGAGCTCTCTCTCATCGACCCTCATAAGTTCATGATTGATCGGAGGATTTTTTCCTGCTTTAACAGACACTGCTCTTCCCGAGAACTAGAAGCTCCTGGGTACTGATCAGGTCCCTGCTTTTCATGACGTTGAAGATGATGTGGTCCCTCAATTTGAATCTGAGTTGGTCACTCAGCCTGAAGGAAACTCCTATCTTAACTCACTTGTTGCTGAAGATGCCTCCTAAGCTTATATTTTATTTTTTCTTGTTTCTAAGTTGTAATGTCTAAATTTTGTGGGCTTTTAAACAATTTATTTTGTGGATGCTTTGAACCTTTGCCCTTGTTTGGGTTTAAATTGCTCTTTTACTTATTCTTTTGACAATAAGTATTGTATCTTTTTTGTAGAATTTCCAAGTATTTTAAAAGGTTATTTTTGCAAGTTATTTATACTTAAACTTCCTTAATAGCCCGCTTTTGATCCGAGTTACATATGAAGTCGGGTAACTTGCTAGGATTTAAATCGTGGTCATGCCGAGTATCAAAGATCAGCTGTCATTTTGGGATGTCTTGTTATTTTCATCTAACATTATAATCTTTTTTATCACTAAGTTACTTTTGCTAGCCATTTATAAATGACATACCTTCTATCAATCCATTTTGTCCCGAACTATTTGAGTTGGGATAGTGGTTTGCTTTCATAATTTTTTGGCTTTTGACATTGTCGACCATTAAAGGTCGGTCAGAACTTGTCTTTATCTGTGACATCTTTGAAGTGCTTGTTTACCAGCATTTTATGATACTAAGTTATTTTTGTAAGTTGCTTATGCCTCGTCTTTTCTATTCATTTTACCCGAATTGTTTATGAGAACGGGTGCTGACATGCTTGTATAATATGTTTGAAGGTCGATTTAGTTTACATGAGGTCGAACATGATTTTCTTCACATTGTTTTTTATTTTAAGTTATTTTTGCAAGTCGTTTTGATATTTTCCAATTCATTTTCGTTTGAATTATTTTTAGGTTACAATTACTTATATAACTCGTACACCTACTTGGACTTCGTCGCTTTATCGTGCTGACTATAAGAAGTCGGACATGATTTTTGCGTTTTATCGAGCTTAAGTTGGTGCAAATAGTAGTTTATTCAGAAAAAAATAGAATAATATCATTGATAAGAAATGATTTACATGAATGATGTCTTTGCTAGTTGCTACCAAGAGTTTTTAACTTAACTCTTAGCCCTTGCTTTAGTGCCTCGTTAAAACTCCTTTCAGAAAAACCATTTTTGAGAAAAAAAATCATAAAGTCGGGAAAAAGGGTACACCAGGAAGCAAGGTTTGCTTCCTAGCTGTAATACCTCTTTATATCACATGTGTGCCACGACTAGGCAGATCGGCACCTATGAGGTCAGACACTTTGTAATAACGTTTTTCCAAGACTTCAGTGATCTTTTAAAGTCATTCCCAATTGGCTACAAGTTTTCTTTCTCTTGATCTCTATACCGCGAAATCATTTCATATTAGAACGGGGTTGTTTGCGGTGAATTTTCTTCTTATGACTTTCTTGTTGTATCTCGTGGCCATTATTTACTTTAATGCTTCCTCTTTTATCGGAGATTATCTTTGGACTTATGGGAGAAAGTCAAATTCTTCTCTTTGAGCTTAAACATTGTCGACCTCTTTATAGAATCTCACCCTTGGGATTTCTCTGTTGAATTCTACAAAAATCATGGCTTCTATACCGTAAGCAAGTCGGAACAGAGATTCTCCAGTTGCAGATTAAAGATTTTTTTGATATGCCCACAGGACTTGTAGGAGCTCTTTGGTGTGCGAATTGTGAACTCGCACAACTTAACTGGCAAGTGCATTGGGTCATCCAAGTAATAGCTCAGGTGAGTGAGGGTCGATCCCACAAGAATTGTCATACTGAGAAACAATGGTTATCCAATAGGTTTAGTTAGGCAGACAGAAAAGGTTGTTTGTTGATGTAGTTTGCAAAAAAGAATAAACAAGAGAATAAGGAAAGCAAATAAAAGGTTTGATGTAAAAACAGTGAGAGAAAACAGTTAAGGTTTCAGAGATGTTTACTTTTTCGGATTAAAAGTTCTTACCAACTATTTTAACAATGTATAATTTATTTCATGGCAAATTGTAATTGACTAAACCCTAATATCTTAGTGATTTAGTCTCCTGTAACCTTCATTAACTGCCACTCTCGTAGTCACTTAATTCCAATGCAAGGGTTAAGTTCAAAACTAGTTTATGGCCACAAAAATCTAATTACCCAAAGCTAATAGGATTATATGTCACATATCCCAATTAGTTCATGTAATTAGTGATTTAGGAGAAATTTGTTTTTAAGCTATTGATCAAGCGAGATAACTCTCTCGAGAACCACAAGAACTCATGTAGAATAAAGGTCATACTCTCGTTCCACCCAGATTCATAAGATTAAGAACGAAAAAATCCTTGAAACTGAATCAATACGTTAATTAAAATAGAAAAGCAATAGTCTTACTCCATAGAAATAAACAGAGCTTCTAACTTTAACCGAAGAGGTTTAGTTGCTCATAGCTTACAGAGAAAACTAGGGTTCTGGAAAGTGAAACGTGCGGAAGAGAAACGATCCCTTGAAGAGTCATGCGTTTAGCACCAGAATTGGTAGTAATTCCTGAAAAAAAAAGTATAAACTATTATATATCATTGGAAAGCTCTGAACGTTGGCTTTCTAAAGCCGTTAAAACTGCATCAATTGGACATTTGTAACTCAAGTTATACTGGTTAGAATGCAGGAAGGTCAGGGTTGACAACATCTACTTTCTTCCTTTGTTTTTGCACAAAACTCTGCCAAATTCGTCCGAAATTCACCTAAAATCATAAAAACACCAAAACAACTCAAAGTAGCAACCAAGGAGGATTTTTTCACTAAAATGTAACAAAACTTAATAATTTCTAACTAAAAATGACTAGAAAACAAGGGTAAAATGGGTACAAAATGCTCATCCATCACTCTTCAACACATGCTCCATTTGCTCCCTGTAATCCTTTTTTGAGTCCTGTCAATATGACTTTATTTGCAGCTTCTACTTGTCCATTGGCTTAATGGTGCTTTACTAAGGTGAATTGATAATTTATTTCAAAATTTTCTACCAAGCTTTGGAATGTTGAGTCTGTAAACTGAGTGCCATTATCCGTCGTTATGGAGTATGAGACTCTAAATCTTGTGACAATGTTCTTGTAGAAATTTTTTTAATTTCTTTGGTTTTTGATGGATGCCAAAAGCTCTTCTTCAATCCATTTAGTGAAGTAGTCAATTTCTATTATGAGGTATTTCACTTGCCCGAGTGCTTGTGGAAATAGCCCGAGTAGTTCTAATCCCAATTTTTCAAAGGGCCAGGGAAAGGTGACGCTAATAAGCTCTTCTGGTGGTGCCACATGAAAATCGGCATGCAGTTGACAAGGAGGGCATTTTTTGACGATGTCCGTCGTGTCTTGCCTCAAGGTCGGCCAGTAGGAATCAGCTCACAGCACTTTCTTTGCCAATGATTTTGCTCCTAGATCATATCCACAGATTCCAATGTGAATTTCATCTAAGACCTCTTTTATCTTCAAAGTTAGGAGGTATTTTGGCAAGGGAGAGGGTAACCTTCTTTTGTAGAGGACATTGTGAACTAGGGGTGTAATTATGAGCTTCTATTATTAATCTCCTTGCTTCTTTTTCTTTTTGGGGAAGGATATCAAATTTTAAATATTCGATAATGGGTCATCCATTCCAAGTTCATATTAGAATCTATGCAGATGTCCAAATTGCCGACCTCTTTCGCCACTAATGGTGATTGTAAGGTTTCTTGATCATGGTTTTATTCTTACCTTTTGGATTCGTGCTGCTAGCTTGGAAAGCACATCAGCTCAGATATTTTGTTCATGGGTTATATGTTTAACTTCAGCTTCCTAAAATTGGGCTAGTATTTTCTCTAAATATCTCTTCATATTGGGGTCTTTGGCTTGATAGTCACCATTTACTTGCGAGGTTATTATCTGAGAATCATTAAACAATATGACCCTTAATGCACCGATTTCTTTGGCCATTCGAAGGCCTGTGAATACGGCTTCATACTCAGCATCGTTGTTAGAGGCTATGAAGTCAAACTTTAAGAAAAGTTCCATCCGGGTTTCTTCCTTATTCTCAAGGATGAACTATGCTTCATTGCCAGTTTTATTCGACGAACCATTTACATATATGCTCCATATTGTGGAGCTTCTTTGCGGCTTTCATATGCATCCATCAACGAAGTCGGCCAAGTATTACGACTTAAGGGTTGTCTGAGCTTTGTACCTAAGGTTGAACTCGAACAACTCCACACCCCACTGTAGCATCCGTCCCGCAATATCCATTTTTTGTAGGATATGCTTCATAGTTTGGTTAGTTCAGATTTTTATGGTGTAAGACTAGAAATAAGTCGCAATCTTCTAGAGGCTAAAACAAGGGCATAGGCTACTTTTTCTATCCTTTAATAATTTAGTTCTGCCCCTTGCAATGCTTTACTTGTAAAGTAAATAGATTTTTGACCCTCCTTATCTTCTCGGACAAGGGATGAGGCTATAGCCTTGTCTGCAACTGCCAAATATAGTACAAGTTCTTCTCTTTCCTTAGGTCAGACTAATATGGATGATTGAATCAAGAATTTCTTGAACTCTTGAAAGGCTTGTTCACATTTTTGAGTTCATTGAAAGTGATGTCCTTTCCTAAGGATTGTGAACAAAGGTAGAGACTTTAGAGCTGAAGTAACCAAAAATCTGGATGAAGCTGTCAACCTACCATTTAATTGTTAGACTTTTTTCAGACAGGTCAGGCTTCGCATTTCTAGAATGACTTTACATTTGTCTGGATTGGCTTCGATGCCTTTATGAGTTAGCATGAATCCCAGAAACTTGTTGGTTCCCACTGCAAAGGTGCATTTGGTGGTATTTAACCTCATCTCATGCTATCTTAAAGTGTTGAAGACTTCTTTTAAGTTGAACAATAGGCTAGAGTATCCTTGGTTTTCACCAGCATGTCATCCACATAAACTTTCATTAGCTTGCCAAGGTGTGAAGAAAACACCTTTTTCATGAGTTATTGATATGTGTCCCCAGTATTTTTCAATCCAAAGGGTATGAACACATAGCAATAATTGGCCTTAGGATTGAGGAAGGACATCTGTTTTTGGTCAGTTTCATCCATCGGGATTTGATTCTACTCCAAGTAGGCATCCAAGAAGGTGATGAATCTATATCCAGAAGCTGAATCTACCAAGGCATCGATACTTGGTAAAGGGGTAACGATCTTTTTGGCAAGCTTTATTGAAGTCAGTACAATCAATACACATCCTCTATTTCCCTTATGAATCTGGCTTCAAAGTAGTGTGTGGACTTGTTCTTCTATGACTTGTGCCCCTTCAGGGATGAGTTTTCACCACTTCTACTGCACAAGTCAGGAACCGGGATACACAGCTAGCTTGTGACACATGAGGTCGAGGTGAATACTAGGCATATCAACAGCTTTCTATGCAAAGAATTCAAAATTTTCTTGTAAAAACTGAACAAGATCTTATTTTAATTTGTTGTCTATGTTAACTCCTACATTTATAGTTTTTCTGAATTCTTCCCCCTATTTGTACTTCCTCTATTCTTCCTTCATGTTAAGGCCTCGATTCTTCATGATCTCAAAGTCCTCCAAGTTCTATTGCATTGACCACTTTTTTCTTTGTATACCCTCGTAAATTAAAACTTTCTTTGTAACATATTCTAGCCAACTTTTGATCTCCCTTTTATAGTTGTTATTTCTTTTGGGGAAGAGAATTTCATGCAAAGTTAGAGAGTTAAAACTACTGCTGTAAGTCAGTTTAGTGTTAACTGACCTATCAGAACGTTGCAAGCTGATGCAACATCAACTATAATGTAATCTATACTCAGAGTTCTTGGGGTCGTACCTTTGCCAAAGATCGTATAGAGGGATATGACTCATATAGGTCGGATAGGTGAATCTCCCATACTAAAAATTGTATCTGGTATGTTTTTAACTCTTTTTCTTCTAAACATATCATGTCAAAAGCTGGTTTGAATAGAATGTCAGCCGAGATCTCTTGATCTATTAAGGTTCTGTAGAGATTTGCATTAGCGAGAATCATGGTAATCACCACAGGATCATCGTGCACGGGCACAATATCTCAGGCATCTTTCTTTGTGAAGGTGATTTCAAGCAAGTCGAGTGTTTCTGTATTCTCTCCGACATGGTGGACTTCTTTTAGATGCCTCTTGCGAGATAATTTTGTTATTTCTCCTCCCCCAAATCCTCCCACGATCATGTGGATATGCCTCTCAGGGGTTCTTTGTGGCTGATCTCGCCTTTTTCTATCAACTTTGTCTCTTTCCCTTTTACTACTGTCATTCCAGCTAGATATTTATCTATTTGACCTTCTATGGCCAATTTTTTATTACATTTTTTAAATCATAGTAGTCATTGGTGAAATGGCCAGAAATCTTTCGGTATTCATAGTATTCTAACTTATTACTTCCTTTCTTTCTTCGAATGGATCTAGAAGGTGGTATTTTCTCCGTGGCAAATCTCTCTGTAGACGTCGACAAGGGAGACCCGTGAAGGAGTATAGGAATGATATCTCTGTAGTTTTTCTTCCTTTCTTGGACTCCTTCTCTTTGTCTCTGGACTGGCACTGACTGCTTTGCCTCAATACAGGCTTTCTCAATTGTGTAGCTTCTTTCATGTTGATATATTTTTATCTCTCTCTTGCATCTCATACAAAGAGCTCGGATGTCTCTTTGATATGGACTGTGAGTATAGGCCTTCCCTGAGATCATTGAGTAGCCCCACGATAGATGCTTCAATTGACAAGTTCTGGATCTCTAAGCACGCCTTGTTGAACATTTCCATGCAGGCCTAAAAGGAATGCATGGCCTCTTGCTTAACACCCAAAAGGCGTGGGGCATGCTTTGTTTTGCCCTTCTAAATGGAGAATCCGGTGAAGAAACTTCTTGCCAAGACGTCAAAGCAAGTGACCGACCTAGGTAGAAGACTGTCAAACCACTTCATTGCCGCCTTTGTCAAAGTGGTCACAAAGGCCTTGCACTGAATTGCATTTGAGGCGTCAGTCAAGTACATCCGTCTTTAAAATTTTTAGGGACTTTAGCTCGCATAATTTTCTCAATGAACGGGTCCTCTCCTCCTAGAGGTATAGCTTCGATCAGATCAGGTTCTCCTATCCTTTAGATCGAATTCCAACTTCCCCATATTTTCTTCCAACTCCCTTTGTTGTCGCACTTCCCTTCATAAGGCTCTCTCCGATTCTCGTTGTCATTCTAACTCATGCTCAAGCTGTTCCATGAGTTCTATAGGGTCTCTTTCTCCCAATCCTCCAGATTGGTGGTACTACAAGAAAAATACTAAGTGACTTCGGATTTACCATCATTTACCGTCGAATTTACTGACGGAATGCATCTGACGGTATAAACGGTGCTAAAAGATGTTTATCGGCGATTATTTTATCTGACGGTAATTACCGACAACTTTTCTGTTGGAATTTGAAATCAATACAACAAAATAAATGGTTGCTTACCAGCGAATATGTCTGACAGTAATTTTGGTGCCATATTATGTTTTGTGGCACCCATTTACTGTCGGATTTTTTCGGTGGTAAATCCGACTGTAACCAATTTTTTTTCAATTTGTACACAATTAGTAGTCAAATTAAAATTTTGTTTTTACAAAATTAGTACACAAATTCTAAATACCAAAAAATCAACTAATAATTCTATTAAATATCAAGGGTCTAAATATAATAAAAAGTCAAAGAAGTAATAATTTTCTAACAATCTCCCACTTGGGCTATACATATATATTTTTCTAAGATAATCATATTTATAAACTTTATGCGTACATCTGAATACTATTTCTCTTATTACTTTAACAATTTGGTCGTTCTCATATATCAGTTATCATAGCTTTTATCACATTAGTGTTGCGATGAAATCACAATGATTAACATACTAATATATTCAACGATGTAAATCAAATTTGGATGAGAAAAATTAGAAGTTTTATAACGAAAAATAATATCATACATGTTTATTTTCAACTGGTCCAACTTTAATAAACTTTATGAGAATGAAACTGAATACTTTATTTCTACAGAAATATCTAACTTCGTAAATTTGTCTAAATCATATGAGCATCCAAATGCACACTCCTATTGAAACAATATATCACAAAATGATACGACATCTATATGAATAGTATCCACATAAAAGACCTTGGTGTTTGTTTTTTACTAATCAAATATGCAAGCATTTGTGAAGTTTATGCTAACTTGCTCACAAGACACTTAAACACTCTGAACTCTCTTGTTTAACAAAAAAATTAAAAAATATTAGACTACTAACACATTGTCATAAAATAACTCAAGTGGTCTTTTAAATTTGTTTTCATAATTTGTGACAAGTATTTGTCGTCACCAAAATAGATGACTTTAAAAGGTATTTTATATTCAAGTGTTTTGATAGAAAGAGTAATAAGTATCTTCTTCTCAATACATTTCCAAAAAACTATTTCAACGAACATATGCAGTGGATCAAAAATTGTCTTGACATCTAATAAAGTTAAAATCTGAATACCAAATGATCTATAACTTTAGTTTCAGACTTCATATGTGTGAACATGCAACATTTTGCTATAACAAAATTTGTTTGTCTACTATTTAGTGATACATTTTTAACTGACTCTAATATCTGCCAAAGATACCAATAAAGTACACAATAACTATAAGTGTATAAATTTGTTATCTATCAAACTACTGCTGAAGCATAATAAACCTTATGCAAATTTGATCTTTATAACTTTCTTAAGGCACCTAATGAGATTATACTTGTTTCTCTTAGAGTTGAGTATATAACCTTGTTTATAATTTTGTATGCTACTGACATACAAGAATAGTAAAAATATACTTATTCCCACTGAGCTGATATAAGTCGTCAACTACATTTATCTCAAAATACCATATGAGATAATAATTTGACGAAATATAAGTTATTAAATGACAAAAAATATCTCTTTTTTTAATTTCAAAAAAAAATCTATTTAAAAATAAACTAACATCGGCAGATATAACTTGAAAGCAAAATAATATATTCATATAAGCTACATATCATATGAATAAAATTCATATAATGGTGGATCCATTACAAATATCTAGCACAACATTAATATTTAGTCTTTAGATATAATTATTAATCTATAAGCGATATTTTAATACAATAATAAAACATTGATAATAAATCCTACCAAACAATAAGTCTATCTTTGGACAAATTTATTGTTTATATGAAACCAGATAAATATCACATATTTATTACCACAAATACATATGTAATTTAGCTAAGTACATAATTTTCTTTAAGCCGATCGATACTCGCATAAATTATGTACATATAAATTTATTTGGTGTGTCTTACCAAATATTCTCAATAAAATTTTGTCAAACAATAAGTTTATCTTTGAATCGACTCATTGTTCACATGAAATCTAAGAATTATATCAATTTCTTACCACATATATTTTTCTATGAATTGGCCAAACACCAACCTTTCTTTGAACCGATTAGTGGTTGCATAATTAAGTAAAAAATAAACATAAAGTTCAATATTTATTATTTGGCTAAACAATAAAATTCCTCTGGGCTAATTATTGTTCGCATAAATAATAAGTATTGATTTATTATTAATAGCTACCCAAATATATAAATATCAATAATATGTATATGTAACTATGCCAAATATAGACCTTTCTTTTGGCCGACTAATATTTGTATGAATTATATATCACCATATTCTTAATGTTCAAAACTAAATCAATTTTCACAAAAGACACTATTTTGGTAGCATAATGTTCAATCAATTTATTCCAAAACCAAAATTTTATAAAATAGATGAGTATAATAATCCAAATTGTTACTAATTTCTTTGTGTAACAAAATTAAATACTTATATAACATAAAAATAATAAACAAAACCATAAGGCACAATATATAACAACCATATAATATTTTATGACCTTCTTAATTATACATATATTTGCAGTTCTTTAAGCTTCCTCAATCAAAGCCTTCTGTATTTTGGGATAGGGCTAAATCATAATTCTTCTGATGAAAAAAAAAACTTCGGATGCGAGTTTAATGTATTAGGAATTAAAATTCTGAAGTCACTATTTATATTTGCATATAACATCTATTATACTCTAAAACACAAATAAAATAATATTTCTAGTTTTATTCTCATTTACTTTCAAATCAAAAGTAATATAAAACTTATTTAATTTAGTATTTATGAAAATAAATAAGATCACCGTTATATAAATTATTTAATGTGAAATAATTTAATTTGGGGTTATAATTAATATATGTATTGTATATAAATAGATTAAGAAATAATAATTTCCTAATGCAGATTATTATTTGCTCATATTTTTGTATCTCCTGCAAAACATAAATTATAGTCACATTACTCAGCACATAAGAAGAAGACGATAGTGGTAGTGACGATAGTGGTAGTGGTGGATGAGAGTTGAATTAAGAAGAATTTGAGTGCTAGTAGTAGGATGGGTTAAAAATTTGGAATAGGATACGTTAGGCTTTTAGGGTAGTTTACAAATTTTGGATAATTTTTTAAGATTTAGATATTTTTGTCAATTGAAATTCATCTTTTATAAATATAAAATTATTTTTTTATTTTTTTGGATAAATTTATTAATATTTTAAATTTTTATGGATAAAAATAATAATTTATTTTATTATAAAATATAATTTTTAAATTTCTTATTAGTGGGGAGAGCTTTCTTTTTGTTATTGTGTAGCAAACAAATTATAATTTTATTAAAGTAATTTGTGGTAATCATTTTAATCTTATTAAAAAATTTGTGGCTTATCATTCTAATCTTATCAAATTAATTTATGACAATTATTTTAAGAATAAATAGCCAAAATCGATCCTGAAAGATATTCAAATTTCTATTTTGGTCTTTGAAAGATAAAATTTATCAAAATCGTCCCCGAAAGATATACGATTGGTCACGTTATTCCTTTCGTCAGTTGGATGATGACGTGTCACGTTAAGTGCCACGTGGCATATAATGACGTGGGGGCTAATGCCACTTGTCACAAGATGATTGGTTGACGTGTCAGCTCAGTGACACCTGGCATGTCACGTGTTAGGTTAGTGACACGTGGCATGCCACGTGGCACTTGACATGTAAAAAAGTTATTTACACTACAAGAAAACAAGCTTTTTGCTACGCTTTTAAAGCGTGGCGAAAAGTCCAAAAAAGCGTAGCGATAGCTTTTCGCCACGCTTTTTGAGATACCAGCACGCTTTTCAAAGGGTCACATCTGCAAGGGTGCCGGTTGCTATATCGCCACGCTTTGAATGACCTATCGCCACGCTTTTGTTTTTGCCACGCTTTTACATATGGCCACGCTTTAAAAGCGTGGCCATATGTCACACATATGGCCACGCTTTGAAAGCGTCCCAATAGGTTGATATGGCTACGCTTTAAAAGCGTGCCAATAGCGTACCATATCGCTACGCTTTTAAAGTGTGCCAATAATAAGACACATCGCTACGCTTTAAAAGCGTCACAATAGACTTGAGATACAGCTACGCTTTTAAAGCGTGCCTGTTGTTGCCTACTGTAACGTTATGGCCACACGTTCAAAGCGTGGCAACAAATGGAGATATGGCTACGCTTTTCAAACGTGCCAATAGCAAGACATATGGCTACGCTTTTAAAGCGTGCCAATAGCTGTGAGATACAGCTACGCTTATAAAGCGTGGCTGTTGATTGCTGCTGTACAATATGGCAACTCTTTTAAAGCGTGGCTGTAAGTTCAGTACCTATCTTTGCACTCTTTTTTTTATAAACCTTAATCATGGATAATTTTAAAATTTAAAAGATGACTACAAACTTTAAATCAACTAATCCTTCTTCATAAACTTGTCATAGAAAAAAAGTGTTTGATCACATGATATACTCTAAACAAAATACCAAAAATCAAAGTCTCATCCACTAGCAATTTCTTAATACATGAGTTACAATTCAAACATGGGTTACATTATCTACTTCATTTACACTTCGTTACAAAATACAAAAGTTCATGATTACTGATCATCATTGTGAGAGAAATTGTTTTCATCACTGCCCTGCAAAATTTTAAATATTGTTGTGTGTTAGTGCATCTTATACCAAACCAAAAAATTAAAAGACATATTATCAAACAAACTATGTTATAATCGTACAATAATTATAACCAGCAAAGGCTTTTCTTTCATTGAAAGCCACTATACTTTTTTTGTTCTTAAAGTTTTCAAAAAAGAGAAAGGGTACTGATATAGGAAGCTAACAATCAAACAGCCCCCTCCCCCCCCCCCCCCTTTTGTTACTGATATAGGCTCCGTTCAGATTCTATCCAGAGACAGATACACCAAAACAGAGAAAGAGAAAGGAAAATAAGAGACAAAGACTTAAAAGAATAGTATTAGTATTCTGTTTGGAATTAACAACAGACAGAGACAGAAACACAAGTTATATATTTGTATCTTGTTTGGATAGATGATGACGAGCATGAAATGCATGACAAAAGACCCTATAGGCACGTTTTTCAGCCAAATCTCTCTAATTTATATATTTTGTGATGAAGGCCCTATACTGTACAAAACTTCTCTATTAATTTAGTCATGATGAGGAGGGAGACTGAGATCATGTGAAGATTTGAGGATGAAGAACAAGGCTTTACATATGCGAGGGAGCGAGGAGAGTTAGTTAGGTCATTTTGTTCAGAAAGGAATGTGAGGATGAAGGGTCTCTGTACTACCCAAGACAATTTACATATCGTTTCTTCTATTGTCTGCTATTTCATATTGTAATGCACACCAATTTCCGGTTTCTGAGGTTGAATTCTACCCCAGAACCTCAGATTCCACTAATACATTCAGAACTGCTATAAATTCTTTGTTCTATACGAAACATTCCCTATACAGAAGGCTGTCTTGGCATTCAGTCTTATAAAGCATTACTAGGGAACACAGAAAGATTACACTAATCAAAGCAAGAATTTCTATACAACATGTTAATTATTCTAAAACTGATTCCTTCTTCTGATTAATATTTAAGGTGAGAAAAGAAAGAAAGAAAAAACCAATCCACAATAAATAAATGAAGCAAAATGAAATATACCATGAGAGCCATTAATTCCTTCTGGAGTCTGCAAAAATAAAAACAAACAAAACCATTAAAATTCAATTATGGTTTCTTTTCTTTTCCTTTTTCCAATTTAATTAGGAAAAAGAGCAAATCTTCAAAGATTTCTCGTGTTTTCCAAAATTGAGATTCAATGCCACACTAGACATTAAAATGATCTAATTCGTTTTTTTTTCTCTGTTCTTGTATAGCTCATTCATAAAGGAGTCCAAGTTGTGATGTTATTGCGTGCTGGATCCAAATATGCATTAAATTTTACCATTCATTGTGTTTAAATATCAATCTTATATCAATATGTATGATTGCTTAAATTGAAAATTATTTTTTCTATTCAATAAAAATTTTAGTTCCACCAAAAGTAACAATCTTATGAAATTTTGGATAAACTGTTTTTTATTAGCTTAATAATAAACCTTCCAATTTTCTAAATAAATAATAAGAAAAAGTTACTGAGGGTAATTTAAAAGGAATCCAGAATTTAAATTTTGCAAGATGTAAGCAAAGTCAACTTATGTGGTAAATGAACTTGGATTTAGCAATCTTAAACAATAAGCAAACTAGATCTCTTATTCCTTAGCTTCTTATATTGTAATGTATATAAAATAAAAATATGAACTTGGATAGAGAAACAAGAATTCAGACTTGTGAACATGCATAAACCAGAGAGGAATATCAAAGAGGCATATCAGAGAGCACTTGGCGTGCATTAATACTGATAATAACAAATAGCATAAACCAAGCAAACCAAATGCACCAGTTCACAAATTTCAATATTAAAAGAAATGAGACCAGAGTGAGAAACTGAAACATCGTAAAAGCAAATAAACTGAAATAATAATAGCTATTGGCTTTAGTTTAGGTGCCTTGGGTGAAACTGAAACAAATGAGACCAGAGTGAAAAACAAGAAAAACTACCAAAAAACAAGGGTAGTAAACATCTGAAAACTAAAAGCAAATAAACTGGGAAACTAAATTTTCATGTTCATTTATTTTAAATTCTTGTCTTAACGGTTGGGGAAATAAAAGAAGCTCAATCATTCACAAGAAACACCATTTTCGCACTCATTCTAACTCTTCTACTGACATAAAATAGAGAAATAAACAAAATTAGGAACAAAATAGCTTCCCCTGCAGAGTAATAAAATATAACTCAGCTCTACAACCATAAGTGAAGGCAATAAGGCCTCCATACACTCAGCAGTTTTCTTTGGGTTTCCGGGCATGTTAATTATCTGAATATCAACAAATCAAAGACTATGACTTAACAAATTAATCAAATCTATAAAACAATACAATGAACCCCTGGAGAACCATTCGAAGCAATCAATTAATATGAAACTTCCCTAAACTAAGTATGATACAACCATAACTGTCTAACGATTAGAAAGCCACAGTCCCAAGGCAATACCAACTATACAATTCAAATGAGAAATTGACAAATGTTGGCTTCAACCCACCAGTGAAGTAGACCAAGAATGCACATGATGTCTACATATTTAAGCATGCATAAAATTTAATCATTTAATCAAACTGAAAAACCAGAAAATGCAAGAGTTTCATACCTTTAAACTTTCTTGTCTCATTACATACAGAAGACCAGGTGTTTCCTTCTCAATCAACTGTTTTGTAGCTTCTGGTGTTACATCTCGTGAGGTAAAGCCGGTCCCACCTTGATTGGAAAGGAAAATAAAATGGGAAATCAATTCAACAAAACTAGAATTGTTGGACTTCAATAGTAAAACTGATGTGTGTAGAAATGTACCAAGGGTAAGTATAAGATCCACATGTTCAACATCACTCCATCTTTTTAGAAACTCCTAAATTTTTGCCACATCATCTGGAGCCACAGCAGTAGCGACAACTTTTGCTCCTCCTAGTCTTTCCGAGGAAGAACTAACAACAGAAACAGCCCTGGGACCACTGTTTAAAAGTAAAGGAGTTAGCAAATTTTGATGCTTCCATTAAGGGAGGAAAAAAAAGAACAAAAACAACACACAAAATTTTCCTACACAGCACCATTGTGTACCATCCACTGAAACCTTTTCTTGACATTGGAAAAAGGGTATATACACTGATAAGACATGAAATCCCTATTTAACCTTGTAGTTCCAGAAAAAGTTGGATATGGGCACTTTAACCATTCTAATGATCTTTTAATGCAGCAGTTTCAAAATTAAAATAATAATAATAATAATAATAATAATAATAATAATAATAACAATAATTAAAGAAAAAATATGAATTTTGATTTCAGTGTGTGCAAAAATTCCATCAGAACCATCTAAAAGCAGCTCTATCTAGAAAGAGCACAGCAAACAGTATCTATTGTAGCAGTCTGCTTATTCTAAAATCAACTCCAGATAAGGTATAAAAATGCTTATTCCTCAGAGCCAGGCCTGACTGATATTCCAAATATTCTTAAAGCAGTTCACAAGCTCTATGTAACAGGTAGATTGAGCATAAATATTCCCCTGATTTTTTAAACTTTCAAACTCTACTTGAGTTTCCAAACTTCTATCCAATAATACAGCCTTGAAATCCAATGCACCAAAAAATGATACTTTCTACTCAGCTCTGAACAATTGCTGATATGGATCCAAAATTAAAAAAGAGGTTACCAGACATATATATTAGCATAAGGAAAGTATACACTGAAATAGTGAAACTAATACAAGTTAAACAACCAAATAAACAGCAACCCCATGGTGAAGAAAGTAAACATACACTTTCAAGTTATGGACCAACCCTAAAATTTGGACGGTACAAAAATGTCCTTTCAAGCAAGGGGAATCACAATCTAATAACTACACACAAAAAGCCCTAATTCTTACTAACATTTGGACTAGACATGCTTTTGCACAGAAAAAGCGCGTCGGGGAGATTACAAACATTAGCAGGGTTGAGCAGCCCCCCCCCCCCCAACAAAAAAAAAACACACACACACACACAGCAGAACCCGAAGCTTTCAATTCAAAGATTCAAATTTTCAAAAAAGATAAATAAATGCAACCAAAATTGCAAAAGCAGCACCAAAAAGAAAAACTTACCAATTGAAAAAGTACAGAAACCAGAACACCAATCATCAGCTACACACAAACTAAGAATCCCCAAAGCCTGCAGTGTAAACCAAACCCCATAAGAATAGCCACTATGACTTCAGAATCGGGTGAAGAATCTGCAGTTATTCGACGTGTTTTACTTCCAGACGCAACAATTGGATCTGATGTATACAATTCTCGCTGCAAGCCCCAGGTCCAAGGTCAGAAATTATAATAAAAACAATGAATAATTAAAAAAAAACAGAATGAAAACTTAGAGTCATCCTCATGAATCTGACTGCAGAAAAACAAAAAGAGGAGAAACCTACAGCCTTCTTTGAAGCTGGAACTGGCGCTTTTCCACCTCGTCAGATGTTACAGGTTTGTCGTTCTTCACGGAATCGAAGAAGCAGGAAGCAAACGGCAGCGCGGAAGGGAGGGCTTCGTCGTCGTTCTTCACGGAAGCGAGGAAGCAGGAAGCGAGCGGCAGCGCGAAAGGGAGGGCTTCGTCGTTCCTCGTTGGAATGTTGTCGTCGCGGTGAGGGCAGGGGTTACGGCTTTTGAAGAAGGGTTAAGGCGAGCACAATGAAGAAGGGTTAGCTAGGGCTTTCAAAGGGGGCAGCGGTGAGGCACAACGGACATTGGTGGTCGCCATTGGGGCTTTCGAAGGAGGAGTCAAGGCATGCAGGGCACAACGGACATTAGCTAGGGTTTTTTTTTCTAAGTCTTTGAACCACGAAGGGGCTAGGGCAGGCGTTTTTGTTTTAATCGAGCTTCTTTATTTTTTTTTCTGAGTGAACTTTTTGGCCACGCTTTTCAAGCGTGCCAAAAGGCTTGTAGGAAACGGCCACGCTTCTGAAACGTCACAATAATAAATTTCTGTTGCCACGCTTTAAAAGCGTGCCGAAATCTCTCTATGGCTACGCTTTTTAAGCGTGGCAGAAAAAAACGTGGCTAAATCTCGCATCAACTGCCACCCTCAAAAAAGCGTGGCCATTGACCTTTTTTGCCACGCTTTTAAAGCGTAGCAAAAAAAAGCGTAGCCACATCTCTATTCAAACGCCACCCTCACATAAGCGTGGCCATAGACCACATTTCGCCACGCTTTTAAAGCGTAGCAAAAAAAAAGCGTGGCCATAGGCCTTTTTTCTTGTAGTGTTATAATCAAAATAGTCCTTGAAAGTTCAGAGGTAAGTCATTTTCATCTCTGAAATTTTAAAAATTAATCAAATCAGTCCTTATATAATTTTTTTTCTTGATAATATTAAATTTAAAATATTTTTTTATACTACTAATTTTAATAGAAATGTAATTGACAATCAAAAAATTAGTAATTGTATCTTTTCTTCTTAAAAATTTTTTCAATAAAATTATCTCTCTCCTTTAATTCTTGTCAAAATCTCTCTTATTCTTTTCTATTCTGAAACCTTTTTCTTACATTATTATATTTTGCTGGAATATATATATACACTCAAAATTGAAATGTAGGTATTTGTTAACCTAAACAAAGTTATATGCTCAAAATCAAAATTTATGTATGTTAACCTATATGAAAGTAATACCGTAATGAAAAGAAAAAGATGTATAAATTTTTATTAACTTTGTTTAGATTAACATACATAAATTTTGATTTTGAGCATATAACTTTGTTTAGGTTAACAAATACATACATTTCAATTTTGAGTATATATATATATATATATATATATATATATATATATATATATATATATATATATATTCAGCAAAATGTAATAATGTAAGAAAAAGGTTTTAGAATAAAAAAGAATAAGAGAGATTTTGATAAAAATTAATAGAGAGAGATAATTTTATTGAAACAATTTTTAAGAAGAAAAGATACCATTACTAATTTTTTTATTGTCAATTACATTTCTATTAAAATTAGTAGTATCAAAAAATATTTTAAATTTAATATTATCAAGAAAAAATAAAAAAAAATTATATAAAGACTAATTTGATTAATTTTTAAAATTTCAGGGATGAAAATGACTTACCTCTGAACTTTCAAGGACTATTTTGATTATAAATAACTATTTTACATGTCAAGTGCCACGTGGCATGCCACGTGGACCACGTGTCACTGAGCTGACACGTCAACCAATTATTTTGTGACACGTGGCATTAGTCTCCCACGTCATCGTCCAACTGACGGAAGGACTAACTTGCCCAATTGTGTATCTTTCGGAGACGATTTCGATTAACTTTATTTTTCGAGAACCAAAATGAAGATCGAAATATCTTTCAGAGACGATTTTGACTATTTACTTATTATTTTAATATTATCAAAGCAATTTGTGACCGATCAAAACAAAACTTATCACTCATATTCTCATATATTTTTGAGCGTAGCATCTATATGTTTCTTAAAATTGATTTCTATGTAAATGATTGGTCTTATTTTGATTTTAAATTGAAATTTTGTTTTTTTTTTTAACAATCCTAAAAATATATATTCATTTGATCAACTTTTTTACGGCACCTATTATTATTATAAACGATTATGTTATGTGTATATTAAAATCAGTTATTAAAGTCAGCTATCAGTATAAAATATATATTAAAATATAAATATACATTGAAAATAAATTAAATTACATATATATTTATACACAAATACATTGGTAATTGATTTTAATCAATAACTAATTTTAGTGTACAAATAATTTTTTTGTATTATAAATTGTTAAATTTATCTATTTGGTGCCTTAGAAACATATGTTAAGATTATAAATTAAAATTTTTTATTAAAAATATAAAAAATTTAAAGTGCGTTTGGTTTACGTACGTTTTTATCTTCTATTTTTATTTTCAGTGTTTTCTATTTTCTGATTTGTGAAGAAAAAAGTGAAAATAATAAAAACAATAAAATCTTATTTTCTGTTTTCACTTCCTATTTTTATTTTTTTCTTCACAAAATCCAGTGTTTTCTATTTTCTGATTTGTGAAGAAAAAAGTGAAAATAATAAAAACAATAAAATCTTATTTTCTGTTTTCACTTCCTATTTTTATTTTTTTCTTCACAAAATCCAAAAAATAAAAATACTAAAAATAAAAATAAAAATAAAAATATAAACCAAACACATCTTTTAAATTTTTAAGTATTTATTATATATTTATTAAAAATCTTTTAAATTTTTTAATAATAATAATCTTATCATGTGTCCTAAGAATATATATTAACTAAATGTTAAATTATTTTATTTTATTTTTACCAATTTAAAAATTTATAAATAAAATCATTATATTAGCAAAGAAAATTGCATTGTATTATAGTAATGCTTATCACTGTTTTTTTTTTAAGTCTTATGCATGATACGAACTCTATATATCATGTTACAAATTTTATTGGTCAAATAATTTTCTATATTTCATATATTATTTCTTATATTTAAGAAGATATTATTTATCTTTTTTAATATCATAACTTTATTTTAATAAATTTAAAAGTGAAAGTTTTAATTTTATTATGTACATGATATAAATTATTAAAATTTGTTGATATATGATAACAAGATTAAAATAAGATAGAAATTTATATGTAGTTATTTTTATGTAAAATTGATAGTTAAAAGATATTAAATAATAATTTAGTTAAATATATCAAATTCAATAAAGTTTTACATTTAAATTATTTAACCAACTAAATCTAACCAAGTCATTTACACTCAAGTACGACTCCCGATGCTGCGTCTCCTTCTTCTTCTCATTTTTTCTCCTTCTCCTCCATCATCTTCATCACCATGATCATCATCATTATAGTCATCATCGACTTCTTTTTATACGTATTGTCGTTATCGTTATCGTTGTTATTGTAGAGTTTTTGTCATATTAATGACGTTGCCTGATCTAAAATTGATTTGGATGTATTTTTATTGATAATTCAGTCATTTTTTTGTATTATTTTCAAACTAAGTTTGTGTGTCACAATCATTAAATAATTTCAGTCCGTTTCTGAGTTAATTGAGGTGCATTTGGTCTCGTTTACTTGGATTTGGTGTAATTAGGTCATAGAATATAATTATAGTGGTTCTGGTGACATTTTAGCCATATTGATGATGTTGTCTAATCCAAAATTGATTTGGATGTTTTTTTCATAATTCAATATTGTTTGTATGTTTGTTTTCGAACTGAGTTTGTGTCTCGCAATCGTTAAGTAATTTCGGTGTATTTCTGAGTTAATTAAGGTGCATTTTGGTGTTACTTTTATGATAAATTCTGCACAATTCAAAAATCTTCCTCTTCATCTTCTGTTGCTTCTTCATCTTTTTTTTTATCTTTGTCTTTTTCTTCTTCATCTTCTCCTTCTTATTTTATTTTCTTATAATTCTTCTTATTTCACTCTCTTAAGAGTAATAAAGTCATAAAAAAGAGAAAAAAAGTCAAACAAAGAAAAAAAATAAGAATAAAAAACTCTTCAAAACTTCTCATGACCTCATCCTAGTCTTTTTCTTCTTTTTTGTTCATCTTCCACTTCTTGTTTATTGTTTCATAATTCTTCTTATTTTGCCCTTTTAACAAGAATAAAAATAACAAAAAATCAAACAAAGAAAAAAAACATATAATGCTGCAAAATCTCTTAATGGATTTGGATGTACTTTTGTTTATGATTCAATCTGATTTGTGAGCTTGTTTTCAACCTCAGTTTGTGTGACATCATCAATAAATAATTTCAATGCATTTTGGATTTCATTTCGGTGCATTCTGAATTTGAACAGTTATACGTATAAGAAAAAGTTGATGATTATGAATAACGATAATGATAACGATGATAATAATAATAATGGTGATGGAGGAAGATGAGGAAAAAGAAGGAGGAGATCGAAGAAATTCAAATGAAAAAAGAAAGAGGAAGAGGAGATGGAGGTGGAGGTAGTGGTATGGTGGTAGTAACGATAACGATAATAAAAGAGAAAAATAAGGAAAAAGGAGGAGGAGAAAAAAAAAGTAACAGCGATAAAAACATAAAGAGAAAAAAGATGAGGAAGAAGAAGGAAAGTAGGAAGATGAGGAGGAGAAGAAGACTACAATAATGTCGAACTTGTGCAGGGGTGAGCATGGATCGGGTTGGTTCGGGTTTAAACTGAAATTAGAACCGAACCAATTGAATTGTAATTGATTTGATTTGGTTTGGATTTACGTTTTTTTTGTGTATGTACCTGGTGCGGAATTTCACAACCACAAACTAGCCGGCAATTGCATCGGTTCGTACCAAGTAATACCTCAGGTGAGTGAGGGTCGATTCCACGAGGATTGATGGATCATGCAACAATAATTGAGTGACAAGCTTAGTCAGGCAAACAGAAATTAATGTTTAGGAGTTTAAAAGATATTAAACAATATAAAGAATATTAAAGGAAGGCAAGTAAATAAATTGGGAATAAAATTATGGAGAAAACAGTTAAGGTTTCATAGTTATTTATTCTCCCGGATTAACTTTTCGTACTAACTATTGTAATCATGTTGGATTTAATTTATGGCAAACTATATGTGATTAGACCCTAATTCCTTAGACCTTTCTAGTCTCCTCTAAAATTCATTAACTGCCAATTCCTTGGTCAATTAATTCCAAGTAGAAGCTGCATGATCAAATTCCAGTTTATATGCCACAAAAACTCTAATTATCCAAAAATAAAAGGATTATATGTCACGTATCCCGTTAAATTTAGATAATTAAAATTTAAGAGAATATATTTTCAAGATGTTGTTCAATTAAAGAGCTTTTCCAAGTTATACAAGAATACAAATAGAAAGAGGGTCATACTTCCATTCCACCCAAATTCATAAGATAAAGAGCGAAAATAATTTTTAAATTATAAGTCCAGACATGAATTAAAATAGAAAAAGTAATAAAATAAATCCATACAAATAAACAGAGCTTCTAACCTTAACAATGGAGGATTAGTTGCTCATAGTTCAGAGTAGAAAGTTATGGAATACGGAATGTAATTTTGGAATAGAATGGGATGGATCCTCCAGGACCTCTCCTAAAAGAGAGGTTTCTTCTTCCTTTTATATCTAATCCTAATAAATTTAAAAATCAAATTTCTAAAATTAAAATAATATCTTTTCCTAAAATTCAAAATTGAATTTAAATCAAAATTAATTAAATAATCAAGTCTTCAATGGATGGATGGGGACCACTTGTTTCGTCCATTCTGCAGCTTCTAATCTTTGTTTTTTGGGCTGGAAACTGGGTCAAAACAGCCCAGAAATCGCCCCCAGTGTTTTTTCTGCGTTTTATGCACGTGGCGCATGTCACGCGTACGCATCAGTTACGCGTACGCGTCGATGGTCTTCTTCGCGTGTCACGCGTACACGTCGCTGAGCAAATCTTCAAATCACGCGTACGCGTCAATCACGCGCACGCGTCGCCATGGAAAGCTCTAAATCACGCGCACGCGTCAGTCACGCGTGCGCGTCGCTCCTCGCTGCCATCTCCTTTGCTTCTTGTGCTGTAGAAACTCCATCAAATCCAGCCGAATGCTACCTAAAATAAATAAAATTGCAAAAGACTCAAAGTAGCATCTATATTGGCTAAAAGATAATTAATTCTTTATTAAACTCAACAATTTAGATGCAAATTCACTAGGAAAAGATAGAAAAGATGCTCACGCATCACAACACCAAACTTGAATTGTTGTTTGTCCTCAAGCAACCAAAACTAATATATGCTTAAGGTGTGAATTTTCAAGAGAATGAGAGTTCGATTAAGCTCATGTCTCTTCTTATAGTGGGGTTTACAACTGCAATCCTGAATAGTTTTGGCATCTCACTTTCCTTTGAATCAGAAGGATGTCACTGTCATTCGAAATTAGAATCCGGATAATATTATGAACTCTCTGATCTTTTGTAACTCAATTTAACCCTTAAACACAGCAATTTTTCTTTGGTGCTTTTCACCTTGAGCCTAGCCGTGACTTTAAATATTTTGTCTCAAACTTTACTTGACACAGAAACACCACAAGCACTTAACTGGGGAACTCTCTTTAAGTTCTAAATATTTTTATTTTTATTATATATATATATATATATATATATATATATATATATATATATATATATATATATATATATATTAAGTTACTCCCAGACAATGGTGCTGAAAGCCTTTGCCGTACTCTGCAATTGATCTCGACTCTAAATATTTTGTCTCAAGGATTACTTGACACAAGAACACCACAAGCATGTGACTAGGAAAACAACTCTTTGAGCTTTTAATCATATCTGACCTCCCTATTCATTGATGCTCAGAGCCTTGGACCTTGCTTTTATTTTTCTTTTGCTGTTTCTTTTGCTTCAAGGATTAAACTTTCATTAATTTCAGAGAAATCATAATAATTCTCTAAATTCCCGTTCTTTGTACATAAATATTCTTTGATTCAAATTTAAATATACACTGTTCATGTCATGCATTCAAAATCACAGAAAATACCACCACATTTAAGTAAATGAGACTATTCTAGAATTTAAACTCAATTTCTCATGCACTATCTCCCCTTTTCTTCTTTTTTTTTTTGATTTTAGTGGGCAATACATGAGGCATCCTTCAGAATTAAAGCAAATTAACAGAAAACTAAACTAGAATCTAGGAATCTAACTAATAATGATAATGCAATAGACAAGGCAAAATAGCAGAAAACTGGAACATAACATAGTAAAAGAGGGAAGGAATATAGAATAAAAGGAACTCAACCACCTTAGTTATCCTAGCGGTCGTTTTATTCTTCAGGTTGTGCTCCTCCGTGAAGATGATTCGCCTCCCTTTTGTGCCAGAAAAATAAATAGAAAACCCATAAGTGAAGCATCAACACCAAACTTAAAGGTTTGCTTGTCCTCAAGCAAAGAAGAACTGAAAAATAAAAATAAATAGTAAGAGGAAAGAATAATATAAGGATAAAAGAACAAGAGAGAATTAGGATTTGGGGGTGAATGATTTAAAATCAGGCACTGAGGTGATTTAATTGGGCGTCGCATGCGACGCGTACGCGTAAGGCACGCGTACGCGTGGATCGCATGAATTTAAAGTGACGCGTACGCGTCAGAGATGCATACGCGTGGAAAGCCAGGATTAGAAAATGACGCGAACGCGTCAGGGACGCGTATGCGTGGTGGGGCTTGTGCGCCCAGCATAGTTTCAGCCCCACACCAGCATAACTCTCTGGCCAAACACCTTTTGCGCCGATTTTACTCATCCACGCATGCGCGTGCTTGACGCGTACGCATGGAGTGCCAAAATCGCAAATGACGCGAACGCGTCATGGACGCGTACGCGTGAGCCAATTTGTGCGCCAGGCACACTTCCTGCGCCACTCCCGTGCAACTCTCTATTCACTTTATTTTTTTCACGCACACCCATATGACGCATACGCGTCGTGTGCTCATTTTTTTAATATAGCCTGAGGGGTTTGGTTCCTGTTATGAAATAGCTGCATGATCAGAGAAACAGTAAAAACTCAATATAAATAAAAAAAGTAAGAAAACTACTACTAATAAAAATAAAATAAAATAAAGCTAAGAATGAAAAGGAATGATTATACCACGATGGGTTATCTCCCACCTATCAATTTTAGTTAAAGTCCTTAAGTTGGACATGTGGTAAGCTCCTTGTCATGGTGGCTTGTGCTTGTACTGATCCAGGAATCTCCACCAATGTTTGTAAATTCAATGGCCACCGGGATTCCAAACTAGGCGCATAACGCCTTCGAGCAAGTTGAAGCAAGTGACAAGGCCTCATGAGTATTGATTGTGGGAATGAATTCTAGAGTCCCAAACCTTGCTTTTATACCCGTCTCTTTGTGGATCACCATTGTTCCCACCGGGTGGCAAGCGATCTGAATTCTCACAGAGACATTTAAACAACCTTCTAGACCCATTCAATTGAGCTCTATACCAATCCTTGCACTTCAATTTGGAGCATGTAACCATATTGAACCTTGCTTGACAACTCTTACCACTAACCATCTTCCTCTTACTCTTAATGCCACAAAGAGCTCTAAGTTGACCATCCGTTTTCAGTAGCCTATATTCAAGTGGGAACGTAAAAGATAGGAGTTTTACCCACTTGAATGTTGTATTGGATGGTGATGGCTTTGGGAGAGGTCTTACAAGCTCCACTCCCTTGTGTTCTTCTTTGAATTCTTCCACTTCTTTGCAAGCTTCCTCAATTTCAACCTCTTCCTCTTGGTAACTATCTTCTGATTCAATCTCTTCTTCATTGCTTACCAAGGGCATGGGAGATTGTGCATCTTCCTCCTTTGTGGGTGCATCTTCCTCCTTTGTTTTTGCATCTTCCTCTTCTTCCATGTGTGAGGATGGAAAGTTTTCTAGTTCACTGGAGTATGAACTCCCTTGATTAATTTTCTCACTTTCTTCAATAGGATCTTGTATTATATCTCTTGGGAAGGAATTTACTTGCTCCTCTTCCTGTGGTTTGATAATCGACTGCACATGTTTCTCTATATTTTTGACACTCGTCTTTATATCATGTAAGAATTCTGTCATGAGAAGCTCAAGATCTGATGGTATTTGAGATGAATAAGGAGGAGGTGATGGTTCTTGATAAGTGTAAAAAGAGGATGGTGCTTGGTATGAATAGGGAGATAGTGGCTCTTGATATGGGTAGAAAGATGATGGTTCTTGATATGGATAGAGAGGTGGTGGTTCTTGATATGAATATGGAGATAGTGGTTCTTGATAGTTGGAACATGGAGCATTGAAGTTTCTTTGGTTTTGACTTTGCCAACCAAAATTTGGGTAATTCCTCCATCCACAATCATATGAATTACTACTTGGGTGGGAGTAGTAACCCATGTGATCTCTCTCCATTATTTTTCCTTAGCACAACACACCAAACAAAATTAAACGCACCATGTGGTAAACAGGAAAGCAACGAAGAAAGTACAGAATTCTAAAAATTAAAATAAAAAATTAAAATAAAACTAACTAGGAAACACCAAACTTAATTTCAAAAATTAAGAAAAATATTAGTGCTATTTATTGATTAAAAAAATTTTTTCAAAAAATAATAAAACAATATTTAAATAAAATTAAAATTAAAACGCCAAATCTAAGCAATCAAACAACTAATAGTTGTTAATTACAGTCAATCCCCGACAACGGCGCCAAAAACTTGGTGCAAAATTTCACAACCACAAACTAGCTGGCAAGTGCACCGGGTCGTACCAAGTAATACCTCAAGTGAGTGAGGATCGATCCCACGAGGATTGATGGATCAAGCAACAATAATTGAGTGATAAGCTTAGTAAGGCAAATAGAAAGTAATGTTTGGGAGTTTAAAAGACATTAAACAATATAAAGAATATTGAAAGAAGGCAAGTAAATAAATTGGGAATAAAATTATGGAGAAAACAGTTAAGGTTTCATAGTTATTTATTCTTCCGGATTAACTTTTCTTACTAACTATTTTAATCATGTAGGATTTAATTTATGACAAACTATATGTGACTAGACCCGAATTCCTTAGACCTTTCTAGTCTCTTCTAAAATTTATTAACTGCCAATTCCTTGGTCAATTAATTCCAATTAGAAACTGCATGATCAAATTCCAGTTTATATGCCACAAAAACTCTAATTATCGAAAAATAAAAGGATTATATGTCACGTATCCCGTTAAATGCAAATAATTAAAATTTAGGAGAATATATTTTCAAACTGTTGTTCAAGTAAAGAGCTTTTCCAAGTTATACAAGAACTCAAATAGAAAGAGGGTCATACTTCCGTTCCACCCAAATTCATAAGATAAAGAGCGAAAACAATTCTTAAATTATAAGTCCAGACATGAATTAAAATAGAAAAAGCAATAAAATCAATCCATACAAATAGATAGAGCTCCTAACCTTAACAATGGAGGATTAGTTGCTCATGGTTCAGAGTAGAAAGTTATGGAATACGGAATGTAAATTTGGAATAGAATGGGATGGATCCTCCGGAACCTCTCCCAAAAGAGAGGTTTCTTCTTCCTTTTATATCTAATCCTAATAAATTTAAAAATCAAATTTCTAAAATTAAAATAATATCTTTTCCTAAAATTCAAAATTGAATTTAAATCAAAATTAATTAAATAATCAAGTTTTCAATGGATGGACAGGGACCACTTGTTTCGCGCATTCTGCAGCTTCTAATCTGTGTTTTCTGGACTGAAAATTAGGTCAAAACAGCCTAAAAATCGCCCCCAGCATTTTTTCTGCACGTGGCGCATGTCACGTGTACGCGTCAGTCACGCGTACGCGTCGATGATCTTCTTCGCGTGTCACGCGTACGCATCATTCACGTGTACACGTCGCTGAGCAAATCTTCAAATCACCCGTACGCGTCAGTCACGCGCACGCGTCGCCATGGAAAGCTCCAAATCACGCGTGCGCGTCGCTCCTCGCTGCGATCTCCTTTGCTTCTTGTGCTGCAAAAACTCCAACAAATCCAGCCGAATATTACCTAAAATAAATAAAATTACAAAAGACTCAAAGTAGCATCTATATTGGCTAAAAGATAATTAATTCTTTATTAAACTCAACAATTTAGATACAAATTCACTAGGAAAAGATAGAAAAGATGCTCACGCATCCCGAACCAAACCAAACCGATTAAGAATGGATTGGTTCGGATAATTGGGTATCCGATGAAATAGAAATTCATAAAAAATAAAAAATAAAAAAGGAAAATTTTATCTTTAAAATTTTTTAAGTACAAGAAACATGTAAAATCAATAGAAATAATCCAAATATGTTAAATATCAAATACATTAAAAACTAAACACATTAAAATCCAAACATATTAAACACTAAAGACATTAAAATCCAAACATATTAAAAGGCATATATATTTTTAAATTTTTATTTTTTATTTAATTAATACATGGATGGGTCCAGGGACGGATGTATGTACGAGTGTGGGGACAATCGCCCCCACTACGATTTGAAATTTTTTTGAGTAGTATATGACAATAATATTTATTTGTCCCCACTAAATTATTAAATTTGACCCCACAATAATTTTTTACTCAACTTTTGGTACTTCATAGTCAATTTAAAAATTTTATATTGGATATCATTAGAATGATCAATTCTCAATTTAAATGAAATTTGTGTTTTTTTTTTAAATCAACTCGAAAGAGTATTATTTATCTTTTTTTATATTAGTTTTAATTTTTTTTCTGTTACATTAATTGAAAGAACTTTTTCAACTATAAATCTCAATAAGAATTGACTTCTAATTGTATAAGAAGTAAATTTCTAAATAAGTATTTACTTTATATATATATATATATATATATATATATATATATATATATATATATATATAAAAGAAATACTACGCATCCAAGTCTTTTTATGTATTAAGTCTAACCAAGTTAAACAATAAAACTTAAAATAATATTAGTCATAACTGATTTTTGTTGTCTTAGACAAATTTGATTGGACTTGGTTAACAAAAAAATATGAATATGTAATATTATCCTATATAAAAAGACAGATATTTTATAAGGGTAAAGTATATTTTTTGTCTCCGAAATTTGGCAAAAGTTTTAAAAATACCCCTAAATTTTATTTTGTTTCAATTTTGTCCCAAAAGTTTTCAATTTGCATCAAATATACCATCGGAGGCTAAATTTTTAAAAAATTTAAGACAAATATAACAATAATGCATGAAAATTATGCTTGATTTTCTTGTGTTGAGGGGTTGTTCTTATGAAATTGTTGTTGAATCGATCTTAAATTTTTTGAAAAATTAGCCGTCAGGGGTCTATTTAATGCAAATCGAAAACTTTTGAAACAAAATTGAAACAAAATAAAACTTAGGGATATTTTTAAAACTTTTGTCAAACTTTAAGGACAAAAAATATACTTTACCCTATTTATAAATGATTATTTTAGTGTTTTAATTTGTAAAATTAGATATTATAAAAATTAATCATCTTATATTTACATCGAAAATAACTACCTGTGTATATATATTAAAATAAAAAATACACATTAAAAATAAATTAAACAATATATATGTTTATATATGAATACATAATGATTAATAAATAATTTGATAACTAATTTTTATGTACACATAATATTTTTATTATAAAAATTATTATATATATATTGTCCCACTACCAAAATTTTTTAGATTCGTCATTGGATGGGTCTATAGGTTGGTTCGGATTTCATATTTCTAAAATCGTTATTCGGACCAATCACTAAAAAGATTAATTGGTTTGATTTAAATCAGACTCGATTATCCATTAATTTTAGAATCAATTTAAATAGTTGGGTTCGAATTCAAATGGATAATCGATACTTATTATTCGTATTCACCCTTAACTCCGTGTACATAATAAATATAATGACTTAATTAAATTTAATTGTATAAATAATTTAAATATATAACACTAAATTATTTGATAATTTTTAACCTTTAAAGTATGCAGCTGTACGTGAGTTTTCACGTTAGAATAAAAACTTATTTTTTTTAAATAACATCGTAAGAAAGCTAATGTTAATAGAGTTTTGATTTTGTAACTAATCAACTCAATTTGATTACTGTACCTGTATAGGTCCCCACCTTATGAACGTGTCTTTATATCTTTACTTTGGCACATGGTGGTCCCACTCTTTGCCTCTCACAAACAAGAAAGAATCGATCTTGGGTCCTTTGCTACAGAATGCAACACATAACAATCCATCACCATCCCAAGCATTATTCATTCATCATTTATTATTATTAAATAGGATAATTTACTAAAATAAATAATTTAATTTTCAATTTTACTCGAATACATATTTTGTAAAATAGATATCAAAATATATTTTTTTATAAATAATATAAATTACGATAAAAACACATAGTTTACAAATAAATATAAACTGTTATAGGAGTTTCATAGATTATGTTCGAAATCAAACTGTACATAATTCGCAGTAGATGTATCGCAATTTATATGTGAATTGTAAACGTATATAAACCACTTCACTTCTATTGCGGTTTATGTTGTTATGCAAAATGGTTAGAAATTATAGCAGGGGTTTCGCGATTTCAATATATACGTGTTTTTGTTCCCAATTAAACATTTTTTCAACTGAACCTTCAACTTTAGCATAATTCTCACGAGTTTCAGTTTCAGTGCTTCATCCATATCTGACATTTCATCAGTAAAAAGACTTGATGCTCGACGACCAAGGTGTAATTTTTGCTTTTTTATATAAATAAATAAAATAAAATAATTATTTTTTTTAAATACAAAATAGAATTGCACACCATTTCAGTCATGGTGCCTGTGAATTAGAGATTGAAATCATCTTTTTATATTTGTCCACTAACACCTACGAAATGGAATACCTACAAAATAGAGCGGCGGCTATTTTTTCTGCTGTAGCAGGCGAAATGGCTTCCATTAAAATATTATAATGGATAAGAAATGATCATATTAAATCTTCTTACTTAAACAATAGTAAGCTTGGATGTTTCACAAAAAGAGAGAAGGGATTGTTAAGAACAGGTTTAAATTTTATTTTTTATTTTTAATTTTTTACATTTAAATTTTTTTTAAAAGATACCTTATATTTAAATGTTGAAAATAATAAAAATATGTTTAGTTGGTCTATTTTTAAAATGTATTTTTTAATATTTTAAAATATAAAATTATATTTTTATTAAATGTACGTTTTTAGTTATTTAATTTTTTATTAAGTTAACAATTTATTTTTATATAAAATCAAACATGAAATATATTTGTTGAATTTATACTCAATTTAATTTTAAAATTTAGGATTGAACAAGTATATTGTTAAATTTTTTTATTTAGTATTGAGTACGTATTAGTTTATTACCTGAATTAAAAGAGTTATGGTGAATAATAAATTAACTTACTAGTCTTATCTTTTAATGGTTGATCTATATAAATATAATTAATTATTTTAATATTGTAATTTATTTCATATTTGATATTATATAAAAATAAATGGTTCTTAAACTTGAAGAAAAAATTAAGAGCATCGTTGAGATTTCTTGATCAAATGGCAGAGAACTTAGCTAATGAAATGAGCCAATAGTTAAGAAGACATAGCCTAAAGAAAAAAATAAAAACAAAACTAAATAAATAAATACAATATCCCAGGCCCCAAAAAATTTGATAATAAAAAAGGTCGTTGAAAAAATCAACAAAAAAATATATAAAAAGAAGAGAAAGCGGAATAATCTCAGAATTTGGGAGTATGATGGGAGAATCAAGCAGTGCAATAGGACTAATGCTAGGTATAATAATGCATAGTGATGCAGAGTAAGAAGATGAAGATATAAAAGCGAAAAGGATCGCGATTTATGGACGTTTGCAATTCACACGCAAATCGCGACACCCTACCGCGGGTTATGTACATTTTGGTTTCGAACGTAATAGATCCTGTACGTCTATTTGTAAATCGTAGATCCTCTGTCGCGGTTTACATAATTTATAAAAAAATGTATTTTGATATTCATTTTGTAAAATGTGTATTTTAATAAAATTAGAAGATAAATTATTTATTTAAATAAATTGTTCTATCTATTCTATTATATAAAAATCGGATGTCTGCACTTAATGATAGAGCTGACGTGGCATGCTTCAGAGAGTGTTTCCCGATTTAATTATTTTAACACATTCAATATAATTTATTACCATGACTTAATTCTATCAGCTAATTGATTTGATTATATTTTTAAATATTAATGTAATTTATTATAATATATACTACTTAATTAATTTTACTATATTAATTGTAATTTGTTATATTAGTTAATTAATTTATTCATTTATAAAATCTGAAATAAAAAGAATAGATTTATTGTTTATTCTAATTGAATTCATTAAATTTAATTATACATTATATACGAATTAATAATAATTTATAAATCACTCTAATTTATAATATTCAATAAAATAATTTGTAAATCACTTTATATTATATATGTATTAACAAAATATTATATATATCTTAATGTGTTAATTAAATATTATATACGCACAGAAAAATAAATACAAAGATGATTTATATAATATTGATAATATTATATTAGTACGATGATTTTTTTTGTTTTGATATCATATAGTATAGATCAATTAGCATTATTTAACATATCTAAATATTTATTATAGGATATTACGTTTTTATTATTTCGATTCTCTTAGCACCTATAAATACCCTTCTATATTGTATCATTTTACACAACTTGAATACACACAAACCTTTTATCTACTGCTCTCTCTTACCCTTTCTAATAATAATAAGTACAGTTTAATTTAGTTAGAAGTTCATTATTTTATAGTCTTCTATAAAATAATCTTTTTATCACTTTGGATATTTTAACTCTTTTTTCTTTTTTTTATCTTCACATATAATTTTGTTGTGCATTAACTTTGTTTATTTAATGATGAAATATACTCATGTTAATTCTATCATATAATAGTTTGTTTTTCTCCTATGTATTTTGATTTGTATAGTTACTGTTTTCGATCTTACTGTTTTCGTTTTCTTGAATTGTTCTTTATTTTTTTATGACTTGATAATTTAAAGAAAAACAAAGAACAGAAAAAAAAGATGGTCAAAGACGAAGGTTAAAAGTCTAAAGCTGCCTCAGCATTATTATTAATATAAACTTTATTATTTCTTTTCTAACATTCTTTAATACAAGCTTCGTTTCTTTTTCTTAATTATTATTAATACTTTTATTCTTTTCTTCTCTAATTATAAATCTCCTTATAATAATTTTTTGATCGGATATTTTTTTGTCTAATAAATTTTTTCTCTATTTTTTGTCAAAAATAATTGATATTAGAAAAAAAAAAAGATAAAAGTAAATTTTAAGATTTAAATTTAAATAAGATGTGCAAAGGATAACTATTGAATTCATTTGGTCGATTTAAACACTTTGTATTATCATCATTGAAAATTTCAAATACTATTATAAAATTCTAGATATTTTTATTTTATTGTTCTTAAATTATATATTATACCGTGTATTTAAAGAGTTTCATCTTTTTAAAAATAAGTGTGACATTATATACTTTTTTAAATACAATAAATGAATAATAAGGTTAAAGTGAGTATAAAATTAATTATGGTAGACTAATTATATTATTATTAATTAATTATATTAAAAGATTAAGATTATGATAGATTATCATTATTTTATTATTTTTTATTTTTTGATATTAATTTATATGTTTAGCTTCTTTTTATTATCATTTTTTATTCTCTTATTCTATGTGTTTATTCCCATAAATTTTGCTAAATTAAATAAAGCACGGTATATCTTGCTTTTTATTCTTCTTGCGGGATGAGCAGCGATGATGACATAAGCTGTGAACAGTGACGGACCCAGAAAAATTTAGTAATGGGGACAAAAATATAATAAAATTTAGGTATAGATATTTTTTTTGCTTCCCACAATACTCAACAAGTTAAAGACAAATCCGTCATGAATTTGAATTTTATTTAAAAATCTACAATTGGCTGGCAACGATTTGCTATACATACGAGACAGAATTCGAACCCTCAATACTTACTTAAGCAGATGACTAAGTTGATCACTTGACCAATCTAAATTGGTTTAGATATATTCAAAATTTAAAATTAGAACTATCTAATACATATTGATAAGAACTAGAAATATACACACAATCATTATTATAATATTTAAAATAATAAAAATATAATTTCATACACATAGTATAATATTTAAAATAACAAAAAATATTTATAAGGATTTTTTTATTTTTAATATGACTAAATATTATTTATATATATATATATTTTTAAACAATTATTTTACTTTTTATTATCTCATATTTAATTGTCAAATCTACTTATTATTATTTTTATAGTATAAATAAATTTTTTAACCAAAATAATTACAGTATATTAATACATAGATAATATATTTTTTTATCTTAAACAATTTTTAAAAAATCACTAATAATTTAAGTTGTATTTAATTAGAAAACTAAGTTTTAATTTAATTATTAATTAATTAACTAATATAATATAATTAATTATCACTTTTTTTGAGTGTATTTATTTATTTTTCATACTAAATCAAATTTAACAATATAATTATTATGTGTTAAGTTTAACAAAATATTTTTTAACATAAAATACAAAAGAACTATTTATATTTTATTTTGAGACAAATATAATATAATAAGTGATATATATGTATATAAGTATTAATTTTATTTAAAAAATTTATGGGGGCAAATACCCCCTCTATATTAAACGTGGGTTCGTCCCTAGCTGTGAAGGAAGATGGGAGTTGTGAATAGGTAGACGGCGATGGACTCAGCAACAACATGACGCGAGCTATGCGGTTTTTTTGTGAAGAAGTCGAAAAGAAGAAAATTTTGGGTGAGAGATGACTGAGTTTATCTTGCATGGCTATAGAGTATAGACTGAAGCTATGAATCATCTGTGATGTGAGACAAATTCTAATTTCTAAAAAGTGTTTATATGTATATATTCGGGGCGGGTACACCCTAAAACCGACCATATACCCTGTCTTAAGCAAAATCTGTCCTGACTTGGGTCAAGTTATTACTCTTTCTCATCCGGGTATGAACGGGTCGGGTACCTGCGTATTCGGAAACTCTTGCCAAGTCTAACTACGTATTGATATTCCATTTATTAAGAGTTTAACGCTAGCCAATGCATTGCTATATACACAAAGCGAAATTCTAATTCTTAATAGTTGTTTAAGCGGACGAGTGAGATGATCACTTAACAAACTCAAATTGATTAAGACAAATACTAATTATTTTAACATTTTAATATTAAAAATTTTGAGAGTTTAATTTTAATTATAATTTTATAAAATATTTATAATAATAATTACTATATATATTATTTAATTTTTTTAATAAAATTTTTAATTTAATTTTATGTATCATCCCGTACAACGGGAACATACACTAGTTAAATATAAAAAATGGATTGAAGGATGATTTTTATTTTTACTTTTGTTTTCATAAAAAAAGATAAAACTGAGATGGAACCCGTCTCGAGTCCGTAATTGTGTTTTTTCCTAATGGAAAACTTTTCACATGTGTCAATTACTTTATTGGCATATCGGTATGACATGTACGGTTCGGTTGATGGTCATGATTTTGTCGTGGTGTCTCTGGAAATACCAAAAACATCCCTATTTTATAAGTTAAAATTATGTAAAGGGTTAGACTGCAGCAACATATATGTGGTTATTAGAGGATGGCTCCGTCAACAGCTTGTTTTAGCCAAGTGTAGCCAATAATGGTGAAAGTAGCTTGAGCTAATGGGCTAGGATGGATGGATCATTTGTTCTTTTAGGTTGGTATTTCTGAAAATAAGATAAAATAAGATAATAAGAACAAAATATAAAAGACAGAAATATAAAATTTTGTATTTTTATATTCTATTTAGTAATAAATTAAAATAAATTATAAAAATTTAATTTATTTTTATTTAAAAAATTTGAGATAAAAAATATAATAATAAAAAATATAATTATAAAAAATTAATAAGAATAATAAAAAAATAAAAAATAAGTTGTGTCTTTTGTTATTGTTTTTGTGTCTTTTCTGTCAGGATGGACACAAAATACACTAATTCAGTGTCTTTAAATATAATATCTCTATCTATGTCTCTTCTGTCAAATACAATTTTATATCTGTTTTATCGATTTTTAACAAATCGAAGGTGGTTCGATATCTATTATCTAGGAGCGAAACCTACTCATCTTTGTGAGTACCAGTTTTGTTAAAGTGCATCAAAGACCTTCCGATTGAATAGAAACTTAAGAAAATCTGGAAAAAAAAGATTTTAAAAATAAATTGACTGAATTTGAAATAAATTACATCGAATTTAAATAAAATAGTAAAATATCCTTGATTAGATCAAAGGACTTTTGAAATGGAAAATAAAAATACTGGAATGTAAAGTTTGAACAGAGAAAATAAATATTACTTGAATGATAAACTTGCAAGAAAAGTAAAATTTGCAGAAAGTGTAAATGAAAAAGTTAAAACAGTGGAAAGAATCTTATAGAAAAGTAACTCGAATGCAGACTCAGTAAGTCGCTGGGATATGAGTGTACAAAATTCCAACACTTATTCCTTCAATTCTTCTCCTATTTATAAGAATCTTCCACCAATTGGGTTGAAATGTAACCTCCATGTTCATTAATTCATCAGTAAACGTTCCCGCTTCTTTTGCTTGACAAAAGTAACCACCAGGAATAGCTTTCAAAACTTGAACACTTTGATTTAACATTTTGATCAAGTTACTGACCAAACATGACAGTTCTAACTCTTGCCCTGCATTCCTAGCCATAATCTTTCTCGATGCAAACATTTCTCGAAAACACGCGCTTACTGACTCTCCTTTTTGTATGCACATTGAATGCACTCTGACTTCGTCAAAATAAGGTGATCTTTGATAGCGATGAGGCCGTAGTAGAGAATAGTATTCATTTTTTGGCCTTCCACTTAGCGAAGGACTACTCTTTGGCACAGCTCGAGCTTGCTCATAGCAGGAAGAAGGTTTGCAAATTCATTGAAAGACAGATCAAATGGAAGCCACCAGATCGCCCGTTTATTAAGCTCAACTCGGATGGCTCTGTGTTAGATTGAGGAAGGGCAGCTTGTGGTGGGATCCTAAGGGACTCTGATGGAAGATTTATAGCTTGCTTTAGTGCGAATTTGGACGACAGAACAGTGATGACAGCGGAGCTTTGGGAAATTTTACTAGGATTGGAGCTAGCTTTGAATATTGGTTGCTCTCATCTGATTATTGAAGTGGACTCCCTTGGTGCAGTGAAGCTTTGCCGCCAGGAGGAAATTGACTTACATGCTACTAGATCTTTAGTCTTGGCTATCAGAAACAGATGCAGCAGGCTTACTAGCTGGAATATTCATCACCAATTTCGGGAAGCAAATACTTGTGCTAATAGGTTGGCTCACTTTGGTCATAGTCTCTCATCTGGCTGTCATATTTTTTTCAATCTGCCTTCTTGTATTTCCTTAGCTTGTCATGCTGATTCTATAGGTATTGCTCTCCCTAGAGTAGTCTTTATTTAGTTTTCTTATTTTTTTGGGCGTTTCTGCCCCGATGTTCATAAAAAAAACCTTAGTGTCTCTATCCCAATATTCTGTCTCTCTAAACAAATACAATTTTAGATTTTTTACCAAATCTTGCAAAAGATCAAAGTGGATAATAGACAAATTTTGAATATTTTCTAACACTATATGCTCTTGTCAAGGAAACGGACAATATAAAATTAAAAATGACTTAGGATAAAATAAGGCAGAACTGTGATCGATTATATATATGTGTATTTTTTAAAATTGATAGTAATGATTGATGAATATTATTAAATATTAAAATGAGTATTGCTACATATATAATAAGTCTTTTTGGTATATAAATCATACAAGTTAATTATAACCCAACAAACTTCACTTACATAATGCGTGTGTAAAAATTACGTTGTTCTTCTTTGTATCCTGCATTCCTCTTCCTCCTTCTCCTCCTCTTTTTCCTTCTTCTTCTCCTTTTTTTTTTTTACGTTTTTTCTCCTTTTGCAATTTGATGTGGCTGAAGTCATTGGGCACAAATATAGTAAAAAGACTTGACCAAAATAAAAAGGCTGTAAAGAGTTTATTAGTTAAAAGAAATAAATGATATTGTTGTAATATTATAAAATTGAATCATTTTTATTAAAATAATCATTAGATTAAATTTGTTATTGTTAATTATATTTATTTTGTATTCAAATAAAGTAAAATATGTGACAAAAATATAGTTACTATATTTGTGTATATTATATGCAAAAATATTTTATAAAGATAAATAATCAGCTATATATTCATGTATATTATATGCAAAAATATTTTATAAAGATAAATAATTAGCTACTATATATATTTATGTATAAATATATATGTTATTTTATTTAATTTTTTAATAAAATTATTATCACCTGAATAATCAAATTTAGTATAAAAAAGAATCAATTTTATTATAACCAGATAATTAAATTTTTTTATAAATACTAAATATGTATTCTTATATAACTAGTGGCTTATTTTTTATTTTTGTATTTATGTAATATAATTAAAAATAATTTGACATACTTTTTTTATATATCAAAATTAATATTAGTATACAAGTTTATAACTTACATAAATTTAAGCGAATATGAACCATATGGATACAAAAATAAATTTATGTAAACAAACATTTTTTTATTGAATAAAATATTTTTTTTCACTTTAAAATACTCATTTTATCTTAATATGGATTATCTGTATTATTTTATTTTGTTTTTATGTCTTTAGTAAATATTTTCTTAACAATGAATAATATTAATAATTTAAAATTATTGTTTATACTATTGTTATTTAAATATTCTCTTAATAATGAATACTAAAATTCAATACCACAATTTATATAAGAAAACTTAGATACAAATGTATTAAATTTAATTTATAAAAATTGTATAATTATATTTTTATTTTTATTTTTATTTTATTTTATTTAAATAAAAGAATTCATTAACCAATAACTCAAGCCCAATTGACATCTGCCTCTAACACTATATTTAGCTGGTCGAAGTCTAACACTAACACTAACTTAGCTTTCCACAACACCACAATTTGAGCTGCTTTCCACAACACCACAAGGGCATCAAGCCACATTTCTAAAAAATCCATTCTTCGGGTTAACGAAATGGCTGGTGCTCATCTCACAGTGTTTAACATCTTCGCATATATTTTTCTGATGTGAAGTTTTTACATGACTCATTTATGTGGAAAATTTCCAACATTAATTAAGAAATTAGAGTTCAAATATGATCTGATTGTAGAAATTTTTTTTGTATGTATTGGATCTAAGGAGGTGTCGTCCTCAAATATGACTCAATATGTGTTGTATAGGGTTTTGGAAGAATATAACGCAACACTGCCATTTTGAAGTCGACTGAAGGGCTTTGTCATAAGGCTTAATACAATTTAAAGTTAATTGAATGGTTTTGATCACAGAATTTATATGCAACTGAACATTTGAAAAATTATATCTAAGATTGATTCTTGGATAATATCTGACAGAAAGATATAAATTGACACGTGAATTTATAGTCGGTATAAAATTAGACATGCATCATTTTTATTTGTACATATTTTTTTGATTTATATTCTATGTATATCTGTATTATTTGTATTTTTTTCTGTGTAATATTTTTCTATATTTTTGTCTGTTTACTGCCTTCATATATTTTGCTATTTATCTGTTAATAACAAAGAATAAATAAACATAACTAATAACTCCGACCTTATTAAGAACCATGATTTTAAAAATTGAACTGGACTGGTCGGTTCAACCGAAATAATCTGAAAATTGGTCGAACTGGCGGTTAATCGGTGAACCGTCGAAATCAGCCAGATTTTTTTGGGGATTCCGGTTCGGTGGCTACCTCAAAACGGCGCCGTTTAAGTTTAAAAAAAATGAAAACAATCCCTACCCCAATATCCATCGTATATGCCATCCCAGATCGCACCCCTCTCTTTTCTCTCTAAAATTGGAAAACCCTAGTCCCCAAACGGCCAAACTCTTCTTCTCCGAACTTCGAACGTAGCCCGCAGCCACCATTTCTCTTCGAAGTCATCGCCACTCTTCTCGTCTGGGGACAAACGGTGGGTGCGGCGTCGCGTATGGAAGTCTGGAGGCTCTCTTCGGCAGAAGTTCGAAGCAGCCCGCAACAACCATTCCTCGTCTCATCGTTCCTCCTTTCGCCGCCGTCGTAGGAAGGTCTCCTACTCTCCTCTCCTCTCATCGTTCTCGGTTGTCGTCTCCTCTGTTTAACCTCTCTCTGTCTTTGCCGGCAGTTCCCACTCCTCCGCCCCCTCACTTCCCTTCCTCCCTCGCCGCCAGTAAGCACTGTTAATTGGAATTATTTTTGCTTGTTTTGTAATTTGTGTAACACCCTAATTACCCTAAGCCTTACCTCATGCTGTAAAGAAAAGGTTAATCAAAGGTTACGACAATACTAAGGCTTATACTTACATATATATAAATATATATATATATATATATATATATATATATATATATATATATATAAAGGAATAAATATTCTAGAAGCCCGATGAAGAATTAAGCTCAAATACGGAATCACAAAGCGCGAGACGTTCACATGAAGCTAAAAGCATAAAGGTACAAGATAAGGCTACGAAATATAAGACATATATAGATATATAAGAGTATATTAGTCATAGAGAACTTGCCGCAACCCGCGGAGTTTAAGCCGACTAGTATATACCAACATACATAGTTTTGAAAGTTAAAACAGCATATACAGAATATCTCTCTCAAAGTTAGCCTCTAAGGCAAAATATAAATACAAAAGTAAGAGTACTAACACAAATAATCAAAGGACTCCAAAACATGATTAAGGTCCTCCGCTCTGTCACCATCAAGCAACTCACCGAGGTGGGTTGCGACCTGCATCTGAAAAACAACAACAAAGTGTGGAATAAGAACCAGAGGTTCTCAGTATGATAACAATACTCAGTAATGTAAGATATAAGACTCTTGGACGCCAGAGGCAATTCTAGAGCTTCATATCCATCATGAGATTCAAGCTTAAAATATAAGTAAATTTAAACCGCGACTTTAAATACCATAATGTAATGGGGTAATCTAACTTAGGGAATTTCTAAACTATTAGTTCACCTCTGTCCCATAGCCTTCACCAGCCTAACCTCCATGCGATCCCATTGCCACCGCCTACCAATCCTCCTCAATTCCAGTAGAAAACACAAGTAATTCATACAAGTAAAACACAAGTAATTATCAAATATATCAAGTAATTCAAGAAGCAATTAAGCATGTTATACAAATAGGCAAACAACCATATAGAAGATGCACATGATGAATGCCTGCTATATCGGCTGTGATATCACATTGTCGGTTCAACTGCCAACCCGACACATCCCCCCGGAATGTTGTCTTTCGGTCACGAATAAAATGGGTACCCCAGGGATATTGTGCCTGGTCCACGGTCTATGGATATAGTGCCGGCATACTCTTGTGATTCCAAAAGGATTCGAGTGGGATACTCATCCACAGACCTCACATCTCAATGTAAGTGGGACTAGCCACTGCCCTTACGCCACCGCCGCGACCTCAACAGGCGGGATTAACCAAACCGTCCCTGCCAGGCACATAACGTATCAACAATAGCAGTATAAAATAATATTTCAGTGGTTTTCAGAAATCATTTTCAGTAACGCCATCATTCCATTCCGAGTCCTAGACCCATCTCAAGCACCATCAAATTCACAACTCCACAATTTCATTATACCAATCGTCTTTACAGTACTCTACCACTTCACTCAACTAATCCACCCTCACTACTCCTGAATCCTATGGCTCCGTCTTCTAAACTTTTTACCTGAAACTATCTAGTTATCTTACTTATGGTATTCTCTATGCTTCAAATCCTAAAAACAAGCTAAGACACCCTAGATAAGCATTACGAAAGTTTACAAACTTGCTGAGAAGGTAAAATAGTTAAAAAGAACATTTTCTTAAAAATACAGGGCAGTGTGCGTACGCACGCATGGGGTTGTGCGTACGCCTCCCATAGAAAGTTTCGAGAAGTGTGTGTACGCATAAAGGTGTGCGTACGCACAGAAGGTAAAAGTTTTTATTTTAAATGCACACAAAGATACGTGTGAACGCCCTCAACAGAATGCACTTCCCAGCGTGTGCGTGCGCACAATGTTGTGTGTACGCTCTCAACAATAGGCATTTCCCTGTGTGTGCGTGCGCACCAAAGTGTGTGTACGCACGTTTTCAAAATTTCACAGGGTGTGCATGCGCACAAGACTGTGCGTACGCACAAATCGAAATATAGCCACTGTTCAGAGCACGCGCACAGCAGTGTGCATGCGCACACAAACCAGAAATCCCAAATTCTGTAACATCAAAGAATTCAGATTTTTTATACCAACTTCCAATTATTATAACTTTCTCTAAAAAATTCAGATTTATACAAAATCTATACCGTTTTAAAGCTCTTTGAATTATTTTTAATTTGATATAAAATTCACTTAATTTCAAAAATCGTAGATCAAGATATGATCCGTCAAAATTCACCAAAAACTAATTTTTACCAAAAGTTCACTAAATTCTCAAAACTTCAAAATTCACAACCAAACCAATTCCAAGCCTATTAAATTCACCATAAATCACAACCAAATGCTATACCTTATTTTTCCATCACAATTCAACCAACGCAATACCTATATCAATCAATTCCTCCTTCATAAACTCAACAACTCCACAATTGTAAATCAATATTCCAATATTACCGACTTTAACAGAATCTCATTACTCATAAACATCACTTATCTTATCTCAACATCAACACACATAATAATTCATTATCATCCCACACAATCATCATCATTTCACCCAACTTTATAATTCAACATCATCATTCACCATACTCATCACAATCATCAAAATCATCATACATCACAATTATCAACAATCTATTTCAATCCTATCCTGTGGTCTACTAGCTTAAGTGTCTAGAAATATTACATATTACATAGAGAAAACCGAAACCATACCTTGGTCGATTCCCAATTATGCATAAAACACCAAATTTTTACCTCAACCAAGTTTCCGCAAGTTTCCAAGTTCAACAAGCCACCACACACAATCCAAAAGCTCCAATAATCATAAATTCCAAGCTATACACAATTAATATACATAACATAAATTCTAGGGTTCATCAATAATCATAATTTCATGAGGGCTTAAGGCAATCCTACCTTACCCACTACAAATTTGGGTGAAACCCAATAATTTCTCACTATTGGTTGGCACCTAAACAACCAAAACACAAAAATTCACTCAAAACTAAAATCTAAATTTTTGAATTTCTTAGAACAAAGGAAAGGATATAAGTTGGGCTTGGCCTTCACTTAAGCATATATATAACTTGGGCTTGGGCCCAACTTGGGCTCAGTCCAATCTGTTAGCATTTTTTGTCCAATTTTAAGCCAAACCTTTAAAATTAGTGCTTGGTTTTCAAATTTAATTATTTTCTAAGTTTTTCTACAGTTTTTATCTTCTAGCATAGTACTGGACAGATTCAAGCCGATACTATCGGTTACTTTTTTGGTACGCGATTTTACGCAATTTTCCAACTCAGAAAAATCTACTGAGTCCAAATATCATATTTATATTTTCTAATTAATATTCTAAATTTGAACCTATTCCGGGCAATTAAATTATTATTATTTTACGTTCATTAATCGGTTAATTAATTCGGGGTTCTTATATTCTCCCCACCAAATAAGAAATTTTGTTCCCAAAATTTTGTTTACCTTTCATCTTCGTTAAATGTTCCCTTAACTTAAACCTATCCCTCACTATTCGCCTTTCCATTCCTCCATGTCAACTCAGTTTCCTATTTACATCCTTCATTCCTATTTATAATGCCATATCTTAACCGAATTCAAGCCTACGTTATACTTATTCTTCTCACTCTTAGCTCTCTTCAGTCAACCCCAATACAACATTAGCATTTCAATTCAATTACACCTTTAATCATCTCCAAAACCTACTCTATTTCAATCTAATCTTACAGCCCCAATTAAATTCAGTTTCTAAGAAATCCATATTTTCCTTAACCCACTAAGCTCTTCAAGAATTCAAGTCTAAGATACGTCAAGTCATCATCCTACTACCTCTATTCACAACTATCATGTGTCATTGCTTTCCACAAGTTTCTTCTATGCTACTCTGATTTTCAGCCACTAATTAATTAACTAATCCAATTATTCAGTCCGGTCATACATTATTCTCGAATTACAAAACCTAGGCTTACTTTTAAACTTCCTCAACTTGTCCCAAATAGGGTTTACGCTCATCCTATGACTAAGTCATAACTTAGGGCCTTATAATATCTCTATGCCTAATTCCAAGTCTCATTAAATCCTCAATCTCAATACTTGTATTACTTAGGACCTCAACAACAACTAGAGTACCTATTTTGGTTTTTTTTTATCTTTAAGTGCAACACTACAACTTAACATACTAAACAACCAATGAATTTTCACTTATCATAACTACAATCAAGTGTCAAACTCAGCCAAAAATTCAAGCCTAAATTCATTCTCACTTATTTGCACTCAATAATTCACCATGTGCCAAATGTTATATTAACCACCTTATAATCTATACGTGAAAACCAAAATCAAGCGCGAAAATCCCTAGGTGATAACTTAACTCAAAATAGTAATTACATCCATCTCCATGGAGTTACTTCCTCCTTGCTCCAAGTCTTCAACACAAACACAAATGCAGCAGGCTCCAGATCGTGAGTCAGCGAATTCACTTAGTACGGCCTCAATCGTCACGACACATAAACCACTACATCCTAATATTACATCAGAACGCACTCCAAGATTTCCAACGAAGCATCATCATAGATCCCAACTGGTTCATGGGATTCCAGCAACACAACCATTAGCTCTGTAATTAATCTTTCTTTTAAGTCGTTAAGAAGTTTCTCCACAGTTTGACGTCCGTACCAACGAGGAATCCTTGTGCATGTCGGCTCAGTCATCAGTAATTCCATTTGCAAAACTGAAGCATCACAACTCCTCGTAGGGTCGCACACTCCTAAATTTTGTCCTTCGTGTTCATAATTTGCGTCCTAAGGAAACTAATATATTGATGATTGCGTCTAAGGATTGCATGCGACGTTGAAATGAGCTCAAGTTATCTGAAGGGATACCAAACTCAAAAGAAATAAAAACAATTTTGAATGGTATCCGTAAGAAATTGAAAAGGTACATTATGTTGTTATCAAACAAGATTGTAGAAAATAAGAAAATGCACCATAAAGAGGATATGTGCAAACAAGGAAAAGGATTAGGCAAGGTTCAATTTATTCACCAAGAGAGAGTCCGAAATAATGAACTCTAATGTAATTTACAAGTAAAAAGATCGGTCGGTTCACAAGGGTGTATTGGTGCTCTCCTTCATATAAAACCTCAAACCACCATTAAGATTACCGCGCTTTTGCAGCGTTACTTAGACTCGTTGGTCTCTAATAATTTGATTATTCGCTCACGCCAGCCAAAAATGTCCCTAAATTATGTTAGCTTTATCGGCAATAATCTACGCGGCACAAGTAAGTTTGGTCTTAAATTTGATACTATGTTTGACACTTTAGTCTCAAACCTTCATCTCCGTCATAAGCTATTAGTAAACACGGTGTTCCAATATCACACAAGGGTGTTAAAGCTTTGTAACCAATTACACACTTACCTCTCATCAAAAGATCCTTTTTAGCAGCATCACTGGTGTTCACAGTGAACACTCTCCCTTGGTGTTAATTCCTACCCGGATTCGGGTTCCTCCCACGAGTACAATCCCTCGCCAGGTGACCAGGCAGTCCACAATTAAAGCAATCACCTCTTCCCTTCGCCTGGTGATATGAATCAAAAGTGGATTTCCTATTCTTGCCTTGACCTTGAGGTACATGTCCTCCCCTCTTAAAGTTTTGAGCTCTTGGATGAAAGTACTCCTCACGCCACGGTTGTTGTTTATCCCACGAGTATCTCTTGTTGATGCCATTTTTTTTGCACACTCCTCCACAACCCTCGCCTTGTTCACAAGCTCGGAAAAGATCCGAATCTCCAAAGGAGCCACAGCAGTCATGATGTTATCCCTCAAGCCTCCTTGGTACTTAATACATTTCTAGCTCTCATATGACTCTGGGGCACCCTAACATACCCTAGAGAACCTACAAAGCTCCTCAAACTGACTAGTATAATCGGCTACAGACAGTGAGCCTTGCTTCAGCTGCATAAGCTCCAACTCCCTCACTTCCCTTATGGATACAGGAAAATATTTCTTGTAGAAGGCCGTCTAGAATACATCCCAAGGAATGTCGGCATTCGAAAGCTGCAGTAAGCGGCATTCTCCTTGCCACCAGTGATGAGCCTCTCCTAAAAGTTGATACGCTGTAAACTCCACAAATTGGTTAGCTGGGACATACTGAGCTTGTAATGCATGCTCTATAGCTTGGAACCAATTGTCCGCTTCTGTAAAGTTAGTCGATCCTCTGAAAGTTGGTGGATCAACTTTCAGAAATGAAGCAAAAGTCATTCGAGCACCTCCAAATCATTACCATTTCCGTCTCCATTTCCATTTCAATCCCCATTTCCGTTTTCGTTTCCCACCGATTGAGACAATCTCTGTACAGCTTACAGAGCCGCAGCAGCATTCGCTTCCATAGTATTAGCCAGGTGGTGCACGAATCCCCACGCTTCGTACAGCTGAACTAGCAAGTGCACTTGGTCGTCCAAGTAATACTTGAGCGAGTCAGGGTCGATCCCATGAGGATTGTTGCTTGAAGCAAGCTATGGTTATCTTGCAGGTCTTAGTCAGGAGAATCAAGAAGTTGTTGGTTTGAATTTGGTTAAAACCATAAAAGGAATAAAAGTGTATAAAATAATTTATGAATTAAATTATAATCAGGGATAGGAAGATGTTTAAGGCTTGGAGTTGCTTTGTCCTTCTGGATTAACTCTGATCTTACTGTCTTCTTCAATTGTAAATGATTTCTTCAATGGCAGGCTGTATGTGATCAACGCCTTTCTTGAGAGGTCGTCAATGCTTCTCCAGATCTGAACCCCAAGGTTAGTTTGGATCCATTCTGATTAAGGGTGAAGCTCCTGCATTCCACTCTCCTTAATGATCCTACTCAAAATGCCACAGACAAGGTCGAATCTTCCAGATCAGAGAATGCTGTGCCTTTGGGTTCTAGCCTCTACCACAGAGACACTAATCTCCCCATAAATCTGCTGAACTGGTGTCTCGAGAAGTCCCCAACAAAGTCATCGATTAGCCGTCTGAGAGATGTATAATCAAGCTGGCGGTTCAATGCTTTCCACTGAAGTATTCACACGAACCCAAGTAGACGCGGGTGGTTGTCAGCCATGCGGTCCTAGTATGATGAACGGAGCTGGGTTAATAGACCATCCCATTCACCATGTTGAAGAACGAATATACATCTTAGAATTAAATCAAACACGGATTGAAGAGAAACACTAATACTTTTATTAATTCATAGAACTCAGCAGGGCTCCTTCCCTCAACTTAGGAGGTCTAGAAACCTACACTGGTAGAAAAATACAATGGTAAAAATAAAAATAATGTGTAAAGTGGCCGAAGATCCCTAACAAAGAGTGATCTTCTGCTTTAAATACTTAACTAATGACTAGTAAGGATAAAACAGTCTTTATAGTGCTAAAATCCACTTCTGGGGCCCACTTAGTGAGTATTGGGCTAAGCTTTGATGAGATCCACATGCTATGAGGCCTCTAGAGCATTAAGTGCTGGCTAGGGGGTCCCCTTTGGGCATTTGGACGCTGGTCTCTTCTCCTTGGGCGCTGAACACCTGGAAGGGGGCAGAAGGCTGGCGTTGGATGCCAGTTTTGGGCCTTTTAATCGGAAGAAAAGCATGGACTATTATCCATTACTGGAAAGCTCTGGAAGTCAACATTCCATAGCCATTAAGAACGCTCTATTTGGACTTCTGTAGCTCAAGAAAAGATCTTTCGAGTGCAAGGAGGTCAGATCCGGACAGCATCTGCAGTGCTTTCTCTGTCTCTGAATCAGACTTTTGCTCCAGCTCTTTAATTTCAGCCAGAAAATACCTGAAATTGAATAAAAACACACAAACTCAATGTAGAATAAAAAATGTAAATTTAACACTAAAACCTATGAAAACTAAACAAAACATGCTAAAAATTATATGAAAATGATGTGTGGAAAATGATCCAACACAAAACACATTGGCAAGTGTACCGGGTCGCATCAAGTAATAATAACTCACGTGAGTGAGGTCGATCCCACAGAGATTGAAGGATTGAGCAATTTTAGTTCAGTGGTTGATTTAGTCAAGCAAACAAGAGTTGATTTGAGTGATTTGTAATTGACAGAAGCTAAATTGCATGAATTATAAAAGGAGAGGGGAGAATTGCAGTAAATTAAGGAGAACAGAAAGTAAAAGTGCTTAATCTTAAAGAACAAGTAAAGTAAATAACAGAAACTTAGAGTGCAGCAAATGTAAATTGCAGAAGCTTGGAGTGCAAGAAATGTAAATTGCTTGAATGATAAAGGGCTCAAGGAGCTGGGATTGCAAAATTAAACAAAGAAGAGTAAATTGCAACAAGTAAAAGAGTAGAAGATGAATTGAACTAAAGTAGATCTCAATCAGAAAAGTAAATTAGCTTGAAGAAGCATTCAGCAGATGAACTAAAATGAAAATACAGATCTCAGGGGTCAAGAGACTAGAAATCCAAGTCTAGATCTCACTGCCTTCCTTGATCCAACTCAAAGAACAATTGCAAACAAATTAAAGATCAAAACAGTAAAGAAACTTGAATTCAAATCACCAAATCTTGAATTATGCAGAGAAAGGAACAAAGAGATCTCAAGGTGAGATTGAGACAAAATTTCCTCAATTCTCAACACCCAAGACTCAAGCTAAGTGTGCAAAAAAAAAGAAAATAAGAAAACCCAGAGGAAGAGAACTCAATTCTACTTCCCAATTCAAAGCTCAAGTTCAAAGAAAATGAAAATTCAAAACAAAAGTAAACTCCCAATTCAAAAAGTCTAAAAATGATCAAAAGAAAAGTAAAAAAAATAAAATAAAAGTCCAGGTGCTTTCTAAATCTAACTGACATCTATTTATACACTTCCTCTTTTGGATTTCAGAATTTGAGTGGGCTTTTAAATTTGGTGAAGAAATGAATTAAATTGGATTTTTGATGAATTTTTGGCCCATGCAAGTTGCTCCCAGGGCAAGGCTCGGGTGTCACCAAGAGCCAAGCTTGGTGCCTTGCCTTGTCAATTGTTGCGCGCCTTTCTTCTTGTTACAAGGAAGTAAAGCTCTTTGCAAGAGCTTGATGAGCGGATAATTTATATGCTTTTTGGCATTATTTTTAGTATGTTTTTAGTATGTTTTAGTTAATTTTTATTATATTTTTATTAGTTTTTAGTTAAAATTCACTTTTCTGGACTTTACTATGAGTTTGTGTGTTTTTCTATGATTTCAGGTATTTTCTGGCTGAAATTGAGGGACCTGAGCAAAAATCTGATTCAGAGGCTGAAAAGGACTGCAGATGTTGTTGGATTCTGACCACCCTGCACTCGAAGTGTATTTTCTGGAGCTAAAAAAGCCCAATTGGCGCGCTCTTAATTGCGTTGGAAAGTAGACATCCTGGGCTTTCCAGCAATGTATAATAGTCCATACTTTGCTCGAGATTTGATGGTCCAAACTGGCGTTCCAAATCAGCTCAAAACTGCCTGGCGTTAAACGCCAGAACTGGCACAAGAATGGGAGTTAAACGCCCAAACTGGCACAAAAGTTGGCGTTTAACTCCAAGAAAAGTCTCTACACATGAAAACTTCAATGCTCAACCCAAGCACACACCAAGTGGGCCCGGAAGTGGATTTTTATGTCATTTACTCATTTCTGTAAACCCTAGACTACTAGTTCTCTACAAATAGGACCTTTTGCTATTGTATTCTCATCTTGGTTCTTCTGGTTCCCTCTCTGGGGCCGAAGCCAATGATCACTATTATCACTTATGTATTTTCAACGGTGGAGTTGATGTGTGGAAAATGATCCAACACAAAACTCACCGGCAAGTGTACCGGGTCGCATCAAGTAATAAAACTCACGGGAGTGAGGTCGATCCCACAGGGATTGAAGGATTGAGCAATTTTAGTTTAGTGGTTGATTTAGTCAAGCGAATCAAGCTGTGGTTGAGTGATTTTGTATCCAACAGTAAGTAAATGACAGAAAATATAAAGGGGGAGGGAAGAATTGCAGAAATTAAAGAGAACTGAAAGTAAAAGAGCTGAATCTTAAAGAACAAGAAATTAAATGACTGAAACTTAAAGTGCAAGAAATGTAAATTGCAGTAACTTAAAGTGCAAGAAATATAAATTACTTGAATGGAAAAGGGATTTGAGGACTGGGTTTTCAGAATTTAAGCAAGAGAAATTAAATTGCAACAATTATCAAAGCAAAAGATGGAGTGAATTCTGTTAGATCTCAACAGAAAAGGAAATTGAATTGCAGCAGGGGTTCACAGAAGAACCAAAAGGAAAATGGGATCTCAGGACTCCAGAGACTAGATAGCAAAGTCTAGATCTCAATTGCCTTCCCAGATCCAAATTCACAAAGCAATTAACAAGAAATTAAAGAAGAAGCAGTAAAGAAAATGTAATTGAACTTAATTATGCAGAAGAGGAATTAAAGAGATCTTGAATGGAGATTGAGACAGAAATTCCTCAATTCTTCACACCCAAGACTCAAACAAGAGAAGTAAAAATGCTCAAGCAAGAGGAAGAAAAGAGATCAATTCTCCTCCCCAATTCCCTGAAATCTCAGTTCCTAGCTCTCAAAATTTCAAAATCAAAAGAAGCTCTCAAACCTAAAGTGAAAAGAAAGCTCAAAGTAAAGGTAAAGAGTAAAAGTCCTCCCTAATTACATCAAACTAACTCCTATTTATACACTTTCTATTCTTGGATTTTGGAATTTGGATGGGCTTTTGATTTGGTGAAGAATTGAATTTAATTGGATTTTTAATCCAATTTCAGCCCATGAAGAAATAGCTCCCAGGAGGCTGCCCTGCCCATGTGGAGGGCAGGGCAGGAAATTGTGCGTGCGGCTCTTGGTGCGTGCGAGTTGGGTGTGTGGTACTGCAGGATGCTGCCCTGCCCTTGTGGAGGGCAGGGCAGAGTTTTTTTGGTGCGCCAGATTCTGCCCGTGCGTGAGTGCTGATGCTGCCGAGAGTCCCTTGGTGCGCCAACTCTTGTGCGCTGGCCGTGCATTACATAATGCTGCCCTGCCCTTGCGGAGGGCAGGGCAATGTTTCCAAAATTGAAGCTCCGCGTTCGAAACTCGGTTGACGTGCACGCTACTTTTTTTCTTGATTTTCTTGGCACCAAAGTAAGGCCTAGTTCCTTGCTTCCTCATAGTGCCGTGTTCGATCCTTGTGGCCAACATTGGTGAGCTTCTTTCTTGAATTTATTTCCTTGATGAGCCCGATATTGCTCTTGAGGAGGGCAGGGCAGAGTTTTTGTTCTCCTTGATCCTTGGCATCAAATTGTGCTCCACCCTTGAGGAGGGCAGGGCAGTGTTGCTTCTCAAGCTTGTTTCATTATGTTGCCCTCCTGGAGGGCAGTGTGCCCTTGTGGAGGGCAATGTTTGCTTCCTCCCTTCCATGCTGCACACTTCTCCTTCCCTTGGGCCACGCTTTCTTTAAGCCACGCTTTTCCTCTTTTCTTCCTTTTTTCATCTACAAGAAACCAAAACAACCACTCAAAGTATCTCTAAACTCATAAGGTTTATAATTCATTAAAAATCACTTAATTCTTGCTTAAACCTAATGATTTAGCATCAATTTAATGGTGGTTGCTTGATTTAAAGAAGCTATGCATTTTCATTCCAAATCACTTACTTAGGATGCAAGAAAGTGCATAAAGACTAGTAAAACAAGTGAAATTAGCTTAAAAAAATGGGTATATGATGACCCGTCATCACAACACCAAACTTAATTCTTGCTTGTCCCCAAGCAAGCATCAAAACTAAGAGAAAATGAAATGAACAAGAAAAGAAACATATCCTTATTAGGCATATAGCAGAACTTGACTTATGGAGTTTTTATGCAGACAATGATAACTCAATTATTGTTGCTGTTACATAACATACATTTTTCCTCAAAGGCTTACTAAACTTGCTGTTATAAGGTTTATTCTTTCTTTGCTCCCTTGCTAACTTTTCTTTTCTCATGTTGCTTATCAAGCTTATTATTCTTTGAAGGCTTGGTGTCTAATGTTGTAGTAGTAGCCTTTGGCTTTATTTTTAATCAACATCTTCCACCACAGACACATGGCTCACTACTTCTTCCTATGATCATTGATGCCCAGCATCTCTTTGGATAACTAAATGTTCTGTATCTAGGTTGCTCTTTATTATGGACTTTCAATTGGTCATCCCAAATCAGTTGATCTAAGTGACCAGATTTTGAAATACCCCTCAGAATTTACTTATCCAAGCATATCCTAGTACAAGAACACCACAGGCATGTGTCCTAGGGTCCAAGCTATTGGTGTCCAGCCTTTATTCTTTGTTTTTCTTGCCACATTGGCTTTTTCTTCTTCCTTTTCTTTCTGTTTTATTTTTTTTTCTCAAGGACTTTTTCTTTACTGATAAGAACCTTTATAACAGCAAGCTAGATCACACTTTAATGAAAATGACATTATGCAGCAATTATTTTATGAGTTATGCATTTAATCAAACACATACACCACCATTAACTTCCATTCTAACTTATGCAACATTGGATATTTACTTTCTAATTCAAACAATTCTCTTTTATTCAAGCATATGGGAAACAAAACAAAATTCAAGCTAAGTGATGAATGACAAGCATTATGCAGATCATTTCTCTAGCTACTTATTGAACAAGAAAAAATACAAGAAAATGAAATAAAAAGGAAATAAACAGTGGAGGCATATCATGTTTCAGACATGCTTCTCCTTATTAGAAGTATGAAAGAAGAGGTATGAAAGAACTTTGCCACCTTCTAATGATTGTGGCTGCTGCTTGATTCTCCCTTTTTCTTCTTTCTCTTCCCTGTCTTGGAATAGTCTCGGATTTCTTCACTAGGACATCTTCTATCCCAGACAGAATCTAAGAGTCCTGAGAGCCCAACTTCTTCCAATTTGTTAAATGTTACCTCCATATAGTGATGAGACCTTGCTTGTTGCTTGGCTCCAAATTCAGGGCATTGCTCAAATGGCTTAATCTGTGGATTGAGTGTTGGCAAATTATGAGTCAGGTACTCCAACCTTGCTTGTATGTTTTCATCACTCTCCATTCTTTGCGCATATCTAACTTCTCCCATGGTGTGATGAATATTCTTCCATTGATACAGGTTGTGACTATATTCCCCTGCTTTAGCTTGACTAAAGTACAGCTTATCATATGATTCCTTGAATTCTTTGTATTGCTCTTTTTGTCCTTCAAGAATTTGTGCTTGAAACTCTTGCTGCTGAGTCATCATTTGTTGTTGCCATTTCTCTTGCTTCTCTTCCATTTGACGCTGCCAAGCTTCTCGTTCCTCTTTATCTTTCAAATATTTCTCCCTAAACTCTAGATGGGGCTCTAGATATTGCTCTTGGCGCCCCTGATCTTCCTCTCGTTGAGCTTGCATGAGTTGCTGAGATAGCTCTTCAATTGTTCTTTGTAGCTGGCTCATGTCTATGGCATCATGGGCTTGATTTCGTCCTTCCTCTCTTTGTGATCTCCTTTGTCTGGGAGCTACCACCCCCTCTGGATCATCTTCTTCATTCATTCCTTCCATATTCTTCTTGGTGATCCCTTTCCCCTTTTTCACTTTTTCTGTGTCCTCATCTTCAAAGATCACTCCAGCTTTGTCGCATAGCCTGAGGATGGTACTTGGATGTCCAAGACCACTTGATTTACTTGTGCTGTTAGCCATCTCTTGAATACTGTTGGCTATGAGTTGTGCAAGGTTGACTTCACCTCCATGTAGGATGCAGTATGTCAAGAGTGCTCGCTTGATTGTGACCCAAGAGGCATTTTCAGTAGGGAGAATAGACCTCCTTACTATCTCATACCATCCCTTGGCCACAGGAGTAAGATTTATTCTCCTCAAGTGGCTTGGAATTTGATGAGCGGATAATTTGTACGCTTTTTGGCATTGTTTTTAGTATGTTTTTAGTGTGATCTAGTTAGTTTTTAGTATATTTTTATTAGTTTTTAGTTAAAATTCACTTTTCTGGACTTTACTATGAGTTTGTGTGTTTTTCTGTGATTTCAGGTATTTTCTGGCTGAAATTGAGGGATCTAAGCAAAAATCTAATCCAGAGACTCAAAAGGACTGCAGATGCTGTTGGATTCTGACCTCCCTGCACTCGAAGTGGATTTTCTGGAGCTACAGAAGCCCAATTGGCGCGCTCTCAACGGCGTTGGAAAGTAGACATCCTGGGCTTTCCAGCAATATATGATAGTCCATACTTTGCCCAAGATTTGATGGCCCAAACCGGCGTTCAAAGTCACCTCAAGAAATTCCAGCGTTAAACGCCGGAACTGGCACCTAAATGGGAGTTAAACGCCCAAACTGGCATAAAAGCTGGCGTTTAACTCCAAGAAGAGTCTCTACACGAAAATGCTTCATTGCTCAGCCCAAGCACACACCAAGTGGGCCCGGAAGTGGATTTTTATGTCACTTACTCATCTATGTACACCTTAGGCTACTAGTTTTCTATAAGTAGGACCTTTTACTATTGTATTTAGAGAGCTTTTGATCATGTTTCTATGATTGAACCCTCTTTGGGAGGCTGGCCTCACGGCCATGCCTAGACCTTGTTCTTATGTATTTTCAACGGTGGAGTTTCTACACACCATAGATTAAGGTGTGGAGCTCTGCTGTACCTCGAGTATTAATGCAATTACTATTGTTCTTCTATTCAATTCTGCTTGTTCATGTTCCAAGATATCACCTGTTCTTCAACTTGATGAATGTGATGATCCGTGACACTCATCATCATTCTCACTTATGAATAAAGTGCCTGACAACCATTCTTGTTCTACAAGCATCCGAGGCTTAGTGAATATCTCTTGGATTCCTGATACACGATGCATGGTTGATCGCCTAACAACCGAGTGCTCGCCTGACAAACGAGCCAGCCATTCCGTGAGATCAGAGTCTTCGTGGTATAGGCGAGAACTGATGGCGGCATTCAAGAGAATCCGGAAGGTCTAACCTTGTCTGTGGTATTCTGAGTAGGATTCAATGATTGAATGACTGTGACGTGCTTCAAACTCCTAGCAGGCGGGGCGTTAGTGACAGACGCAAAAGAATCGATGGATTTTATTCCGGCCTGACCGAGAACCGACAGCTGATTAGCCATATGCTGTGACAGAGCATGGGAACATTTTCACTGAGAGGATGGGAGGTAGCCACTGACAACGGTGAAACCCTACACGAGCTTGCCATGGAAAGGAGTAAGAAGGATTGGATGAAGACTGTAGGAAAGCAGAGAGACGGAAGGGAAGGCATCTTCATACGCTTGTCTGAAGCTCTCACCAATGATATACATAAGTATCTCTATCTTTATCTTTATGCTTTATTCGTTTATCACTATACCCAATTGAGTCTGCCTGACTGAGATTTACAAGGTGACCATAGCTTGCTTCATAGCAACAATCTCCGTGGGATCGACCCTTACTCACGTAAGGTTTATTACTTGGACGACCCAGTGCACTTGCTGGTTAGTTGTGCGAAGTTGTGTTTATGCCATGGTATTGAGCACCAAGTCTTTGGAGCCATTACCGGGGATTATTTGAGTATGGACAAAGTAGTGATCACAATTTCGTGCACCAAGTTTTTGGCGCCGTTGCCGGGGATTGTTTGTGTATGGACAACTGACGGTTCATCTTGTTGCTTAGATTAGGTATTTATTTTTTTCGAAATTCTTGAAGATGAATTCTAGAGTTTCATGATGATTTGTTGAAATCTGGCTGGCTGAGAAGCCATGTCTAATCTCATTGGACCGAGGTTTCAACTTATCATCACAGAAGCTTGTTGATTTTTTATCAATCTTGCTTTTGGAGCAGTGATCTACTGAGGCTTGGCTGGCCTTTGGCCATGTCTAGTGTTTTGGACCGAAGCTTTCTTTGAAAGCTTGGCTGGCTGTGAAGCCATGTCTAATTCCTGGACCGGAGTCTTAGACTAGCATTGCACTGATTCCTGGAATTCTCATTAAGAATTTTGATATCTTTTTCCACTTAATTTTCGAAAATCACAAAAAAAAAAAATTTCACAAAATCATAAAAACCAAAAATATTTGATGTTTCTTGCTTGAGTCTAGTGTCTCATCTTAAGTTTGGTGTCAATTGCATACATTCATTCATGTGTCTTAAGGATCTTCAAGTAATTCTTGATGATTTCTTACTCTGATCTTTGAATTCTTTTGACTTGAGTGTTTATGTGTCTCATATAGTGTCAGTAGTATACAAACTGCTAAGTTTGGTGTCTTGCATGCATTGTTATTTGATTCTTGTTGCATTTTGATTATTAAAAATCCAAAAATATTTTTAATTTGTGTCTTTTCAAGTCAATAATACAAAGAATTGAAGATTCAGAACATACTGCAGAGGAATTATACAGAAAAAGCTGGGCGTACAAAACGCCCAGTGAAGAAGGACAGACTGGCGTTTAAACGCCAGCCAGGGTACCTGGTTGGGCGTTTAACGCCCAAAAAGGGTGCATTTTGGGCGTTAAATGCCAGAATGGATACCATTCTGGGCGTTTAACGCCAGGATGGCACAAGGGGGAAGATTTTATTTTCAAAATCAATTTTTTTCAAGTTTTCAAAGTTTTTCAAAATCAAATCTTTTTCAAATCATATCTTTTCAATCAAATGTTTTCAAAATCAATTTTTTTCCTTTTTCAAAGATACTTACTAACAATTAATGATTTGATTGAACATCTGAAGTTTGTTGCCTTTTCTGTTGAGAGAGGTTTAATGTTCAAATCATATCTTTTCTTGTTAGGCAAGTCATTAATTTTTAAAATCAAATCTTTTTAAAATTGTTTTCAAATCATATCTTCTCAATCACATCTTTTTAGAACCAATCATATCTGTTTAACCACATCTTTTTCAAAATAAGTTTTCAATCAAATCTTCTTAACTTCTAATTTCAAAATCTTTTTCAAAAATCACTTGATTTCTTTTCCACTTTGAATTTTCGAAAATTATCAATCAATTTTTCAAAATGTTTTTGACATCTTTTTAATTAATTTTCGAAAATTCTCTTCCCTTCCTCCCACATCCTTCTATTTATGGAGTACTACTCCTTCTTAATGCACAATTCGAACTCTATCTAATCAAGTTCGAATTCTTCTACCTCCTTCTTCTATTTTTTCTTTTCCTCTGACACCTCAAGGAATCTCTATACTGTGACATAGAGGATTCCATACTTTCTTGCTCTTTTCTCTTTCATATGAGCAGGAACAAAGACAAAGGCATTCTTGTTGAAGCTGACCCTGAACCTGAAAGGACCTTGAAGCGAAAGCTAAGAGAAGCTAGGGCACAACTCTTTATTGAGGACCTGACCGAATTCTTCAAGGAAGAAGAACCTATGGCAGCCGAAAACAACAACAATGCCAACAATGCAAGGAAGGTGCTGGGTGACTTTACTACACCTACTCCTGACTTCTATGGGAGAAGCATCTCTATCCCTGCCATTGGAGCAAACAACTTTGAACTTAAGCCTCAATTAGTTTCTCTAATGCAACAGAATTGCAAGTTCCATGGACTTCCAATGGAAGATCCTCATCAGTTTTTAGCTGAGTTCTTGCAAATCTGTGACACAGTCAAGACTAATGGGGTTGACCCTGAGGTCTACAGACTGATGTTATTCCCTTTTGCTGTAAGAGACAGAGCTAGGACTTGGTTGGAATCACAACCTAAAGAAAGTCTAGACTCATGGGAAAAGCTAGTCAATGCCTTCTTGGCAAAGTTCTTTCCACCTCAAAAATTGAGTAAGCTTAGAGTGGAAGTCCAAACCTTCAGACAGAAGGATGGTGAATCCCTCTATGAAGCTTGGGAAAGATACAAACAATTAATCAGAAAGTGTCCCTCAGACATGCTTTCTGAATGGAGCATCATAGGTATTTTCTATGATGGTCTCTCTGAACTATCCAAGATGTCTTTGGATAGCTCTGCTGGAGGATCTCTTCATCTGAAGAAGACGCCTACAGAAGCTCAAGAGCTAATTGAAATGGTTGCAAATAACCAATTCATGTATACTTCTGAAAGAAATCCTGTGAACAATGGGACAAGTCAGAAGAAAGGAGTTCTTGAGATTGACACTCTGAATGCCATTCTGGCTCAGAACAAGATATTGACTCAACAAGTCAATTTGATTTCTCAAAGTCTGTCTGGAATGCAAAATGCACCTGGCAGTACTAAGGATGCTTCATCTGAGGAAGAAGCTTATGATCCTGAGAATCCTTCAATGGAAGAGGTGAATTACCTAGGAGAACCCTATGGAAACACTTATAATTCTTCATGGAGAAATCACCCAAATTTCTCATGGAAGAATCAAGAGAAACCTCAACAAGGTTTCAACAACAATAATGGTGGAAGAAACAGGTTTAGCAATGGCAAGCCTTTTCCATCATCTTCTCAGCAACAGACAGAGAACTCTAAGCAGAACCCCTCTGACTTAGCAACCATGGTCTCTGATCTAATCAAAACCACTCAAAGTTTCATGACTGAAACAAGGTCTTCCATTAGGAATTTGGAAGCACAAGTGGGACAGCTGAGCAAGAAAATTACTGAACTCCCTCCAAGTACTCTTCCAAGCAATACAGAAGAAAATCTAAAAGGAGAGTGCAAAGCCATAACCATGGCCGAATCTAGAGAGGGAAGAGAGGAAGTGGACGCCACTGAGGAAGACCTCAATGGGCGTGCACTAGCCTCCTATGAGTTCCCCAATGAGGAACTATGGGAATCTGAGGCTCAAAATGAGACCATAGAGATTCCATTGGACTTACTTCTGCCTTTCATGAGCTCTGATGAGTATTCCTCCCCTGAAGAGGATGAGTATGTCACTGAAGAGCAAGTTGCTAAATACCTTGGAGCAATCATGAAGCTAAATGACAAGTTATTTGGAAATGAGACTTGGGAGACTGAACCTCCTTTGCTCACCAAAGAACTGGATGACTTGTCTAGGCAGAAATTACCTCAAAAGAGACAAGATCCTGGGAAGTTTTCCATACCTTGTACCATAGGCACCATGACCTTCAAGAAGGCTCTGTGTGACTTAGGGTCAAGTATGAACCTCACGCCTCTCTCTGTAATGGAGAAGCTAGGGAACTTTGAGATACAAGCTGCAAGAATCTCACTAGAGATGGCAGACAACTCAAGAAAACAAGCTCATGGACTTGTAGAGAATGTTCTGGTAAAAGTTGAAGACCATTACATCCCTACTGATTTCATAGTCCTAGAGACTGGGAAGTGCATGGATGAATCCATCATCCTTGGCAGACCCTTCCTAGCCACAGCAAAGGCTGTGATTGATGTTGATGGAGGTGAACTGATCATTCAAGTAAATGAAAAATCCTATGTGTTTAAGGCTCAAGGATATCCCTCTGTCATCATGGAGAAGAAGCATGAAGAGCTTCTCTCAATTCAGAGTCAAACAGAGCCCCCACAGTCAAACTCTAAGTTTGGTGTTGGGAGGCCACAACCAAACTCTAAGTTTGGTGTTGAACCCCCACATTCAAACTCTAAGTTTGGTGTTGGGAGGTTCCAACATTGCTCTGAGTATTTGTGAGGCTCCATGAGAGCCCTCTGTCAAGCTACTGACATTAAAGAAGCGCTTGTTGGGAGGCAACCCAATGATTATATCTTATATATTTTCTTTTGTTATTTTATGTTTTTTGTAGGTTGATGATCATAAGAAGTCACAAAATCCATTGAAAAAGCAAAAACAGAATGAAAAACAGGAAGAAAAATAGCACACCCTGGAGGAAGAATTCACTGGCGTTTAAACGCCAGTGAGGTTAGCAGTTGGGCGTTTAACGCCCAGTCTGGCACCATTCTGGGCGTTTAACGCCAGAAAGGGGCACCAGACTGGCGTTAAACGCCAGAAAAGGGCAAGAACCTGGCGTTAAACGCCAGGAATGGGCACCAACCCGGCGTTTAACGCCAGAAATGGCTCAAAACGTGATTTTTGATGCCATTTGGTGCAGGGATGACTTTTCCTTGACACCACAGGATCTGTGGACCCCACAGGATCCCCACCAACCCCACCACTCTCTCTCTCTTCTTCACCCATTCACCAATCACCTCAACACCTCTTTCCCAAAAACCCCTCACCTATCAAATCCCATCTTTCTCTTCACCACTCACCTCCATCCTTCATAAAACCTCACCATTCAAATTCAAACCACTTCCCCACCCAAACCCACCCATAATGGCCGAAACACAAAGCCATTCCCTTCTTCCTCATCCCTTCTTCTTCTACTCTCTTCTTTCTTCTTTGCTCGAGGACGAGCAAACCTTTTAAGTTTGGTGTGGTAAAAGCATTGCTTTTTGTTTTTCCATAACCATTTATGGCATCCAAGGCCGGAGAAACCTCTAGAAAGAGGAAAGGGAAGGCAAAAGCTTCTACCTCCGAGTCATGAGAGATAGAGAGATTTATCTCAAGGGATGCACTTTCCTCCACAAGACTATTGGGAGCAAGTAAATACCTCCCTAGGAGAATTGAGTTCCAACATGGGACAACTAAGGGTGGAGCACCAAGAGCATTCCATCCTCCTCCATGAAATTAGAGAAGATCAAAGAATCATGAGAGAGGAACAACAAAGACAAGGAAGAGACATTGAGGAGCTCAAGCACTCCATAAGACCTTCAAGAGGAAGAACAAGCCGCCATCACTGAGGTGGACCCGTTCTTTAATCTCCTTGTTCTTTAATTTTCTGTTTTTCGAATTTTAGTGCTTTATATTATCCATGTTTGTGTCTTATGATCATTAGTGTCTTAGTGTCTATGCCTTAAAGTTATGAATGTCCTATGAATCCATCACCTTTCTTAGAGATTGTTCTTAATTGAAAAAGAAAAGAATTGCATGAATTTTGAATTTTATAACAGTTTAATTATCTTGATGTGGTGGCAACACTTTTGTTCTCTTAATGTATGCTTGAACAGTGCATATGTCTTTTGAATTTGTGGTTCATGAAAGTTGGCTCTTGAAAGAATGATGAAAAAGGAGACATGTTACTGAGGATCTGAAAAATCATAAAAATGATTCTTGAAGCAAGAAAAAGCAATGAATACAAAAAAAAAAGAGGAAGAGGCGAAAAAAAAGAAAAAAAAAAGAGAAAGAAAACGAAAAAGAAAGAAAAAGAAAGAAATAAAGTTGTGATCCAAGGCAATAAGAGTGTGCTTAAGAACCCTGGACACCTCTAGTTGGGGACTCTAGCAAAGCTGAGTCACAATCTGAAAAGGTTCACCCAATTATGTGTCTGTGGCATGTATGTATCCGGTGGTAATACTGGAAGACAGAGTGCTTTGGGCCACAGCCAAGACTCAATAAGTAGTTGTGTTCAAGAATCATCATACTTAACTAGGAGAATCAATAACACTATCTGGATTCTGAGTTCCTAAAGAAGCCAATCATTCTGAATTCCAAAGGATAAAGTGAGATGCCAAAACTATTCAGAGGCAAAAAGCTAAAAGCCCCGCTCATCTAATTAATACTGATCTTCATAGATGTTTTTGGAGTTCATTGCATATTCTCTTCTTTTTATCCTATTTGATCTTCAGTTGCTTGGGGACAAACAACAATTTAACTTTGGTGTTGTGATGAGCGGATAATTTGTACGCTTTTTGGCATTGTTTTTAGTATGTTTTTAGTGTGATCTAGTTAGTTTTTAGTATATTTTTATTAGTTTTTAGTTAAAATTCACTTTTCTGGACTTTACTATGAGTTTGTGTGTTTTTCTGTGATTTCAGGTATTTTCTGGCTGAAATTGAGGGATCTGAGCAAAAATCTTATCCAGAGACTCAAAAGGACTGCAGATGCTGTTGGATTCTGACCTCCCTGCACTCGAAGTGGATTTTCTGGAGCTACAGAAGCCCAATTGGCGCGCTCTCAACGGCGTTGGAAAGTAGACATCCTGGGCTTTCCAGCAATATATGATAGTCCATACTTTGCCCAAGATTTGATGGCCCAAACCGGCGTTCAAAGTCACCTCAAGAAATTCCAGCGTTAAACGCCGGAACTGGCACCTAAATGGGAGTTAAACGCCCAAACTGGCATAAAAGCTGGCGTTTAACTCCAAGAAGAGTCTCTACACGAAAATGCTTCATTGCTCAGCCCAAGCACACACCAAGTGGGCCCGGAAGTGGATTTTTATGTCATTTACTCATCTATGTACACCTTAGGCTACTAGTTTTCTATAAGTAGGACCTTTTACTATTGTATTTAGAGAGCTTTTGATCATGTTTCTATGATTGAACCCTCTTTGGGAGGCTGGCCTCACGGCCATGCCTAGACCTTGTTCTTATGTATTTTCAACGGTGGAGTTTCTACACACCATAGATTAAGGTGTGGAGCTCTGCTGTACCTCGAGTATTAATGCAATTACTATTGTTCTTCTATTCAATTCCGCTTGTTCTTGTTCCAAGATATCACCTGTTCTTCAACTTGATGAATGTGATGATCCGTGACACTCATCATCATTCTCACTTATGAACAAAGTGCCTGACAACCATTCTTGTTCTACAAGCATCCGAGGCTTAGTGAATATCTCTTGGATTCCTGATACACGATGCATGGTTGATCGCCTGACAACCGAGTGCTCGCCTGACAAACGAGCCAGCCATTCCGTGAGATCAGAGTCTTCGTGGTATAGGCGAGAACTGATGGCGGCATTCAAGAGAATCCGGAAGGTCTAACCTTGTCTGTGGTATTCTGAGTAGGATTCAATGATTGAATGACTGTGACGTGCTTCAAACTCCTAGCAGGCGGGGCGTTAGTGACAGACGCAAAAGAATCGATGGATTTTATTCCGGCCTGACCGAGAACCGACAGCTGATTAGCCATATGCTGTGACAGAGCATGGGAACATTTTCACTGAGAGGATGGGAGGTAGCCACTGACAACGGTGAAACCCTACACGAGCTTGCCATGGAAAGGAGTAAGAAGGATTGGATGAAGACTGTAGGAAAGCAGAGAGACGGAAGGGAAGGCATCTTCATACGCTTGTCTGAAGCTCTCACCAATGATATATATAAGTATCTCTATCTCTATCTTTATGCTTTATTCGTTTATCACTATACCCAATTGAGTCTGCCTGACTGAGATTTACAAGGTGACCATAGCTTGCTTCATAGCAACAATCTCCGTGGGATCGACCCTTACTCACGTAAGGTTTATTACTTGGACGACCCAGTGCACTTGCTGGTTAGTTGTGCGAAGTTGTGTTTATGCCATGGTATTGAGCACCAAGTCTTTGGAGCCATTACCGGGGATTATTTGAGTATGGACAAAGTAGTGATCACAATTTCGTGCACCAGAATTCCCTTTGAATCTCTTTCCCAGTCTGTATTTTCCACACATAACCCTTGCAAGATCTCATCAGGATTGTTTTCCATCTGTAATCTGGTCTCATAACTGGGCTCTGCATAAGTTATGGTTCTCAACTTTAGGGCCCTAGTGATGGCTGCTGGACTGAAATTCACTTCAACTCCTCTGACATAACTTGTGTAAGGGGCACTATCTTTGTTTTCTTTTACAGCATTTGCATAGAACTCCCTGATCATGACTGCACTGATGTCAACAAGAGGAGCACATAAAAGTTCCCACCTTCTTTCTTTAGTGATTTGCCTCATGATGGGGTATTCCCCGTCCCTCAACTCAAGGCCTTTCTCATAGATGACATTCTTTGTCTTCATGAACCTATGATATCTCCGTTCATGGAATTGGGACCTAAATTTTCTTGCATCATATGATGGAGGCTCGGTTACCATTGGTTCCTTTCCTGGCCTCCTTTTTGAACTTGAGAAGGCCATTAGATTTGAGGTGAGAAGAAGGGAAAAGTGGGAGTAGAAGAAAGATGTGTTGTGTTTGGGATGATGCTCGGTTCTGTTGTGTAAGATAAGGGAATTGTTGGTTTTAGTTTTGGGAGTAGAGGGAATTATGGCTTACAAGTGAAAGTAGCTTGAATGAGTGTGGAAACCATTTAGTGCTAACGGCTATTTATAGGCAGATTCTTCAAGCTTTCCAACAAAACCATAATGAATGAGGAAGGAGTTCGTTGATGCTCATGAAGGGTTGAGATTGAGTTGATCATACAAAAGGTTCATAGATTGAACGGTCTGCATGCATTGTTGAGGCTTTGACGAGGATTCTCTTCTCATTGGTTGCATGCATTTAGGTGTTCGATGATGCATGCATGCAAGTTCTGCTTCCCAAGGAGCACGCTCTTCTAGGCACATGTGACCACTCCTCACTTAGCTTGTCCTAGCCGTGGCCCCTCCTTGTTTTTGTCTCAACCTCCTTTTTTTCTGAATAAACCAAAACAGCTGGCCTTAGGATATGAATGTATACGTTGGTAAGTGAATTCAAATAAAGAAGAAAGATGTTTTTGTTTCTTTTTTTTTTTCATAAATGATCAATTGTGTCCCTTAATTAGAATTGCTAAAGGTTGATGAACACCAAACTTATCTCTTGCTGAGAGGATGGCTTAGCAATGCAGTAAATTCTTCACAATTGATATATAATAAAAAATAATGATGCATGATCCCTCTCTGTATGATTTTGATTCCATGAATAGGAAATGATCTCCTGAACATTGTTACACATGCAGACACCAAACTTAGTGTTTGGTCATATGCTTCATCAAAAAGGACTATGCATATGTTCTAAGAATAACCTCCTTTTTTGAAAAATAAACTTGGGTGTGCCTTAAGGCACACCAAACTTAGAAGTCTGACATGTGCTTCAAAACAATGTATGCATTTATATGAACGTTCAAAATCATGCTCAGGTAATCATAACTTATTGAATAAAAGAAAGGACAGGAATCTTAAATCATGGGTTGCCTCCCATGAAGCGCTCTTTTATTGTCACTAGCTTGACATTGAACTCCCTTTAAGGTGGTTGATGCTGGTGATGTCTCAACTTGTCTCCTCTCACTGTAAGCTTTCTCTGTGTGCCTTGATGCTCAATTTTAATGTGCTCAAGAGAGAGCACTTGGTTGACAGTGTAATGATCTTCTGTTCCCAGCTGTTGATATACTAATTGTACTTTGTCACCTTTGGAAAATCCTTCAGTTGGAATTTTTTTATTCTTCCACCCTTTGTAAGCCTTCTTCCTGTTTTTCTTCTTTTTCTTCCTTGTTGATCTGTCTCCTTTGACAGTGACTTGAGTTGTGATTCCTCCCTTTTTGTTTATCATCCCGGCCTCTTTTTGAATTTCTTCCCCTCCTTGTACCTGCTCACTCCTCTGTTCTACTGTGTTGTTAGTTACTTGCCTTGGAAGACACTCACTTGTCTTGCTTGTTTCTTCATTACTTTGTGATTTTGGAAACACTTTCAAGGTGATGCTCTCTTCATGCATCCTGAGAGTTAGCTCTCCCTGCTCTATGTCTACAATGGCTCTAGCAGTGGCCAAAAATGGCCGACCAAGTATTATGGAGTCATTCTCATTCTCTACTGAATCTAGGATCACAAAGTCTGCCGGAAAGATGAACTTGTCAATCTTGACTAAAAGGTTCTCAATCAACCCTTTAGGATATACCACTGATTGATCCACCAATTCTAAGGACATCTGTATTGGTTTTACCTCTCCTATGCCAAGCTTTTCCACTAAGGAAGATGGAATTAGATTTATACTTGCTCCTAAGTCACACATCCCCTTGTTGATGAATAGGCTTCCAATAGTGCAAGGTAGGAAGAAACCTCCAGGATCTTCAAGCTTGAGAGGGAGCCCTTTTTTGATTAGTGCACTGCATTCTTCACTAAGCATTACAGTCTCCTTCTCATTCCAACTTCTTTTCTTGTTGATGAGCTCCCTTAAGAATTTGGCATATAGAGGCATTTGCTCCAATGCCTCAGCCAAAGGTATGTTGATTTCCAGCTTCTTGAAAGTCTCAAGAAATTTGTGAAAATGTTAATCCTTTGCTTCTTTTTGGAATCTCTGTGGATAAGGTAGTGGAGGTGTAAGACTTTTTTCCACTTGCTGCTGTTTTGGATTTGGTTCTTCCATGATCTGCTTTCCTTTCTTTAGATTCTGTGGTTGGTTGTTCTCCTCTGTGAGCTTTTCTGGGACATTCTTGCTTGTTATGTCCTTGTTGTTAGCTCCATCTTTTTCTGTTGGCTCTTTGTCATTCTCCATAAGTTTCTTGGTTGTTCCTTGGTTGCCATCCACCAATGTCTTTCCACTCCTTAATTGCACGACTTTGCATTCTTCTTTTGGATTAGGAATGGTATCACTTGGTAGTGAGCTTGAAGGTCTCTCAATAGAAATCTGCTTGGAGAATTGTCCAATCTGCCTTTCTAAGTTCTTCATGGAAGCTTCTTGGTTCTTTGTTGTCAGTTCTTGGTTCTTCATCATCTTCTCCATGAGCATCTCTAGATTAGTAATCCTCTGAGATTCTTGTGAAATTGGTTGGTTTTGGGGTGTTGTTGGATGATGGTAGGTGTTTTGGTTAATTGTTTGGTTATTGGGTGGATAATGGTTAGAGTTGGGGTGATTATTTTGTGGTTTTCTGTATGTGTTTTGGTTAGTGTTTGGCTGGTTGTTGTGGTTTGTGTTTTTCCAATTGTTTTGATTTGAGTTCCTTTGCCATGGTTGTTGGTTCTGGTTGTGGTTGTCTCCCCACCTGAGGTTGGGATAGTTTTTCCAAGATGGATTGTAGGTATCACCATAGACTTCATTTGTTCCGGGATTTTGGTTGTGCATGTATTGGACTTGCTCTTGCTGTTGCTCCTCTTGAGTTTCTTCATTTTGCACCCATGTGGTTGATGATTGGGTTGTGGCACTCACTGATGCAACTTGAAGGCTATCAATTCTTTTGGCCATTTGCTCAAACTGTTGTTGAATTTGCTGCTGCATCATCTTATTCTGAGCTAGGATTGAATCCACTCCTTCCAGCTCCATTACTCCTCTTCTTTGCGATGGTTGGCGTTGCCTTTGGTGAGCAAAGAAATATTGGTTGTTGGCCACCATATCAATGAGGTTTTGAGCTTCCTCTGTAGTTTTCATGAGTTGTAATGAGCCTCCAGCTGAATGATCAAGTGCTTCTTGAGCTTTCAGAGTAAGTCCTTCATAGAAGTTCTGCAACTTATCCCACTCAGTAAACATCTCTGGTGGACATTTCCTCAGCAGTGCCTTATATCTTTCCCATGCTTCATATAAATTTTCAGCCTCCATTTGAGTGAATGTCTGCACCTCAGTCTTCAATCTTATGATCCTTTGAGGGGGATAAAATTTGGCAAGAAACTTGCTCACCAAATCATCCCAAGTGTTGATGCTTTCCTTTGGAAATGTTTCTAGCCATTGAGTGGCTTTGTCCCTGAGAGAGAATGGAAAGAGCAGCAACTTGTAACCATCAGGAGGTACACCATTGGTTTTGACAGTGTCACAAATCCTCAAGAATGTAGATAAATGTTGATTTGGGTCCTCCAATGGCCCTCCTCCAAAAGAGCAGTTGTTTTGGACCAATGTGATGAGCTGTGGCTTTAGTTCAAAGTTGTTTGCATTGACATTAGGGGTAAGAATGCTACTCCCACAATGTCTAGCATTTGCAAATATGTAGGAAGCCAGTACTCTTCTTTGTTGTGGGTTATTGTTGGCCCCTCCTTCTGGTTGATTGGGATTTGATGGATCTCCTTCCATTTCTTGGAATTCCTCCTCAGATTCTTCCTCTCCAATGACGTTCTTCCCTCTTTAAGCTCTTCTTATTCTTCGAAGAGTTCTTTGGTCAAGTTCAGAGAGAATAGGGGAAGCTCTTCCTGTACCTGACATACAAACACACAGATCCAGAAAACCAGTGAAACTTCAATCTATTGCTAGAATGAAGTTTTAGTTAGTTTAAGCAAAAACTCAAACAGTTAGTGTGTTAGAAAAACAAATAAAGAAAAAGTGCTTGATCTAGACCTCCATTTCACTTAATCATTGTCAATCTATTTCAATCCCCGGCAACGGCGCTAAAAACTTGATGTGTGGAAAACGATCCAACACAAAACTCACCGGCAAGTGTACCAGGTCGCATCAAGTAATAAAACTCACGGGAGTGAGGTCGATCCCACAGGGATTGAAGGATTGAGCAATTTTAGTTTAGTGGTTGATTTAGTCAAGCGAATCAAGCTTTGGTTGAGTGATTTTGTATCCAACAGTAAGTAAATGACAGAAAATGTAAAGGGAGAGGGAAGAATTGCAGAAATTAAAGAGAACTGAAAGTAAAAGAGCTGAATCTTAAAGAACAAGAAATTAAATGACTGAAACTTAAAGTGCAAGAAATATAAATTGCAGTAACTTAAAGTGAAAGAAATATAAATAGCTTGAATGGAAAAGGGATTTGAGGACTTGGTTTTCAGAATTTAAGCAAGAGAAATTAAATTGCAACAATTATCAAAGCAAAAGATGGAGTGAATTCTGTTAGATCTCAACAGAAAAGGAAATTAAATTGCAGCAGGGGTTCACAGAAGAACCAAAAGGAAAATGGGATCTCAGGACTCCAGAGACTAGATAGCAAAGTCTAGATCTCAATTGCCTTCCCAGATCCAAATTCACAAAGCAATTAACAAGAAATTAAAGAAGAAGCAGTAAAGAAAATGTAATTGAACTTAATTATGCAGAAGAGGAATTAAAGAGATCTTGAATGGAGATTGAGACAGAAATTCCTCAATTCTTCACACCCAAGACTCAAACAAGAAAAGTAAAAATGCTCAAGCAAGAACGAGGAAGAAGAGAGATCAATTCTCCTCCCCAATTCCCTGAAATCTCAGTTCCTAGCTCTCAAAATTTCAAAATCAAAAGAAGCTCTCAAATCTAAAGTGAAAAGAAAGCTCAAAGTAAAGGTAAAGAGTAAAAGTCCTCCCTAATTACATCAAACTAACTCCTATTTATACACTTTCTATTCTTGGATTTTGGAATTTGGATGGGCTTTTGATTTGGTGAAGAATTGAATTTAATTGGATTTTTAATCCAATTTCAGCCCATGAAGAAATAGCTCCCAGGAGGCTGCCCTGCCCATGTGGAGGGCAGGGCAGGAAATTGTGCGTGCGGCTCTTGGTGCATGCGAGTTGGGTGTGTGGTGCTGCAGGATGCTGCCCTGCCCTTGTGGAGGGTAGGGCAGAGTTTTTTTGGTGCGCCAGATTCTGCCCGTGCGTGCGTGCTGATGCTGCCGAGAGTCCCTTGGTGCGCCAACTCTTGTGCGCTGGCCGTGCATTACACAATGCTGCCCTGCCCTTGCGGAGGGCAGGGCAATGTTTCCAAAATTGAAGCTCCGCGTTCGAAACTCGGTTGACGCGCACGCTACTTTTTTTCTTGATTTTCTTGGCACCAAAGTAAGGCCTAGTTCCTTGCTTCCTCATGGTGCCGTGTTCGATCCTTGTGGCCAACATTGGTGAGCTTCTTTCTTGAATTTATTTCCTTGATGAGCCCGATATTGCTCTTGAGGAGGGCAGGGCAGAGTTTTTGTTCTCCTTGATCCTTGGCATCAAATTGTGCTCCGCCCTTGAGGAGGGCAGGGCAGTATTGCTTCTCAAGCTTGTTTCATTATGTTGCCCTCCTGGAGGGCAGTGTGCCCTTGTGGAGGGCAATGTTTGCTTCCTCCCTTCCATGCGGCACACTTCTCCTTCCCTTGGGCCACGCTTTCTTTAAGCCACGCTTTTCCTCTTTTCTTCCTTTTTTCATCTACAAGAAACCAAAACAACCACTCAAAGTATCTCTAAACTCATAAGGTTTATAATTCATTAAAAATCACTTAATTCTTGCTAAAACCTCATGATTTAGCATCAATTTAATGGTGGTTGCTTGATTTAAAGAAGCTATGCATTTTCATTCCAAATCACTTACTTAGGATGCAAGAAAGTGCATAAAGACTAGTAAAACAAGTGAAATTAGCTTTAAAAAATGGGTATATGATGACCCGTCATCACGAGTTTCTACACACCATAGATTAAGGTGTGGAGCTCTGCTGTACCTCGAGTATTAATGCAATTACTATTGTTCTTTTATTCAATTCGGCTTATTCTTGTTCTAAGATATCACTTGTTCCTCAACTTGATGAATGTGATGATCCGTGACACTCATCATCATTCTCACCTATGAACGTGTGCCTGACAACCACCTCCTTGCTACCTTAGATTGAGTGGATATCTCTTGGATCCCTTAATCGGAATCTTCGTGGTATAAGCTAAAATTGATTGCGGCATTCAAGAGAATCCGGAAGGTCTAAACCTTGTCTGTGGTATTCTGAGTAGGATTTAATGATTGAATGACTGTGACGAGCTTCAAACTCCTGAAGGCTGGGCGTTAGTGACAGACGCAAAAGAATCAATAGATTCTATTTCAACCTGATTGAGAACCGACAGATGATTAGCCGTGCTGTGACAGAGTGCGTTGAACATTTTCACTGAGAGGACGGAACTGTACCCACTGACAATGGTGATGCCCAATATACGGCTTGCCTTGGAAAGGAGTAAGAAGGATTGGATGAAGACAGTAGGAAAGCAGAGAGACGGAAGGGACAAAGCATCTTCATACGCTTATCTGAAATTCTCACCAATGAATTACATAAGTATCTCTATCTTTATTTTATGTTTTATTCATAAATCATCCATAACCATTTGAATCTGCCTGACTGAGATTTACAGGATGACCATAGCTTGCTTCATACCAACAATCTTCGTGGGATCGACCCTTACTCGCGTAAGGTTTATTACTTGGACGACCCAGTGCACTTGCTGGTTAGTTGTGCGAAGTTGTGATAAAGAGTTGAGATTGCAATTGAGCGTACCATGTTGATGGCGCCATTGATGATCACAATTTCGTGCACCAAGTTTTTGGCGCCGTTGCCGGGGATTGTTTCGAGTTTGGACAACTGACGGTTCATCTTGTTGCTTAGATTAGGTATTCTTCAGAGTTCATAAGAATGAATTCTAGTGTTTCAAGGTGATGTTCTTATCATCACCAAAGCTGATTAATTTTCATCAATTTAGCTCTTGAATGCAATGTCCTGCTGAAGCTTGGCTAGCCATGTCTAATTTCTTTAGACTAAAGCTTTAGACTAACATTGCAAGATTCCTGGAATTCTCATTAAGAATTTTGATACCTTTATTTTCTTTTCCACTTAATTTTCGAAAAAAAAGTCCAAAAAATTACAAAATCATAAAAATCAAAAATATTTTTTGTTTCTTGTTGAGTCTAGTGTCTCATTTTAAGTTTGGTGTCAATTGCATGTTTATATTCTTGTTGCATTTTTTCGAATTCATGCATGTGTCTTCATTGATCTTCAAGTTGTTCTTGATGATTTCCTTGCTCTGATCTTTAAATTCTCTTGACTTGAGTGTTTTGTTGTTTCTCATATGCATTCTCAATTTGTTAGTGTCAATAGTATACAAACTTCTAAATTTGGTGTCTTGCATGCATTGTTATTTGATTTTAGTTGCATTTTGATTATTCCTCATTATTAAAAATCCAAAAAATTTTTAATTTGTGCCTTTTCAAGTCAATAATACAGAGAATTGAAGAATCAGAACATACTGCAGAGGAATTACACAGAAAAAGCTGGGCGTTCAAAACGCCCAGTGAAGAAGGAAAACTGGCGTTTAAACGCCAGCCAGGTTACCTGGCTGGGCGTTTAACGCCCAAAAGGGTAGTGTTTTGGGCGTTAAACGCCAGAATGGATACCATTCTGGGCGTTAAACGCCAGAATGGATACCATTCTGGGCGTTTAACGCCAGGATGGCACAAGAGGGAAGATTTTGTTTTCAATTCAAATTTTTTTTTCAAGTTTTCAAAATTTTTCAAAATCAAATCTTTTTCAAATCATATCTTTTCAATCATATATTTTCAAAATCAATTTTTTTCCATTTTCAAAGATACTTGCTAACAATTAATGATTTGATTCAACATTTCAAGTATGTTACCTTTTCTGTTGAGAAAGGTTTAATGTTTGAATCATATCTTTCTTGTTAGGCAGGTCATTAATTTTTAAAATCAAATTTTTTTAAAAATGTTTCTTAATCATATCTTTTCAATCACATCTTTTTTTAAAAAAAAACATAACTTTTCAATCATATCTTCTTAATAACATCTTTTTCAAAATAGTTTTCAATCATATCTTTTTGATTTCTAATTTCAAAATCTTTTTCAAAAATCACTTGATTTCTCTTCCACTCTTAGTTTTCGAAAATCAATTAGTATTTTTCAAAATGTTTTTAAAATCTTTTACTTAATTTTCAAAAATTTCTTCCCCTCTTCTCACATCCTTCTATTTATTGACTAACACTACTCCTCAATGCACAATTCGAATTCTATCTTTCTTGATAAGTTCGAATTCTTCTACCTTTTCCTTCTATTCCTCTGACACCTCAAGGAATCTCTATACTGTGACATAGAGGATTCCATATTTTCTTGTTCTCTTCTCTTTCATATAAGCAGGAGCAAAGACAAAAGCATTCTTGTTGAGGCTGACCCTGAACCTGAAAGGACCTTGAAGCGAAAGCTAAGAGAAGCTAAGGCACAACTCTCTGTAGAGGACTTAACAGAAATCTTCAAACAAGAAGAACCCATGGCAGCCGAAAACAAAAACAATGCCAACAATGTAAGGAAGGTGCGGGTGACTTTACTGCACCTACTCCCAACTTCTATGGGAGAAGCATCTCTATCCCTGCCATTGGAGCAAACAACTTTGAGCTTAAGCCTCAATTAGTTTCTCTAATGCAACAGAATTGCAAGTTCCATGGACTTCCATTAGAAGATCCTCATCAGTTTTTAGCTGAGTTCTTGTAAATCTGTGATACTGTCAAGACTAATGGGGTTGCCCCTGAGGTCTACAGACTTATGCTATTCCCTTTTGCTGTAAGAGACAGAGCTAGGATATGGTTGGACTCACAACCTAAAAAAAGCCTGAACTCTTGGAAAAAGCTAGTCAATGCCTTCTTGGCAAAGTTCTTTCCACCTCAAAAATTGAATAAGCTTAGAGTGGAAGTCCAAACCTTCAGACAGAAGGAAGGTGAATCCCTCTATGAAGCTTGGGAAAGATACAAACAATTGATCAGAAAGTGTCCCTCTGACATGCTTTCTGAATGGAGCATCATAGGTGTGTTCTATGATGGTCTGTCTGAACTGTCCAAGATGTCATTGGATAGCTCTGCTGGAGGATCTCTTCATCTGAAGAAGACGCCTGCAGAAGCTCAAGAACTAATTAAAATGGTTGCAAATAACCAATTCATGTACACTTCTGAAAGGAATCCTGTGAACAATGGGACGAATCAGAAGAAAAGAGTTCTTGAGATTGATACTCTGAATGCCATATTGGCTCAGAACAAAATATTGACTCAGCAAGTCAATATGATTTTTCAAAGTCTATCTAGAATGCAAGCTGCACCAGGCAGTACTAAGGACGCTTCATCCGAAGAAGAAGCTTATGATCCTGAGAACCCTTCAATAGAAGAGGTGAATTACATGGGAGAATCCTATGGAAACACCTAGAATTCTTCATGGAGAAATCATCCAAATCTCTCATGGAAGGATCAACAGAGACCTCAACAAGGTTTCAACAATAATAATGGTGGAAGAAACAGGTTTAGCAATGGCAAGCCTTTTCCATCATCTTCTCAGCAACAGACAGAGACTTCTAAGCAGAGCCACTTTGACTTAGCAACCATGGTCTCTGATCTAATCAAAACCACTCAAAGTTTCATGACTGAAACAAGGTCCTCCATTAGGAATTTGGAGGCACAAGTGGGACAGCTGAGCAAGAAAATTACTGAACTCCCTCCAAGTACTCTTCCAAGCAATACAGAAGAGAATCCAAAAGGAGAGTGCAAGGCCATCAACATGGCCGAACTTGGAGAGGAGGAAGAGGCAGTGATCTCCACTGAGGAGGACCTCAATGGACGTCCACTGGCCTCCAATGAGTTCCCTAATGAGGAACCATGGGAATCTGAGGCTCACACTGAGACCATAAAGATTCCATTGGATTTACTTTTGCCATTCATGAGCTCTGATGAGTATTCTTCCTCTGAAGAGGACGAATATGTCACTGAAGAGCAAGTTGCCAAGTACCTTGGAGCAATCATGAAGCTAAATGACAAGTTATTTGGTAATGAGAATTGGGAGGATGAACCCTCTTTGCTCACCAAAGAACTGGATGACTTGTCTAGGCAGAAATTACCTCAAAAGAGACAGGACCCTGGGAAGTTTTCAATACCTTATACCATAGGCACCATGACCTTTAAGAAGGCTCTGTGTGACTTAGGGTCAAGTATAAACCTTATGCCTCTCTCTGTAATGGAGAAGCTAGGGATCTTTGAGGTACAAGCTGCAAGAATCTCACTAGAGATGGCAGACAATTCAAGAAAACAAGTTTATGGACTTGTAGAGGATGTTTTGGTGAAGGTTGAAGACTATTACATCCCTGCTGATTTCATAGTCCTAGAGACTGGGAAGTGCATGGATGAATCTATCATCCTTGGCAGACCCTTCCTAGCCACAGAAAAGGCTGTGATTGATGTTGACAGAGGAGAATTGATCATTCAAGTGAATGAAGAATCCTTTGTGTTTAAGGCTCAAGGATATCCCTCTGTCACCATGGAGAGGAAGCATGAAGAGCTTCTCTCAAAACAGAGCCAAACAGAGCCCCCACAGTCAAACTCTAAGTTTGGTGTTGGGAGGCCACAACCAACTTCTAAGTTTGGTGTTGAACCCCCACATTCAAACTCTAAGTTTGGTGTTGGGAGGTTCCAACATTGCTCTGAGTATCTGTGAGGCTCCATGAGAGCCCACTGTCAAGCTACTGACATTAAAGAAGCGCTTGTTGGGAGGAAACACAATGTTATATTTATCTATTTTTCTTTGTTATTTTATGTTTTCTATAGGTTGATGATCATGGGAAGTCACAAAATCAATTGAAAAAGCAAAAACAGAATGAAAAATAGAAAGAAAAATAGCACACCCTGGAGGAAAACCTTGCTGGTGTTTAAACGCCAGTAAGGACAGCAAATGGGCATTTAACGCCCAGTCTGGCACCATTCTGGGCGTTTAACGCCAGAAAGGGGCACCAGACTGGCGTTAAATGCCAGGAAAGGGCAAGAAGCTGGCGTTAAACGCCAGAAATGGGCACCAACCTGGCGTTTAACGCCAGAATTGGCATAAAGAGCATTTTTGCTCGCCACTTGGTGCAGGGATGAATTTTCCTTGACACCTCAGGATCTGTGGACCCCACAGAATCCCCACCTACCCCACCACTCTCTCTCTTCTTCACCCATTCACCAATCACCTCAACACCTCTTCCCCAAAAACCCCTCACCTATCAAATCCCACTATTCTCTTCACCACTCACATCCATCCTTCATAAAACCCCACCTACCTCACCATTCAAATTCAAACCACTTTTCCTCCCAAACCCACCCATACATGACCGAACCCTACCCCTCTCTCCACCCCTATATAAACCCATCTTCACTCCTTTATTTTCACACAACCTAAACACTACTTCTCCCCTTTGGCCGAACCACAAAGCCAACTCCATCTCCTTCATTTCTTCTTCTTCTACTCTCTTCTTTCTTCTTTTGCTCGAGGACAAGCAAACCTTCTAAGTTTGGTGTGGTAAAAGCATTGCTTTTTGTTTTTCCATAACCATTTATGGCATCCAAGCCCAGAGAAACCTCTAGAAAGAGGAAAGGGAAGGCAAAAGCTTCCACCTTCGAGTCATGGGAGATGGAGAGATTCATCTCAAGGGTGCATCAAGACCATTTCTATGAAGTTGTGGCCATGAAGAAGGTGATCCCGAGGTCCCTTTCAAACTCAAAAAGAGTGAATATCTGGAGATCCGACATGAGATCCGAAGAAGAGGTTGGGAAGTTCTTACCAACCCCATTCAACAAGTCAGAATCTTAATGGTTCAAGAGTTCTATGCCAATGCATGGATCACCAAGAACCATGATCAAAGTGTGAACCCGAACCCAAAGAATTGGCTTACAATGGTTCGGGGGAAATGCTTAGATTTTAGTCCGGAAAATATAAGGTTGGCATTCAACTTGCCCATGATGCAAGGAGATGAACACCCCTACAAAAAGGGTCAACTTTGATCAAAGGTTGGACCAAGTCCTCACAGACATTTGTGAAGAGGCCACCCAATGGAAGAGAGATTCAAGAGGGAAGCTCGTTCAACTAAGAAGGCATGACCTGAAGCCCGTGGCTAGGGGATGGTTGGAGTTTATCCTACGCTCAATCATTCCCACTAGCAACCGGTCCGAAGTTACTATAGACCGGGCCATCATGATTCATAGCATCATGATTGGAGAGAAAGTAGAAGTTCATGAGGTTATAGCCCAAGAACTTTATAAGGTGGCGGACAAGTCTTGGCAAGGTTAGCCTTTCTTCATCTCATTTGTCACCTCTGTTATTCAGTTGGAATTGACATAGAGGGAGACATCCTCATTGATGAGGACAAGCCCATCATTAAGAAAAGGATGGAGCAAATAAGAGATCCCAATCATCATGAAATCCCTGAGATACCTCAAGGGATGCACTTTCCTCCACAAAACTATTGGGAGCAAATCAACACCTCCCTAGGAGAATTAAGTTCCAACATGGGACAACTAAGGGTGGAGCACCAAGAACATTCCATCCTCCTCCATGAAATTAGAAAAGATCAGAGAATCATGAGAGAGGAGCAACAAAGGCAAGGAAGAGACATTGAGGAGCTCAAGCACTCCATAAGATCTTCAAGAGGAAGAACAAGCCGCCATCACTAAGGTGGACCCGTTCTTTAATTTCCTTGTTCTTTATTTTCCTGTTTTTTGAATTTTAATGCTTATGTTTATCTATGTTTGTGTCTTATGATCATTAGTGTATTAATGTCTATGCCTTAAAGTTATGAATGTCCTATGAATCCATCACCTTTCTTGAATGAAAAATGTTCTTAATTAAAAAAGAGAAGAATTGCATGAATTTTGAATTTTATAACAGATTAATTATTTTGATGTGGTGGCAATACTTTGACTTCTGAATGTATGCTTGAACAGTGCATATGTCTTTTGAATTTGTTGTTCATGAATGTTGGCTCTTGAAAAAATGATGAAAAAGGAGACATGTTACTGAAGATCTGAAAAATCATAAAAATGATTCTTGAAGCAAGAAAAAGCAGTGAATATTCAAAAAAATAAAAAAAAAGGGAAAAAAAGAAAAAAAATAATAAAGTTGTGATCCAAGGCAAAAAGAGTGTGCTTAAGAACCCTGGACACCTCTAATTGGGGACTCTAGCAAAGCTGAGTCACAATCTAAAAAGGTTCACCCAGTTATGTGTCTGTGGCATGTATGTATCCGGTGGTAATACTGGAAGACAGAGTGCTTTGGGCCACGGCCAAGACTTATAAAGTAGCTGTGTTCAAGAATCATCATACTTAACTAGGAGAATCAATAACACTATCTAGATTCTGAGTTCCTATAGAAGCCAATCATTCTGAATTTCAAAGGATAGAGTGAGATGCCAAAATTATTCAGAGGCAAAAAGCTAAAAGCCCCGCTTATCTAATTAATACTGATCTTCATAGATGTTTTTGGAATTCATTGCATATTCTCTTCTTTTTACCTTATTTGATTTTTAGTTGCTTGGGGACAAGCAACAATTTAAGTTTGGTGTTGTGATGAGCGGATAATTTATACGCTTTTTGGCATTGTTTTTAGTATGTTTTTAGTATGTTTTAGTTAGTTTTTATTATATTTTTATTAGTTTTTAGTTAAAATTCACTTTTCTGAACTTTACTATGAGTTTGTGTGTTTTTCTGTGATTTCAGGTATTTTCTAGCTGAAATTGAGGGACCTGAGCAAAAATCTGATTCAGAGGCTGAAAAGGACTGCAGATGCTATTGGAAAGTAGACATCCTGGGCTTTCCAGAAAAGTATAATAGTCTATACTTTGCCCGAGATTTGATGGCCCAAACCGGCATTCCAAATCAGCTCAAAACTGCCCGGCGTTAAACGCCGGAACTGGCACAAGAATGGGAGTTAAACGCCCAAACTGGCACAAAAGCTGGCGTTTAACTCCAAGAAAAGTCTCTACACATAAAAACTTCAATTCTCAACCCAAGCACACACCAAGTGGGCCCGGAAGTGGATTTTTATGTCATTTACTCATTTCTGTAAACCCTAGGCTACTAGTTCTCTACAAATAGGACCTTTTGCTATTATATTCTCATCTTGGTTCTTCTGGTTCCCTCTCTGGGGCCGAAGCCAATGATCACTATTATCACTTATGTATTTTCAACGGTGGAGTTTCTACACACCATAGATTAAGGTGTGGAGCTCTGCTGTACCTCGAGTATTAATGCAATTACTATTGTTCTTCTATTCAATTCGGTTTATTCTTGTTCTAAGATATCACTTGTTCCTCAACTTGATGAATGTGATGATCCGTGACACTCATCATCATTCTCACCTATGAACGTGTTCCTGACAACCACCTCCGTGCTACCTTAGATTGAGTGGATATCTCTTGGATCCCTTAATCGGAATCTTCGTGGTATAAGCTAGAATTGATTGCGGCATTCAAGAGAATCCGGAAGGTCTAAACCTTGTCTGTGGTATTCTGAGTAGGATTCAATGATTGAATGACTGTGACGAGCTTCAAACTCCTGAAGGCTGGGCGTTAGTGACAGACGCAAAAGAATCAATGGATTCTATTCCAACCTGATTGAGAACCGACAGATGATTAGCCGTGCTGTGACATAGTGCGTTGAACATTTTCACTGAGAGGACGGGACTGTACCCACTGACAATGGTGATGCCCAACATATAGCTTGCCATGGAAAGGAGTAAGAAGGATTGGATGAAGACAGTAGGAAAGCAGAGAGACGGAAGGGACAAAGCATCTTCATACGCTTATCTGAAATTCTCACCAATGAATTACATAAGTATCTCTATCTTTATTTTATGTTTTATTCATAAATAATCCATAACCATTTGAATCTGCCTGACTGAGATTTACAAGATGACCATAGCTTGCTTCATACCAACAATCTCCGTGGGATCGACCCTTACTCGCGTAAGGTTTATTACTTGGACGACCCAGTGCACTTGCTGGTTAGTTGTGCGAAGTTGTGATAAAGAGTTGAGATTGCAATTCAGCGTACCATGTTGATGGCGCCATTGATGATCACAATTTCGTGCACCAGAGCTCTAAGCTCTTGGCAAGAGCTTTGCTTACCTCTTGTCCTTTGGGAGGTTCACGGTTCGACACCCAGGGAGAGCACTTGCTGGTCATTTTCCTTGGCACATGAGTAGCGCTTAAGTCCTTACTTCCTTGAAGCCCTTGGTTCGAATCCCATGGAGTGAAAACAAGCCAATTTTGGGTTGTTTTTCTTGTGAGGTAGCGTTGCCCCCTCCCCCTTTGGTCTTGAGTTCAAACCTTGGTGAGTGCATTGGCAAGCTTTTCTTCCTTGATTTTCTTTGAAGCATGCCCGATAAAGCTCTTGGCAAAGCTCTTAGCAAGAGCTGAGCTTTGAAGTTTGCCTTGCTTGCTCCTTGCTTGTAGCGCTCGGTTCTTGTGGAGAGCTTTGTTCTCCTCTTTTCTTGGCCTTTCCTTTGAAGTAAAGCTCTTGGCAAGAGCTCTAGGCTCTTGGCAAGAGCTTTGTGATCTTGCTTATTGTTTTGAGCCACGCTTTTCTTCCTTTGGCCACGCCTTCCTTATTTCCCTTGATCACGTTCCTTAGGCTACGCTTTTCTCATTTTTTTTTCTTTTCTTTACCTACAAGTAATCAAAACAACCAATCAAAGTATCACAAAATTCACAAAGCTTAAAATTCATTTAAAAACCAATTAATTTTAGCTTAAACCTCATGATTTTGTGTCAATTAAAGGGTGGTTGATTGATTCAAAGAAACCATGCAATTTCACTTCAAATTACTTGCTTATAGAGCAAGAAAGTGCATAAAACCTAATGAAACAAGTGAAAATGCTTGCAAAGCTAGCATATGATAACTTGTCATCACAACACTAAACTAAAATCTTGCTTGTCCCCAAGCAAGCATCAAACATAAGAGGGAATGAAATGAAACAGAGAAGTGTGCATATCCTTATTGAGCATATAGTTGAACTTGGTTCATGGGTTTTTTATGCAGATAATGGTGGCTCATTTATTGCTTGCTGTTACATAAGGGATGTTTCCTCAAAGATCAACTAAGTTTGCTGCTATAAGGCTCTACTTTTGCTTGTTCCCTTGCTAACTTTTCCTTCTTTGTTTTGCTCAGAGAGCTTATTATTCTTTGAAGGCTTGGTGGCAAATGTTGCAGCAGTCTTTGGCTTAATTTTGCTCAACATTCCTTCACCACAGACACATGGCTCACCCTTTTCTTCCTAGGATCATTGATGTCCATCATCTCTTTAGATAACTAAGTGTTTTGTAGCTAGGTAGCTCTTTATTGTGGCAGTCCCAAATCAGTTGATCTAAGTGGCCAAGTTTTGAAATACTCCTCAGAACTTACTTGTCCAAGCATATCCTAGCAATAAAAACACCACAAGCAAGTGTCCTAGGGTTCAAGCTATTGGTGCCTAGCCTTATTGTTTGTTTTCTTTGCCACTTTTACCTTTTTCTCTTTCTTTTTCTTTCTGTTTTATTTCATTCTCAAGGGATCTTTAATGATACAAGCATTTATAAAAGCAGACTAGTTCCTTCTTCAAAGAACATATCATTATGCAGCATTTATTTTATGAGCCATGCATTAAATCAACAAATACCACCACTAACTTTCATTCTAACTTATGTAGCATTGGATATTTACTTCCTAATTCAAACATTTCTCTTTTATTCAAGTATATGGGAAACAAAACAAAATTCAAAGTAATGAAGGATGACAATTATTATGCAGATTACTTATTCTAGCTAACCACTAAGCAAAAAAAAATGCAAAACAAAAAGCAATTGGAGGCATATCATGTTTCAGACATACGTCTTCCTTATTGAAACTATGAAAGAACTTCACCACCTTCTAGTTGTTGTGCTCCTGGATTTTGCTTGATTCTCTCTTCTTCTTCTTTCTTTTCCCGAGCTTGGAATAGTCTCAAGCTTCTTCACCAGGGCACCTTCTATCCCAGATAGGATTTATGAGACCTGAGAGCCTAGCTGCCTCCAATGTTTGATACATCATTTCCGTATGCTGCTGGGTCTTTGCTTTCTATCGGTCTCTTAATTCTTGGCACTGCTCAAATGGTTTGATTTGTGGATTTAGTGCCGGCATACTGTGGGTCCAATAATCCAACTTTGCTTGTGTATTTTCATTATGCTCCAGTCGCTGTACTTGTCTAGTCTCTCCAATAGTATAATGAATGTTCTTCCACTGATATAAGTTGTGAGTATATTCCCCATATTTGGCCTGGCTCAAGTACAATTTATCATATGATTCTCGAAATTTTGTTGATTGTTCCTTCTGCCCTTTAAGAATTCTTGCTTGCAACTCTTGTTGTTGAGCTATCATTTGTTGATGCCAGCTCTCTTGCCTCTCCTCCATTCGGTGCTGCCAAGCTTCATCTTGCTCTCTACCCTTCAAATATTGCCCTTGGTGCTCTAAATATTGCTCTTGTTGCACCTGCATGAGTTTTTTAGTCATTTCTTCAATTGTTCTTCTCATTTCGCTCAACTCTAATGCATCAGGAGCTTGTTCTTCCCTTCTTTGTGGCCTTCTCTGTTTGAGAGCTATTACCTCCTCTTGGTCATCTTCTTCATTTATCCCTTCCATGCTCCTCTTTGTGACTCTTTTCCCTACTTTCACTTTCTCTGTGTCTTCATCCTCAAAAAGCACCCCAGCTCTGTTACATAACCTCAGAATGGTGCTTGGATGACCCAGCCTTCTTGATTTATTTGTGTTTTCTACCATCTCTTGGATATTATCAGCTATGATTTGCAAAACATTAATCTCTCCTCCGTGTAGGATACAGTATACCAAAAGTGCGCGCTTGACTATGACTGCTGAGGTGTTTCCAGTAGGGAGTATGGATCTCTTGACTATCTCATACGGATCTCTTGACAATCTCATACCACACCTTGGCCTCAAGAGTGAGGTCCAGTCTTATCAAGTGGCTTGGGTTTCCTTTTGAGTCCGTTTTCCAATCTGAGCCTGCTAAACATATTCCCTGCAGTATCTCATCAGGATCATTCTGTCCCTACATTCTAGCATCAAAGCTAGGCTCTCCATAAGTTACTCTCCTCAGCTGCAGAACTCTCATGACTGCGGCTGGGCTAAAGTCCACTTCAACACCTCTATCAAAGCTCTTGTAGGGAGGGCTGTTATCACTTTTCTTCACTACATTTGCATAGAATTCTCATATCATGACTGCGCTAATGTCAGTGAGAGGTGCACATAAAAGCTCCCATCTCCTCTCCTTGGTGATTTTCCTCATGATGGGATACTCCCCCTCCTTCAAGTTGAGTCCCATCTCATGAATGATAAGTTTTGTTTTCATGAGCCTATTATATCTTGTCTCATGGAATTGGGATCTAAACTTCTTGGTATCATAGGTGGGAGGTTCGGCCACCATTTGTTCCTTGCCCTTTCTTCTCCTTGAACTTGATGCGGCCATGGATTTAAAAAGACGGGAGAAGTAAGGGTGAGCTTTGATGAGGTGAGCTTCGGTTATGGAAGGGAAGGTGAGAAAGGGGATGTTAATATTGGGTAAGGGAAAAAGGGACGTGTTTTTGGCTAAGTGAAAGGTGAGACAATAGCTTGCAAGTATGAGAAAGGTTTATATGAATGTGTAGCTCTTGAAATGTTTCCACCTACTTATAGGCAAGTCATCAAAGCTTTGTACAAAACACACTTTGGGTGGGGGAAGAGTTCGGTCATGACTGATGAAGGGTGAAGATTGAGCTAAACAACATAGTAACTTCATGAGATGAACGGCTTGCATGTTCTCTTGAGGATTGACAAGGATTCTCTCCCCATTGGTTGCATGAGGTTCGTCCTCCAAGGTGGCTAGCATGCAGATTTTGTTTCCCAAGGTAGGCACACCTCTCTAGGCACATGTGACCCTTCTCTCTTGGCTTGTCATAGCCGTGTCTTCTTCTTGTCTTTACCTCAACCTTCTTTTTCCTAATTAAATCAACATGGTAAGCCTTAGGACACAAATGTAGCACGGTGATGAAGTGGTGAGTGCTTAGATTATTTATTATATTTCTTATTCATAAAGGATCAATTGTGTCCCTTAATTAGTGAACCAAGGTTTGGTGAACACCAAACTTGTCTCTTGCTAAGGGATTAATGTAAAATGCAAGTAATTCATCACAATTGATACCTTCATCATAAGACATAATTTATTTTCTATCATAAATTTCTAAAATGAAATAATGCATAATCCATCTATGCATGACTTTGATTCTATGAACAAGAAATGATTCTTCTGAAAATTAATACATGTGCAGACACCAAACTTAATGTTTGGTCATATACCTCATCAAACTGACTAAGCATACGGTCTAAAAATGCTTGAAAAGCTAATTTGGTGTGCCTAAAACTTAGAAGTCTGGCATATGTTTCAAGAACTCAGTGGATGCATCTATCAAGTATGTTCATTAGAATTCAAAATCATGCTAGAATGATCCCAGATTATTGAATTTAAAACAAACTTGAATCTTAAATCATGGGTTGCCTCCCATGGAGCGCTCTTTTATTATCACTAGCTTGACATTGGGCCCCTCATTGGGGTGGTTGATGACTATAGTGTCTCAGCTTGTCCCCCCTCACTGTGATCTTCCTTTTAGTGCCTTGATGCTCAATTTCAGCATGCTCTAGTGAGAGTATTTTGCTGATAGTGTAGTAGTCATCAGCTTGTTGGCTTGTTCCCAACTGTTGGTAAATTAATTGTACTTTATCACCTTTGGAAAACCCCTCAGTAGGAATCTTCTTGTTCTTCCACCCCTTATGAGTCTTTTTCTTGCTTTTCTTTCTTCTTTTTGTTGATCCTACTTCTTTGACAGTGGACTTTGTTTTGGGATTTTCCTTCTCGGTGGTCAACACTTTAATTTCTTCTTGAGTTCCTTCATCACTCTGCATTGTCTCATTCTCTTTTCTTCTTGCTGTGTTGTCTGTTTCTTGCTTTGGAAGGTAATTACTGGTTGTCTTGTTGATTCCTTCCTTCCACTGCAAGTCTTCCTTGTCAGTTTTCATGCAATTCTTCTTTTCATCAATGAGCTGCGTTTCTGGAAATACATTCAGAGTGATGCTTTCATCATGCACTCTGAGGGTTAGCTCTCCTTGCTCCACATCTATAATGGCCCTAGCTGTGGCCAAGAATGGTCTTCCAAGTATAATAGAATCACCTTCATCCTCATCTGAGTCTAAGACCACAAAGTCTGTAGGGAATATGAATTTGTCCACCTTAACTAGAAGGTTTTCAATCACACCCCTGGGACAGATCACTGACTTGTCCACTAATTCTAGAGACATTTGTATTGGCTTCACTTTCTCTATGCACAGCTTTCTCACCAGAGAAGAGGGCATCAGATTGATACTAGCCCCTAAGTCACACATTGCCTTGTTGATGATCATACTGCCGATGGTACAAGGTAGAAGGAAACTACAGGATCTTCAAGTTTGGGTGAAAGCCTTTTTTGAATTAATGCCCTACATTCTTCAGTGAGAGGCACTGTTTCCTTCTCTTGCCAACTCCTCTTTTTGTTGATGAGCTCTTTCAAGAATTTCGCATATAGAGGCATCTGCTCTAATGCCTCAGCCAGGGGGATGTTGATCTCCAATTTCTTGAAGACTTCAAGGAATTTAGGGAAGTATTGGTCCTTTGTCTCTTTATTGAACCTTTGGGGATATGGCAATAGAGGTGTGAAGTTCACTCCCTGCTTGTGATCCTTGGTTGGTTCTTCTCTTGCTTCCTTCCCTTTTCTTGAGATTTGTGGTTGGTCTTCCTTTTTTTGAGCCTGCTTGCCTGTTGTCACATCCTTGTTGCTGGCTTCCTCTTTCTCTGTTGGCTCTTTGTTGCTGTTCATAGCTTTCTTGGTTGCTTTTTTGTGGTCCACCAATGTCTTTCCACTCCTTAGCTGTATAGCTTTGCACTCCTCTTTTGGATTAGGAATTGTGTCGCTTGGTAATGAGCTTGATGGTCTCTCAATAGCAATTTGCTTAGAAAGCTGTCCAATCTGCCTCTCCATATTCTTCATGGAAGCTTCTTGGTTCTTTATTGTCATCTCTTGGTGCTTCGTCATTTTTTCCATTAAGAACTCCAAGTTGGTGATCCTCTGAGAGTCTTGTGAGATTGGTTGGTTGTGAGATGTTGAGGGTTGATGGTAAGTGTTTTGATTGGTGGCTTGGTTATTGGATGGATGATGGTTGGAGGTGGGGTAATTATTTTGGGGTTTCTGTAGGAGTTTTGGTTAGTGTTCTGCTGGTTGTTTCTTGGGTAGTTTTGGTTTGAATTTCTTTGCCATGGTTGTTGGTTCTGGTTATGGCTATCTCTCCATCTAAGGTTTAGGTGATTCTTCCAGGATGGGTTATAAGTGTCACCATAAACTTCACTTGATCCAGACCCTTGATTATGCACATATTGAATTTGTTCTTGCTATTGATCCTCTTGATTCTCTTCATTCTGCCCCCAGAGGGTTGATGGTTGGCTTGTGACATTCACCGATGCAACTTGTAAGCTATCAATCCTCTTAGCCATTTGTTCAAATTGTTGCTGAATTTGCTGTTGCATCACTTTGTGTTGAGCTAAGATTGTGTCCACTCCTTCTAACTCTAGCACTCCCTTTCTCTGTGATGGTTGGCGTTACCTTTGGTGAGCAAAAAAATATTGATTGTTCGCTACCATATCAATGAGATTTTGGGCGTCCTCTGCAGTTTTCATGTGTTGCAAAGAGCCTCCAGCTGAGTGATCCAGTGCTTCTTGAGCCTTCAAAGTGAGTCCTTCATAGAAGTTTTGAAACTTGTCCCATTCAGTGAACATGTCTGGTGGACATTTCTTGAGTAAAGCCTTGTATCTCTCCCATGCCTCATATAGAGATTCAGCATCCAATTGTGTGAATGTTTGCACTTTAGTCTTTAATCTAATAATTCTCTGAGGAGGGTAAAATTTGGCGAGGAACTTGCTCACTAGATCTTCCCAAGTGTTGATGCTCTCTCTTGGAAATGTCTGCAACCATTGAGTAGCTTTGTCTCTGAGGGAGAATGAGAATAGCAACAGCTTGTAGATGTCAGGATGCACACCATTAGATTTGACAGTATCACATATCCTCAAGAAAGTGGATAAGTGTTGGTTTGGATCTTCAAGTGGCCCTCCTCCAAAAGAGTAATTGTTTTGGACCAATGTGATGAGTTGTGCCTTCAATTCAAAGTTATTTGCATTGACATTTGGGGTAAGGATGCTACTCCCACAATGTCTAGGATTTGCAAATGTATAAGAGGCTAATACTCTCCTTGGTGGTTGACCATTGTTGTTGTCCACTCCTACTGGTGGATTTGTTGGATTTGTTGAGTGTTCCTCCATCTCTTAGAATTCTTCTTCTGAATCCTCTTCTCCAACAATGCATTTCCCTCTTTCTGCTCTTCTTAACCTCCGAAGGGTTCTTTCGTCTTGTTCACAAAAGGTGGGTATAGCTCCACTTGTCCCTGACATACAAACCAATCATAAAAATCACACAAAACCAAAAAAAACCAGGAAAACTCCACTCTATTGCTAAAGTGAGGTTTTAGTTAGCTTAAGCAAAAATTCAAATAGTTAGTGTGTTAGTCAAAAAAATTAAAGAAACAGAAAAGAAAAAGTGCTTGATCTAGACTTCCACCTTACTTAATCATTGTCAATCTAATCATTCCCCGGCAACGGTGCCAAAAACTTGATGTGTGGAAAACGATCCAACACAAAACTCACCGGCAAGTGTACCGGGTCGCATCAAGTAAAAATAACTCACGTGAGTGAGGTCGATCCCACAGGGATTGAAGGATTGAGCAATTTTAGTTTAGTGGATGATTTAGTCAAGCAAACAAGAGTTGATTTGAGTGATTTGTAATTGACAGAAGCTAAATTGCATGAATTGTAAAAGGAGAGGGGAGAATTGCAGTAAATTAAAGAGAATAGAAAGTAAAAGTGCTAAATCTTAAAGAACAGTAAAGTAAATAACAGAAACTTAGAGTGCAGGAAATGTAAATTGCAGAAGCTTGGAGTACAAGAAATGTAAATTGCTTGAATGATAAAGGGCTCAGGGAGCTGGGATTGCAGAATTTAAACAAAGAAGAGTAAATTGCAACAAGTAAAAGAGTAGAAGATGAATTGAACTGAAGTAGATCTCAAACAGAAAAGTAAATTAGCTTGAAGAAGCATTCAGCAAATGAACTAAAATGAAAATGCAGATCTCAGGGGTCAAGAGACTAGAAATCCAAGTCTAGATCTCACTGCCTTCCTTGATCCAACTCAAAGAACAATTGCAAACAAATTAAAGATCAAAAGTAAAGAAACTTGAATTCAAATCACCAAATCTTGAATTATGCAGAGAAAGGAACAAAGAGATCTCAAGGTGAGATTGAGACAGAATTTTCTCAATTCTCAACACCCAAGACTCAAGCTAAGTGTGCAAAAAAAAAGAAAATAAGAAAACCCAGAGGAAGAGAACTTAATTCTACTTCCCAATTCAAAGCTCAAGTTCAAAGAAAACGAAAATTCAAAACAAAAGTAAACTCCCAATTCAAAAAGTCTAAAAAGATCAAAAGAAAAGTAAAAAAAATAAAAGTCCAGGTGCTTTCTAAATCTAATTGACATCTATTTATGCATTTCCTCTTTTGGATTTCAGAATTTGAGTGGCGTTTTAAATTTGGTGAAGAAGTGAATTAAATTGGATTTTTGATGAATTTTTTGCCCATGGAAGTTGCTCCCATGGCAAGGCTCAGGTGTCACCAAGAGCCAAGCTTGGTGCCTTGCCTTGTCAATTGTTGCGCGCCTTTCTTCTTGTTACAAGGAAGTAAAGCTCTTTGCAAGAGCTCTAAGCTCTTGGAAAGAGCTTTGCTTGCCTCTTGTCCTTAGGGAGGTTCACGATTTGACACCCAGGGAGAGCACTTGCTGGTCATTTTCCTTGGCACATGAGTAGCGCTTAAGTCCTTACTTCCTTGAAGCCCTTGGTTCGAATCCCGTGGAGTGAAAACAAGCCAATTTTGGGTTGTTTTTCTTGTGAGGTAGCGTTGCCCCCTCCCCCTTTGGTCTTGAGTTCAAACCTTGGTGAGTGCATTGGCAAGCTTTTTTTCCTTGATTTTCTTTGAAGCATGCCCGATAAAGCTCTTGGCAAAGCTCTTGGCAAGAGCTGAGCTTTGAAGTTTGCCTTGCTTCCTCCTTGCTTGTAGCGCTCGGCTCTTGTGGAGAGCTTTGTTCTCCTCTTTTCTTGGCCTTGCCTTTGAAGTAAAGCTCTTGGCAAGAGCTCTAGGCTCTTGGCAAGAGCTCTAGGCTCTTGGCAAGAGCTTTGTGATCTTGCTCATTGTTTTGAGCCACGCTTTTCTTTTTTTGGCCACGCCTTCCTTATTTCCTATGATCACGCTCCTTAGGCTACGCTTTTCTCATTTTTTTTCTTTTCTTCACCTACAAGTAATCAAAACAACCAATCAAAGTATCACAAAATTCACAAAGCTTAAAATTCATTTAAAAACCAATTAATTTTAGCTTAAACCTCATGATTTTGTGTCAATTAAAGGGTGGTTGATTGATTCAAAGAAACCATGCAATTCCACTTCAAATTACTTGCTTACAGAGCAAGAAAGTGCATAAAACCTAATGAAACAAGTGAAAAATGCTTGCAAAGCTAGCATATGATGACTTGTCATCACTCATCTCCAGGCTGGCCATCGCCGCCATAAACTCGGCATGGTTGTCGGCCGGTCGGTCATTCTCAGTTTTTCCCCATGTACAAGTACGACCTCGTCCGCGAGTAGCCATTAGGGTTCCTGTCTACACCAAACAGTTGATATCAAGGTGATCAGTCTCAATATCGAAAGCCTAGTGCTTCAATTATCCCAAAAAGGCACTCACAAACAAGCATGCTATGCAATATCAAACAGATAACCTAAATCATGATAGAAAAAGACACAGAGTATGCAATGAAGCACAATCAGTCCATCCTTCAGGCTCACGAGGACGAACCGCTCTGATACGACTAAATGTAACACCCTAATTACCCTAAGCCTTACCTCATGCCGTAAAGCAAAGGTTAATCAAAGGTTACGACAATACTAAGGCTTATACAAAGATATATATAGAAAGGAATAAATATTCTAGAAGCTCGATGAAGAATTAAGCTCAAATACAAAATCACAAAGCGCGAGACGCTCACACAAAGCTAAAAGCATAAAGGTAAAAGATAAGGCTATGAAATATAAGACATATATTGATATATAAGAGTATATTAGTCATAGAACTAGCCACAGCCTGCGGAGTTTAAGCCGACTAGTATATATCGACATACATAGTTTTGAAATTTAAAACAGTATATACAGAATATCTCTCTCAAAGTTAGCCTCTAAGGCAAAATATAAATACAAAAGTGAGAGTACTAATACAAATAATCAAAGGACTCCAAATCATGATTAAGGTCCTCCGCTCTGTCACCATCAAGCAACTCAACGAGGTGGGTTGCGACCTGCATCTGAAAAACAACAACAAAGTATGGAATGAGAACTGGAGGTTCTCAGTATGGTAACAGTACCCAATAATGTAAGATATAAGACTCTTGGATGCCAGAGGCAATCCTAGAGCTTCATATCCATCATTAGATTCAAGCTTAAAACATAAGTAAATTTAAACCCCGACTTTAAATACCATAATGTAATAGGGTAATCTAACTTAGGAAATTTCTAAATTATTAGTTCACCGCTGTCCCACAGCCTTCACCAGCCTAACCTCCATACGATCCCACCGCCACCGCCTACCAATCCTCCTCAATCCCAGTAGAAAACACAAGTAATTCATAAAAGTAAAACACAAGTAATTATCAAATATATCAAGTAATTCAAGAAGCAATTAAGCATGTTATACAAATAGGCAAACAATGCAAGTATACAAAGCAAACAACCACATAGAAGATACACATGATGAATGCCTGCCCTATTGGCTGTGATATCACATTGTCAATTCAACTGCCAACCCGACACATCCCACCGGGATGTTGCCTTTCGGTCACTAATAAAACGGGTATCCCAGGGACATCGTACCTGGTCCATGGTCCATGGATATAGTGCCCGACACACTCTTGTGGTTCTGAAAGGATGCAAGTGGGATACTCAGCCACAGACCTCACATCTCAATGTAAGCAGGACTAGCACCTGCCCTTACGCCGCCGCCGCGACCTCGACAGGCGGGATTAACCAAACCGTCCCTGTCAGGCGCATAGCGTATCAACAATAGCAGTATAAAACAATATTTTAGTGGTTTTCAGAAATCATTTTCAGCAAGGCCATCATTCCATTCCGAGTCCTAGACCTGTCTCAAGCACCATCAAATTCACAACTCCACAATTTTATCATACCAATCGCCTTTACAGTACTCTACCACTTCACTCAACTAATCCACCCTCAGTACTTCAAAATCCTATGGCTCCGTCTTCGAAACTTTTTAGCTGAAACTATCTAGTTAACTTACTTATGGTATTCTCTATGCTTCAAATCCTAAAAAAAAAGCTAAAACACCCTAGATAAGTATTACGGAAGTTTAAAAACTTGCTGGGAAGGTAAAATAGTTAGAAACAAGGTTTTCTTAAAAATACAGGGCAGTGTGCGTACCCATGGGGTTGTGCGTACGCACTCCCAGATAAAGTTTCGAGAAGTGTGCGTATGCATAGAGGTGTGCGTATGCACAGAAGCTAAAAGTTTTCATTTTAAACGCGCGCACAGATACGTGCGAACGCCTACAACGGAATGCACTTCTCAGCATGTGCGTGTGCATGATGTTGTGCGTACGCTCTCAACAGTAGGCATCTCCCTCTGTGTGTGTGCGCACCAAAGTGTGCGCGCGCACTAGAGTGTGCGTACACACATTTTCAAAAATTCACAACAGTGTGCATGCACACACAAACTAGAAATCCCAAATTTTGCAACATCACAGAATTCAGATTTTTGACACCAACTTCCAACGATCATATCTTTCTCTACAAAATCTATGCCGTTTTAAATCTTTTTGAATTATCTTCAATTTGATACAAAATTCACTTAATTTCAAAAATTGTAGCTCAATATATGATCCATCAAAGTTCACCAAAAACCAGTTTTTACCAAAAGTTCGCTAAGTTCTCAAAACTTCAAAATTCACAACCAAACCAATTCCAAGCCTATTAAATTCACCATAAATCACAACCAAATGCTATACTTTATCTTTCCATCACAATTCAACCAACTCTACACCTATATCAATCAATTCATCCTTCATAAACTCAACAACTCCACAATTGTACATCAATATTCCAATATTACCAACTTTAACATAATCTCACTACTCATAAGCATCACTTATCTTATCTCAACATCAACACACATAATAATTCATTATCATCCCACACAATCATCATCATTTCACCCAACTTCATAATTCAACATCATCATTCACCATACTCATCACAATCATCAAAATCATCATACATCACAATTATCAACAATCTATTTTGATCCTATCCTATGGTCTACTAGCCTAAGTGTCCAGAAATATTACATATTACATAGAAGAAACCAAAACTATACCTTGGCTGATTCCCAATATGCATAAAACACCAAATTTTGACCTCAACCAAGCTTCCGCAAATTCCCAAGTTCAACAAGCCACCACACACAATCCAAAAGCTCCAATAATCATAAATTCCAAGCTATACACAAATAATATACCAACATAAATTCTAAGGCTCATCAATAATCATAATTTCATGAGGGTTTAAGGAAATCTTACCTTATCCACCGTAAATTTGGGTAAAACCCAATAATTTCTCACTATTGGTTGGCACATAAACAACCAAAACACAAAAATTCACTCAAAATCAAAACCTAAATTTTTGAATTTCTTAAGGCAGAGGAAAGGAGAGAAAATTTCGAGTTCTTACCTACACAAGTTAGATAGAACTAACGGGCTCAGCGAGAACTTCGCATAACCGCTAACGGCACGTGAATCGGAGCACCGTAGCTCGAGTTATGGCCACCGGAAGTTGTATGTGAATAGTAACACTTCTCTTTTCCTCTCTTTCAATTCAGTAGCTGCTCTTTGTGTGAATTGTAACATGCATTTTTACGCAATTTTATGTAGAAAATGTACAGAAAATTACATTTTCTAACTCATAAAAATCTATTGAGGCCAAATATCATATTATGTTTTCTAATTAATATTCTAAATTTTGAACCTATTTCGGACAATTAAATTATTATTATTTTACGTTCATTAATAGGTTAATTAATTCATGGTTCTTACAATTTGCACTATTGTTAATAATATTGAGTTGCTGATTTTCAGATTTTGTTAATACTTTTGTTAATTTGCACTGATTTTGTTAATACTAGATTTATTGATTTTGTTAATTTGAACTGGCCTTACTGGTTTACAGTTGTTGAATGATTCTGTCGAATATTTTTTGTTGAGTTAATTTTGGTCATGATTTTTGCATTTCAGACTCTCATGTTCTTGCTTTTCTTTTGTATTGATGTTGAAAATGCAATTCTAATAGTGGATAAAGTAAATTTCTAAACCCAATAAAAAAATAGTTAATAAAGCATTATTAGGTGCAAAAAAAGCTATGCTTGGGATTAGATGAGGCTGCAGGTATTCCTGTAAGTTCCTTTCATTGATTTTACACTTATTATGCTTATTCTATCTGAATGATGTTGATTATAAATTGTATCTGCTGGTAGTAACTACTCTTTCTTTGTAATTCATGCAGATTGAACCAGAATCACAAACAAAAACTTTTAGATGCTACACTGAACTTGGAAGGGTGTTGTTGGCTAGAGTTCCAAGAGTAGGAGAATTTGATGCTGTCTTTGCTGTTACTTTGGGAGATTCAAGCAGCAATGTGACAAAAATATGGAGCTTCCTTAATGTTATTTAATATTTGAAAATATTAAATTTAAATATTTGAAATTTTATATTAAATTTGTGATAATTTATTTAATATTTAATTAAATCGGTTGAATTCCGGTCGAACTATTAAACCAGTGAACCAGTCACCTTATCGGTTTATTGACCGGTTCGGTTCTCACAACCTTGCTAAGAACTCTTCCGTTCTTACTCCCTTATCCCTTTCCTTTAGATGGAAGAAGGAGTACCTTTCTATGATCTGCTAGTGATCGTTTCACAAAAAAAATTTCGCTCTGAGTAGTCTTTTGATTCTAAATCGAACTTCAATTTCTGTTTATATATATACACCATAAGACCATCCGCCTCTTAGACTCCATTTATTTACGGATTCTAACCTAGATCCTCCACACGAGACTCCTGTTATGTGGCTACTTGGTGAAGTACCAGTGAGTTGTCCCGTAATGACGTATGATCGTGTAGAAGAGTAACGGATGATATTTTACTTTTTGATGACGTTCAACACAATCCAAATTTTGAAGACCTAGAATATATTTTTCCTCACTTTTGTACTCTAGAGGGATTAGGTAGATTTAGAATCTAAACTAGGCTGGGCGCCAACTTAGGGGCTTCTTGAACAGGTCAAGACTTGGGATATTATGTGTATATAGTTATTATCTAACTACTACTAGAGGTGTCTTAACTAAAATTTGTGCACCACTAAGGACTGGATGACTGAGTACTATTAACTGATACGAGATGTACGTATATATGTATGGTTGCTTATAACTGCTTTATTTATTATTATTTATGATTTTATCTGTATATGTTTCTTCTTGTCAATCCAAACATTTTCAAAAAAAAAAGTTACCATGTAAGGTAAACTATATTTTAACAACAAATTAAGCTCATATAATAATGAATAGCTAAAATTAAGTAAAGCAAATCGGTAGCACTCGACTTCTCGTATGATTATGACATATCAAAAGTTGGATCGTTACACACATGGCCAAATAGCATTGTGGCATGTGACTTACTTGTCCACGTCAGCATACCACGTGTCACTGATCGACCTGTCATCATATCATTACACATGGTTAAACTATGAAGTGATACGTGTTACTAATGATTCATGTTATCAATCCATATCAGCACGTTGTTAACAGAAAATTAGTTAGAGACTAATGTGGTGTACTTTTGTTAATTTCAAAGACGTAATTAGTACAATCGGAATCTCATAAACAATTCTGGTGCACGATACCAATCTCAAAGACCACTTTGGGGTTTAACTCTATCGCTGCTGTTGGTGGAGTTAGATTCTCTAGCTGTATGTAGTCTTTTTTATTTGTCTTGGACCTTCAGCTCAATTTCAAATAAAAAAAACTTTGTTATTGAGAAGAAGTTATGCATTAAAATAAAAATTAAAATACTTAATAAATCAATCTAAAATTTAGCAAAAACAAATAATTAATGTGATCACATAGACTAAAACAATAATATTAGAGAAATAAAAAAAATTAAATTTATTTTATTTAATATTTATTATTAATTATAACGATAATTAATAAATATTAAATAAAATAAATTTGTATTATTTTTGGAGAATTTTTTTTCTCCTAAACATTATTGTGATTAAAAAGTAGCAACTTTTGTTTGTATAACTATCACCTACATTAATAACATTATGCGATAGAGTAGAGTGTGAACTCACAACGGATACCAACTAGATTGAGATACTCAATATTATTATTATAACAAGTATAATTATCTGTGCCATGCATGTCATACAACGGATACCAACTAGATTGAGATACTCAATATTATTATCATAACAAGTATAATTACCCGTGCCATACACGTGATAAGATTGAAATTATAATTTTAAATTATTTTTTAAAAATTAATTTAAATTATAATAATTTGATTAATAAAAAAATAATATGTTATGCATTGTTTGTTTTTTTTAATCTAATGTTAATTAGATTAACTCTAAAATAGTTACTAATCGATTTTAATAATCTACTTTCTTCAATAAATCAAACATATATACTGAATATGAACATAAATAATATAGTAATAGTTAAATCCACCAATAAATATATTGACTATTATCACACTATAAAACAAATTAAATATAAAGGCTATTAGCACTTATAAATCTATAAAATCGCAATGTCTTTGATTCGTGTAAGGGTTTACTTATCAAATAAACTTAAAATATGAACAAAAAATATTTATAAAATGGACCTAGCATCACTTGAAAGAATTATGGAAGATAATCAACTTACCTTATCATCCATGAGAACCATTTCTATGTAAGTCGTCTTGTTCTTGTTAAATTTGGATGGGACTTTCCATAACCTTATAATTCTTGCCTTTATTTTTCAAACATTTTCATTACATAATCTACCATAGGTAATACTGTTGATAGAATCGTAGTTAGTAGCCTTTAAGTATGAAAAATAATAAAAAGAAGATTTATATCTGAGGTACGAATTTTCTAGATGATAAATAATTGTAACAATTCACTATATATATATATATATATATATATATATATATATATATATATATATATATACACACTAATTATACACGGTAATAATTAGCAAATATTTTTAATGAAAATACTTGCTACAATTAGGTGAAATTTATGGGATTATATTTTATTAACCTTTATGATTAATTTAATAGAGATACTTACTCAATATATATGTTATCGACATTAATTCTATGCCAATATTTTTAGGAAAGAGCTAAAAGAGGAGATATATAAATATGTATAATATTATTGCTATATAGAAAGTATACATAAATTACTACATTTTTTTATTATGCTATACAACTTAAAATTATAGTATCATGTTATTATTAATTCTAGATACTTGTTATAATTATATCAAATTTAATTATGACACTAAATAAATAAAATATAAAACATTCAATATTTTTTTATATTCAATATTTATTGTAAATACAAAAAGTAAAATAATTAATAAAAAAATATGAGAAGAAAATAAAACATTAATTAAAATTTAGTTTGTTATCTAATTAATCTTGTGTCCATACGATATAACTTTACAAAAATGTTATGAATCACAACCTTTTTTATTCTACAAAAAAAAAAACACTATATGTAGCCTTTAGTAGTACAAAAATAATTATAAGAATTAATTATTGATATTGATATTAATCACAATTAATTATTGATACCCTAATTTTTTTAAATATATTTTACCTTTTTAAAATATAATGCATGTACCGTGTAGACCTTTATTATTATTATTATTATTATTATTATTATTATTATTATTATTATTATTATTATCCACTAATTGATATCAAATTAAATAGGTCACTATTAATGTGTGCATAAAATTAGTACACTTGAATGAGAATTAGAACTATATCAATTGATATAATTAGAATGATTAAAAATATCGATGATTGATAAGTAGTTTAATAACGCATTATGTAACACCCTACCACACTAAGCTTTACGCTTAAGTCGTAAAACGAAGGTGGTGTGGTATTACAACCTCTAAAATAAAATGAGTACATATAATAGCAGGATAATTATAATATGCTAGGAGCCTTAAAGAATAGGGGAAATAAAAATTGCGAAATAAAAGCGCAACGCTCAAGGAACGAGTTAACTCGCATGCTAAGAAAACCATAACTATCAAACATAAGATAACAGAAGTAGGAATAGAGTGGCAAAGATACAAGATAACAAGCTCCTGACTCAGCCTGCGAAGTCAAGACTGGCCGGAGAATATTTACATATATATATATATATATATATATATATACATACATATCCCAAACCCAAAAGTACATATACGCAATCCTGCCTCTCCATAAACCTCTAGGAGGATCAAAAGAACAAGTTATCACTACAAGAAAAAGCAATATTTGTAACAAACAAAATTGTTACAAAAAATCAGAATTTTGAAACAAAAGGATTTTGTAACAAAAAAAGGAGTTGTTGCAGTATGTCCCGTTACAAAAAGTTTTTGTAACAAAAAATGGAACTGTTACAATTCAAAGTAATATTTTGTAACAAATTTTTTTAATACAAAAACCAAAATTTGTTACGAAAGTGGTAACACTTTTTTACCTTTAAAATCCTTTTCGTAACAATTTAGATTTTTGTGTCATGATATTTTGTTACAAAATACTACTTACTTTTGTAACATTTTTTATTCTTATTTACAAAAATAGAAAGTTGATTTTAAAACATTTAATTAAATAATTGATATATCAATTAATTTTCTAATCTCACTAACTCAACATTTATATGATATATAATAATATAGATAATTAAAATATCTTACATGTCATTAAGATTCTTTTACAACAAAATAATTTCTATAAATTCAACTAAACACAACTTTTTCCTAACGTAAAATTGTATCATATCGAATTTATAATTCTTGACTCTTCTAGCATATTTCGGTCAATATAAAGTCTAGCATGTTGGCATTAATTTTGTACGCCTGCAAATATAAACAATGAAAATCAAAATTAAAAAATAACATATAACCCTGTCTTTATCCGAATAAAAATTTAGAACTTAGAAGTTAAATTAACTAATTCCTTAAGAATATATTCTCAGAGTTCAAAACTAGCCAATAAAAAATACAAATTATCAAGAATTAACAATTTAATATATAAACTTGGGCTAACTAATCACAATTCAATCACAACTTAGTGAACAAATTTATTAAATTTACATAAGTATCAATTGTCAAACAATCATTATAAAACACAATTTTTACCAAAATCTTCATAACAAATATACTTGACTTTTTTATAACAATTTTGTACCTTCAACTAGGCATTACTAGAATGTTTAGAAGGATCCCTTAAGAGGATAAATCACTTCTCCCAACATATATAGACATCCCGGTGCACAAGTATGCCGCGTTAACGTAGGATCCGGGAAGAGGCGCACCTATAAGTGCAGTATAGGCAACCTAACCTAATAATTACATCAATAGGTGATTCTACAGCTTGAACCTATGACCTGAGGTGACATGGAAACAACACAACCGTTGCTCTAAAGCTCCCTTCACTTCTCCCAACATATACTAAATATATTTTCCATAATTGAGTCAATTAACGATTTCTTAATTCTTGTGCTACAATGTTAAAAGTCATTCATAGTCAGAGAGGGAGTACAAGATAATTTAAAAGCAAAGACTAGTACCTTTCGTATCAGAACCATATGAAAGAAGAAAAGCTGTCCTAGTGCTGCTGAAATATAAGTAGTCAACAAAAGAAGCAGCACCTATATTTATCATTCCAGCAAGTCCGATGCAAGTCAAAATTAATGTTAAATCCAACTTTTAAGCTTGGCACAACATACTATAGAAATTCCCAAAACATTTGAGTTAACTATATTACACATATGGTGGCGAGAACCTCTCTTGGAAACTCTACATGAAGCTTCCTATGAAGTTCCTTTACCATTTCTCTTTTATCCGCAAAGCACCTGATAAACACAGCAATTGCGGTCCCTCCTTCAATGATAAGCTGTACACGTAACAAGACAATAATATTGGAACATAATTAATTCATGTAATTAAAACACCCTTTTTATTTTAAATTTTGGTTCTGAAATTGAAAGACAATGTAAAATCCTGAGCGATGAGTTAAGTACAAACCATTAATAAGACGGAAATCATAAGAAGAAAGAATGTTGTGTAGTTTCTTTTTCCAACACAGTTATTCAACCACTGCAACACACCATAAGCACTACATCTTAATAATATTAACAAAGTAAAGAGAATTGAAAAATTCCAACACATAAAGACTAGCTAGTCTAATAATAGCAGTTTTATTTACAACTCCAGATTTTACTTCAACACAAAAATTCATTTGTTACACACCTGCAATGGTGATCGAATCCTTCGATGCATCGATTTCACGTCTTGCAATGCTTACTATGCTTTTTCACCTGATTCATACAATAGCATAGAAGTTAAAAAAATATTAATGATTAAAGAGTAAATACCATTTTCGACTTGCTTGAAGGACAACTGAGATTCTAACCGATAATTAGTCTAACCTGCTATGTATCAAGGACCACTTAGACCAATTACTTGAATGATTAGGGATTTAGATAAATGATCAGGGACCGAAAAAAGTACTCACTTGTGATTAAATGGTAAGCACATAGTATGCAACTAAGATTCTAACCTCAAAATCACAAAGAGTACAAAATGAAATGTCATCTTCATTGAGATTTGGGAAAATGGCATCATCATCTTTCATGACAAGAGGGAATGGGAGCAGAGGCTTCATCTTTCAACAACCGTTTATCTTTTAACCTTATGTGGCAAAACCATCTAGAAATTTGCTTCTCAGTCAACTCTAACTCCTTAGCAAGATCTTGTTTCATTTCCTCCATGGGATATTTGTGCTCTGGAAACAAAGGTAAAAAGCAATTCCTCAAAAATCACTAAATTAGTCAATAGAAAGATGCATTAACATTCACAGACAATTAAAAATAAACAAAATTAAAGGAACTCGTACCGTTATAAAATTTCTCCAACGCCATAACCTGGGAAGGTGTTTTGAGTCTTCTTTTATTTTTTTTCTCTGTAGAAGCTTTATTTTCATCTGATTGCAATTCTCCTGATTCTAAACCCCAAAATAAAAGAAAGACGTTCAATATATGCAATGAATGGGGGAAAATTACACTACTCAGCTTGATCACATCCACTAGATACCACCATTGATATTATTTCAAACATAGATAGAATTTGAACTACAATTTCACATATTGGAAAACCAAATGCAACAACTTATTTTCTTGCTCCTAATCACCTAATCTACTCCCTATTTTTTCAATGGTTTCTAACATTAACTCAGCTGGAAAAAGAAAGGGGGCCAAGTTTTCTAATCTCATAAGAGGCCTTTCACAAAGAACCAACAAGAGTTTGTGCTAATCAACATCTCAGTACAAATAGAAGAAGTAAAAACAACAATGACAACCAACATAAAAAGTAGATCGAGCCTTATACACAAGTTTATGGTCATTGAGAAAAGCAAACAAAACATACAACAAATTAATGGCTTAAGAAAAATGTGAAACATTAAAACAAGAACAAAAAAAACTAAGACATGGAAATTGAATTTTGTACCCATCTCTCTCTCCGCGAGCTCGCACCGGTGACGGCCTCCTAGCACTCCATGATGGCGACGATGGCGAGCCTGCAGCAGACGCGATGGCAGCTCTCTCCCCCTCAGCGATCTCTGGCTTGACCCACGGCTCTTCTCTCCACGCATCTTCTCCCGGCGAAATCGACGGCAATGGCGAGGCATGTGACGGCGGCAGCACTTTCCTTTTTCGTCAGCGACATCCCCCTTCTCCTCTCTTCCTTCTCCTGGCGCAGCTATTTCTCCGCTTTTAACTGTTTTCTGTGTTGTGTGTGTTAGGTTAAAGGGGAACGGGGGATTAGGGTTAGGATTTGTAATTGAAAATTAAGGTTTTTTATTTGGGAATTTAGGGTTAAGCTTTTATAAAAAAATAGATAAAATAAATATTTTGATAAAATTAAATAATAGAATAATAATTTTAAAATTAAATGTACTTCATTAAAAATATTTAAGAACATAATTTATTAATATATTTTTTAGTTTGAATAATTATTTTTAATTTAAATTATAAAATAAATACATTAATTATACATTATAAAATACAGTTTAAATCCGAAATATCAATTATTTAATTTAAATGATTTAACTTTTCATTATCTCCAAATTTATTTAATTATTTCTAATAAAATAATTTCTAAAATTATAAAGTTTAAACTTAATAAGATAAAATCACAATTTATTTATATTTAGATTTTTAAAAATATTGAATGTTATAACTAGCGGTTAATGAATACAAATAGTAAATAAAAAATTTTAATTTTTGAAACAAAATAAAATTATTTTAAAAAAATTACATACACAATTTTCTCTACTCTTAAAGTGTTTAACATTTTTAAAAAAAATTGTTATAAAATATACTTATATTTTGTGACAAATAATTAACTTGTTACAAAAAATATTGAATTTTGTGACAAATTAATTTTTTGTTACAAAACAATTGGAGTTTTTGAAAGAAAAAGTTGTTTTGTTACAAAACAATTGGAATTTTTGAAACAGCAAAAAAATTGTTACAAAATATTTCGAATTTTGGCAACCTTTTTTCTTTTTTATTACAAAATATTATAATATTTTGTAACAAAAGACCATCAAGTTACAAAAACTAACATAATTTGTAACAAAATAAAACACGTTGTTACAAAATATTATCATATTTTGTAACAAGTTGTAATGTTGTTACAAAACATTATTCTTTTGTAACAAACACTAATTATTATTACAAAAAACTATTTTTTTGTAACAATTTTAAAATTGATACAAATTTTTGTTACAAATGTTCCATTTTCTTGTAGTGTATGCGGAGAGAAACTAAGTATATATATATATATATATATATATATATATATCGTAACAGAACAAAATAACCCTGTAACCACTCTGCTTCAAGAGCCCAGACGCCTAATGAGATGTCTCTCGACCTGCATCTGAAAAACAATAACATAGTATAGAATGAGAACCACAGGTTCTCAGCATGGTAATGGTTCCCACGTACATAATATATAAGGTCTCGGGAAAGGCAGAGGCGATCCTAGAACTCCAACACTCAGATTTAAATCTTAAAGTTTATAAATGGAAAACCATAAATAGGGTAGGTTATCTATGGTTCTTACTTCTAATTCCTTTCTAACTTAAGTCCTAATTTCTGCATTCCTCCAGTCCTCCAAAACTCTGGTGCACAGACAAGCAATACAGACAAAGCAAACACAAGTAGGATACATATACAGCAGATAGCAAATATAACAGGTAAGCATAATAATCACGTAGGCAAGCTCAATTAATGCACAATCAAACAAAACACACATATGCAAATGATGTATGTCTGCCATATGGCTGGTGAGTCTCATCTGTCGGTTATATAGCCAACCCGACATGTCCGGTAGCTAACCCAGACATCGTCCTCTTGAAAACTGGTGAGCGGTACAGTACCACAATCCTCACCTAGTGGACGGTAAACTACCTCGATCCCCACCAACTGTGGGCGGTAAACCACCTCGATCCCCACAGATGTTTTCAATTGGAAAACAGCACATATGTGGGCGGTAAATAACCACGATCCCCACAAAACAATTTCATATCAAATTCATCCTCTTCATCATTCAATTTATTCAACAATTATCATAATCACACCTTCTATTCCGTTCATCAATAATTCATACTCAAAACATAATTCTCTTCTTAACTAAGTAAAACTCAAAACATAATACTTTTCTTAATAAATCAAGTTCTAAAACATAATGCATTTCTTTTCTTTATAAATAAAAGCCAAATAATATAATTCTTTTATCCATATTTGTCTAAATAATACTTCAAACTAAATCTCCAACTTTTATAAAAATTTTGACAGCATTTCCTTTAAAATTCAGACTTTGCCACCCTACTCAAGTCCCAACCAAACCACCTTTCAAACCCTTTTCAAATTATTTTTAATAAACCAAACCAATTCTAATATCAAATTCATTTCCAACTCTCAATTCATTTATTACTCAACAAACACACATATATAGATAACTCAACCAATCCTCAATCTTTCATCATCAATAATCATTCATCAATTCCCATCAATAACATTAATTAACACAATTTCTACAACCAACTTAACAAAATCATTATTCATCAACTCATTCACAATATAATTCCACATTTTCATTAAGGTTATTAGCATTAACACATTCCCACATTTCCAACATATCCTATGGTCATCTAGCCTATGTTTTCACCAAAACATTATATATTATCTATGAGAAACCAAAACCATACCTTGGCCGATTCCTCGTAATTATCAAGGCAATTTATTAAAACCAACACAGCCCCAAAACCTCAACAAAACTCTAGTGTTTAGGTTCCTCCAATTTCCAATATCCACAATTTCAAGCTCCAATTATTTATTCACAATCTTACCCATGCTTCACATAAACAAGAGTGAATTTTCTCCTCAAGCTAATTGTATCCTATAAAATTGTTTCGATAGAAGTGTAGTGCTCGACGCGGAGGTTGCGTGGCCACAAACGGTGTGGCGATCGGAGCTCGGACGGAGGAGTTATGGCGTTCGGGAGTTTACCGTAAGGGTTCGAACCCTTCTTTTCTCCTCTCTGGTGCGTTGCTTCTGCTGCATCTTTGAAGAAGAACATGAGCTTAAGCTCATTTAATGCTGGCCGGTTGGGCCACGGGCCTGATTTGGGCCCAGTTCAACCGGTTTAGCCCGTTCGGTCCAATCTCGGGCCGATTTCTTCGAAATTGGTGTCAAAATTCTCGTTTCGATGAGCTCTACCCTAATTTAATATAATATTCATATTTCTAATCTTCTTTATTAAAAATTAATTTTATTGGCTATTACTTTCTAATTTAACGGGATTTACATTCTACCCACCTAACAAAGAATTTTGTCCTCAAAATTCGAATTCAGTTACTTGAAAAGAGATGTGGGTAGTCTTTCCGCATATCTGATTCGAGTTGATTTCCGAAAAGATTTTGAGCTCAAAGGATGAACGCGGTGTTCACAAGAAATCAGAAGGATGTCTGGAGTTCTGATTAAATAAAGTTGTAGAAAATTTTACGAAATACACAGGATAAGAATTAGGATGTATCTCACGAAGGAAAGCCAAATCAAACACTCTATTTTCTAATTAGTGAATTAAGTCAGTCTCCATCGATTTTTGAAGAAACACAAGTTCACAGAGAAAAGCAATTCGACTGCTAGTTTTCTAGGAATCAAGAATCGCTTGGCTGTATCAAAACAAAATTAGGTTCGTCTCAGAGAGTACAAAGTTCATGCACGATTACGTGCGAGTAAGAAATAGAATTGGGGAGATAATTAAATCTTTTGCAAACAAAGAATCCGAAACAAAACCTTGAGCAAGTTATATCGAGTCACGAAGGTCCATGGTTATTTAGTCTATCGCCCAATCAATCTTTCTCCATTATAGCTCACCGTCACAGAATTCAAATACTACCTCGCATGACCATCAACTTTTTCAGACAATTCGGATATAACTCAAATTGTATATTCAAAGCAATCCAGCAACACGCAGTACGTTGATAACCAGTCCAAGTCTATCAACTGTAAGCAAGGAAGAACCTCGAGTCTAAGTATTATAAGTTGAGAAGTTGGTATATACACACTCGAGTCACAACTAAATCTTAACACTTTCAGCTCTAAATTCTCACCTCCGTCATACACTATGTCTAAACGCGGCATTCCCAATATCATATAATGCAATTAGAATTCTATTAACATTTTTCAGGATTACCTCCACCTTGCAGTCACAATTGATCAGCGTCTTGAGCCTTTCTGCCGGAAAAATCTCTAGAGATATGACCCGGCGCCCCGCACCTATAACACAGACCTAAACCCTTTCGGCACGGCCTATTTAGATGAAAACTTTTGCACCTTTGGTACCTCACATCCTTTGAGTAAGGCGTCACTTGCTTCCCTTTATCACTCCCCTTGCGACTACCACTCCTCTTGAACTCTTGGCTCCTTGGTGCGAAATTCTGGTTGTGGTCCCTTCGGCGGAACTCCCATCTTTCACCCCCTACCACAACAGCCTTCTTTAAACATTCTTCCGTGACCCTGCTCTTGTTTACCAAGTCTGAGAAAACTCTGATTTCCATCGGGCCCACATAACTCAATATATCACTCTGAAGTCCTCCTTCATATTTGATGCACTTCCACTCCTCAAAGTCTCATGGAGATCCTTGACAAATCCTAGAGAATCGGCACAATTCCTCAAACTTATTTGTATATTCAGCGACTGACATCTGACCCTATTTCAACTACAGCAGTTCAAGCTCCTTGGCATTTCTGACTGAATTAGGAAAATATTTCTTATAGAATCTGTCAGAAAAACCTCCCAAGGAATCGCAGCGCCATCTGGCTGCAGGATACGTCGCGTTCCCTGCCACCAATACTGAGCTTTATCCTGCAACTGATAAGTTCCAAATTCAACCCATTGCTCTTCAGAAACCTGTTGAGCCTACAGTGCCCGTTCCATTGCCTGAATCCAATTGTCCGCATTAGTGGAATTTGAGGTTCCCCTAAAGGTCGGAGAGTAAACTTTCAGAAATGTTGCAAGTGTCATAAGGCCGACCTCGTCATTATTGTTTCCGTGATTACCCTAGTTTATCTGATTATCTAGTGCCTCGGCTGTCGCTTGCATAGCCGCAGCCATATTTCCCAGGGCAGCCATAAAGTCTACTGGATCAGTCCCTATGGGGGCAGGAGTAACGGTGCCTGTCCTACTTCTACCACGCCCACGACCGCGTCCGCGAGTCGACATCTGGTCCCTATACACACCAAACAAGTGATATTAAGTTGATCAGTCTCAATATCGCAGGTCTAATGCTTTAAGTTCCAAATGCATGCTCACAAATGTTTATGTCATATATATCAATCAAATATCCTAATAGCACATAAATACATATACAGAGAATGCACAAAAGTACAATCATTCCGTCTTTCAGGCTCTATAGGAACGAACTGCTCTGATACCATAATGTAACACCCTACCACACTAAGCTTTACGCTTAAGTCGTAAAACGAAGGTGGTGTGGTATTACGACCTCTAAAATAAAATGAGTACATATAATAGCAAAAGAATTATAATATGCTAGGAGTCTTAAAGAATAGGGGAAATAAAAATTGCAAAATAAAAGCGCAACGCTCAAGGAACGAGTTAACTTGCGTGCTAAGAAAACCATAACTATCAAACATAAGATAACAGAAATAGGAATAGAGTGCCAAAGATACAAGATAAAAAGCTCCTGACTCAACCTGCGAAGTCAAGACTGGCCGGAGAATATTTACATATATATATATATACATACCTATCCAAAACCCAAAAGTACATATACGCAATCCTGCCTCTCCATAAACCTTTAGGAGGATCAAAAGAACAAGTTATGCAGAGAGAAACTAAGTATATATATATATACATCGTAACATAACAAAATAACTCTGTAACCACTCCGTTTCAAGAGCCCAGATGCTTAACGAGATGGCTCTCGACCTACAACTGAAAAATAATAGCATAGTGTAGAATGAGAACCAGAGGTTCTCAGCATGGTAATGGTTCCCACATACATAATATATAAGGTCTCGGAAAAACCAGAGGTGATCCTAGAACTCCGACACTCAGATTTAAATCTTAAAGTTTATAAATGGAAAACCATAAATAGGGTAGGTTATCTAAGGTTCTTACTTCTAATTCTTTTCTAACTTAAGTCCTAATTTCTGCCTTCCTCCAAAACTCCGGTGCACAAACAAGCAACACAGACAAAGCAAACACAAGTAGGATACAGATACAGCAGATAGCAAATATAACAGGTAAGCATAATAATCACATAGGCAAGCTCAATTAATGCACAATCAAACAAAACACACATATGCAAATGATGTATGTCTGCCCTATGGCTGATGAGTCTCATCTGTCGGTTATATAGCCAACCCGACATGTCCGGTAGCTAACTCAGACATCGTCCTCTTGAAAACTGGTGCGCGGTACAGTTCCATGATCCTCACCTGGTGGGCGGTAAACCACCTCAATCCCCACCATCTGCGGGCGGTAAACCACCTCGATCCCCACAGACATTTTCAATTGGAAAATAGCACATACGTGGGCGGTAAATAACCACGATCCCTGATGAGCGGATATTTTATACGCTTTTTGGGGGTAATTTCATGTAGATTTTAGTATGTTTTAATTAGTTTTTAATAGAATTTTATTAGTTTTTAAGCAACAATCATATTTCTGGACTTTACTATTAGTGTGTGTGTTTTTCTGTGATTTCAGGTATTTTCTGGCTGAAATTGAGGGAGCTGAGCAAAAATCTGACTTAGGCTGAAAAAGGACTGCTGATGCTGTTGGATCCTGACCTCCCTACACTCGAAATGGATTTTCTGGAGCTACAGGAGTCCAATTGGCGCGCTCTCAACGGCGTTGGAAAGTAGACATCCAGGGCTTTCCAGCAATATATAATAGTCCATACTTTGCGCAAGGATAGATGACGTAACTTGGCGTTGAACGCCAAGTACACGCTGCTGTCTGGAGTTAAACGCCAGAAAAACGTCATGATCCGGAGTTGAACGCCCAAAACACGTCATAACCTGGAGTTTAACGCCAAGAAAGGTCTTTACACGTGGAAAGCTTTAGTCTCAGCCCCAGCACACACCAAGTGGGCCCCAGAAGTGGATTTCTGCACCAATTATCTTAGTTTACTCATATTCTGTAAACCTAGGTTACTAGTTTACTATTTAAACAACTTTTACAGACATTTCTTATACCTCATGACATTTTTAGATCTGAATTACATACTTTTGACGGCATGAGTCTCTAAACCCCATTGTTGGGGGTGAGGAGCTCTGCAGCGTCTCGATGATTTAATACAATTCCTTTGTTTTCCATTCAAACACGCTTGTTCTTGTCTAAGATGTTTATTCGCGCCTAATTGTGAAGAAGGTGATGATCCGTGACACTCATCACCTTCCTCAACCCATGAACGTGTGCCTAACAACCACCTCCGTTCTACATCAGATTGAATGAATGTCTCTTAGATTCCCCAATCGGAATTTTCGTGGTATAAGCCGGATTGATGGCGGCATTCATGAGAATCCGGAAAGTCTAAACCTTGTCTGTGGTATTCCGAGTAGGATTCCGGGATTGAATGACTGTGACGTGCTTCAAACTCCTGAGGGCTGGGCGTTAGTGACAGACGCAAAAGAATCAAGGGATTCTATTCCAACCTGATTGAGAACCGACAGATGATTAGCCGTGCTGTGACAGAGCATAGGAACGTTTTCACTGAGAGGATGGGAGGTAGCCATTGACAACGGTGACACCCTACAGAGAGCTTGCCATGGAAGGAATCTGCGTGTGAGAAGAGGATTTCAGGGAAGAGTTGAAGTCAAAGGACAAAGCATCTCCAAAACTCCAACATATTCTCCATTACTGCACAACAAGTAAAGCTATTATTCCCCAGTACTGCATCCTTTATAAACAAATAACTCTATTGTTCAAGTAATCCAAACAATTTTGCTGACATCCTGACTAAGACAAATAAAATAAACATTAATTGCTTCAAGCCAATAATCTCCATGGGATCGACCCTTACTCACGTAAGGTATTACTTGGACGACCCAGTGCACTTGCTGGTTAGTTGAACGAAGTTGATCTTGGACCAGACTCTATTATCATATTCTATAAAGAGATACAATTTCGTCCACCAAGTTTTTGGCGCCGTTGCCGGGGATTATTGAGTTTGGACAATTGAAGGCTTATTTTATTTCTTAGATTAGGAATAATTTATTTTTAATTTTATTCTTATTTTTAATTATTATAGAGTCATTAAATCAATATTGATAGGATAGTTTCTTTTCAAAAATTTCTTTTCAAAATTTATTATTTTTCTTTTAATTAATTGCTAATTTTCGTGAGTCTAGTGTCTTGTTCTAAGTTTGGTGTCAATTGCATATCTTATATTTTTCTTTAAAATTTTCGACTTGTGTTCTTTGTTCTTCATTAATCTTCAAGTTGTTCTTGCTTATTTTTCTTGTTTGATCTTGAATTTTTCTTGCTTGGTGTCTTTTCTTGTTTCACTTGTGTTCTTTTTAAAGCACTAATTGGAATATCTAGAACAAGTGTTATATTTATTCCCAATTGGCTAAAGCATTGGCTTATATTCTTGATGAGGGAGCACCAGTACTTTTGAAAATCTTTTTCAAAAATAATTTTTCTTGGATTGAATCTTGTGCCAAACTTTAAGTTTGGTGTTTTCTTGTTAATCTCTTTATAATTTTCGAAAATTTTCTTAAAGTTTTCTAAAAATTTTAAGTTTGGTGTTCTTTCTTTTGTTCTTGGTGTTCTTGTGAATCTTCAAGGTGTTCTTGAATTTTTCTTGTGTCTTGATCTTAAAATTTTTAAGTTTGGTGTTCCTTGGTGTTTTTCCCTTCAAAAAATTTTCGAAAATAAGGAGCACTAAATCTAAAAATTTTAAATCTTGTGTCTTTTGTGTGTTTTTCTCTTTCATCATAAAATTCAAAACTCAAAAAAAAAAATTTTATTTTCTAACCAATTTTAAAACTACTTTTTCGAAATTTTTAATATAAAATTCAATTTTCAATTTCAAATTTTTCGAAAAAAATTTTCACAAAATATTTTCAAAATATTTTTTTTATATATATTCCATTTTTTTTTATTCCATTACTATAAAATAAATAATTATCAACATATAAATTCTCAACTTGTATTTCAATATGGAAGCAAGTGGGAATGAACAGTCCAAGAGGACTCTGGGGTCATATGCTAACCCCACTACTGCTTCATATGGGAGTAGTATCTGTATACCCTCCATTGGAGTTAGTAGCTTTGAGCTGAATCCTCAGCTCATTCATGGTGCAGCAAAACTGCCAGTATTCTGGTCTTCCACATGAAGAACCTACAGAGTTTCTGGCACAATTTCTGCAAATTGCTGATACAGTACATGATAAGGAAGTAGATCAGGATGTCTACAGACTATTACTGTTTCCATTTGCTGTAAAAGATCAAGCTAAGAGGTGGTTAAATAACCAGCCTAAGAACAGCATAAAAACATGGAAACAGCTGTCAGAAAAATTCCTGAATCACTATTTCCCTCCCAAACGGATGACACAGCTAAGGCTAAACATCCAAGGCTTCAAACAAGGAGATCATGAATCCCTTTATGATGCTTGGGAGAGATACAGAGAGATGCTAAGAAAATGCCCCTCTGAAATGTTTTCAGAATGGGTGCAATTAGACATCTTCTACTATGGGCTTACAGAAAAAGCTCAGATTTCTCTAGACCACTCAGCTGGTGGATCTATACACATGAGAAAAACAATTGAAGAAGCTCAAGAGCTTATTGATACAGTTGCCAGAAATCAGCATCTGTACCTAAGCAGTGAATCCTCTATGAAAGAAGAAGCTAAAACAGTAACTGCAGAACTCAGTCCAGTGGATCAGGCTAATGAATTCAATCAGCAATTAGATTTTCTAACTCAGCAGTTAGCCGAATTCAAGGAAATATTACAGGAAACAAGAATGGCTAACAAGAACATGGAAGTGCAATTAAAGCAGACAGAAAAGCAACTGTCAAAACAAATAACAGAAGAATGCCAAGCAGTTCAATTAAGAAGTGGGAAAACATTAAATACCTCACTTCAAAGCAGCAGGAAACCAAGAAATGAACAAGAGGATACTAAAAATCCCTCTGAGGACAATCAGAGCCCAGAGAGGAATGATGCTGGCGCTGAACGCCCAGCCCATGCTTATTCCTGGCGTTCAACGCCAGAAACAAGCATGGATCTGGCGTTGAACGCCCAAAAGGGACATGGTTCTGGCGTTCAAACGCCAGTAACAAACAAGGAGATGGCGTCTAACGCCACTCCAGCTTCCACTCCTAGCATTCAAATGCCAGTGGGTGATCAGTCACATACAAGTGCTGACTCTTCTAAAAAGGCTTCCCAACCCACTTCTGTAGGTAACAAACCTGCAGCAACTAAGGTTGAGGAATACAAAGCCAAAATGCCTTATCCTCAAAAAGTCCGCCAAGCGGAACAGGATAAGCAATTTGCCCGCTTTGCAGACTATCTCAGGACTCTTGAAATAAAGATTCCGTTTGCAGAAGCACTTGAGCAAATACCTTCTTATGCTAAGTTCATGAAAGAAATCTTAAGTCATAAGAAGGATTGGAGGGAAACTGAAAAAGTCTACCTCACTGAAGAATGCAGTGCAGTCATTCTGAAAAGCTTACCTGAGAAGCTTAAAGATCCTGGGAGCTTTATGATACCATGCACATTAGAGGGTAATTGTACCAAGCAAGCTCTATGTGATCTTGGGGCAAGTATCAACTTAATACCTGCATCTACTATCAGAAAGCTTGGTTTAACTGAAGAAATTAAACCAACCAGGATATGTCTTCAACTTGCTGATGGCTCCATTAAGCACCCATCAGGCGTGATTGAGGACATGATTGTCAAGGTTGGGCCATTCGCCTTTCCTACTGACTTTGTGGTGCTGGAAATGGAGGAGCACAAGAGTGCAACTCTCATTCTAGGAAGACCTTTCCTAGCAACTGGCCGAACCCTCATTGATGTCCAAAAAGGGGAAGTGACCTTGAGAGTCAATGAGGAGGAGTTCAAGTTGAATGTTGTCAAAGCAATGCAACATCCAGACACCCAAAATGACTGCATGAGTGTTGATATTATTGATTCTGGTAAGAGAGGTCAATATGGCTGAGAGTTTGGAATCAGAGCTAGAGGACATCTTTAAAGATGTTCAGCCTGATTTGGAGGAGTCAGAGAAGATAATAGAACCTCTGAAAATCCCTCAAGAAGAGGAGAAACCTCCAAAACCCGAACTCAAACCATTACCACCATCCCTGAAATATGCATTTCTGGGGGAAGGTGATACCTTTCCTGTAATTATAAGCGCTACCTTAGAGCCACAGGAAGAGGACACTAATTCAAGTGCTAAGGACACACAAGACAGCTCTTGGGTGGTCCATCAGTGATCTTAAGGGCATTAGCCCAGCCAGATGCATGCATAAAATCCTATTGGAAGGTGACGCCAAGCCTGTGGTCCAACCACAGATGCGGCTGAACCCAGCCATGAAGGAAGTGGTGCAGAAGGAGGTCACTAAATTACTAGAGGCTGGGATTATTTATCCTATTTCTGACAGCCCCTGGGTGAGCCCTGTCCAAGTTGTCCCTAAGAAAGGTGGCATGACAGTGGTTCACAATGAAAAAAATGAACTGGTTCCTACAAGGACAGTTACAGGGTGGCGTATGTGCATTGATTATAGAAGGCTCAATACAGCCACCAGAAAAGATCATTTTCCTTTACCATTCATAGACCAGATGCTAGAAAGACTAGCAGGTCATGAATACTACTGCTTCCTGGATGGATATTCAGGTTATAATCAAATTGCAGTAGATCCCCAGGATCAGGAGAAAACGGCGTTCACATGCCCATCTGGAGTATTTGCATACAGAAGGATGCCATTTGGCCTGTGCAATGCACCTGCAACCTTTCAGAGGTGCATGCTCTCCATTTTCTCTGATATGGTGGAAAAATTTCTGGAAGTCTTCATGGATGACTTTTCAGTATTTGGAGACTCATTCAGCTCCTGCCTTAACCATTTAGCACTTGTTCTGAAAAGATGCCAAGAGACTAACCTGGTTTTAAACTGGGAAAAATGTCACTTTATGGTGACTGAAGGAATTGTCCTTGGACACAAAATCTCGAACAAGGGAATAGAGGTGGACCAAGCTAAGGTAGAAGTAATTGAAAAATTGCCACCACCTGCTAATGTTAAGGCAATCAGAAGCTTTCTGGGGCATGCAGGATTCTATAGGAGGTTTATAAAGGATTTTTCAAAAATCGCCAAACCTCTGAGCAACCTGCTAGCTGCTGACACGCCATTTATCTTTGATAAAGAGTGTTTGCAGGCATTTGAGACCCTGAAAGCTAAATTGGTCTCAGCACCAATCATCTCTGCACCAGACTGGACATTACCATTTGAACTGATGTGTGATGCCAGTGACCACGCCATTGGTGCAGTGTTGGGACAAAGGCATGACAAGCTTCTGCACGTCATTTACTATGCAAGCCGTGTGCTAAATGATGCACAGAAGAATTACACAACCACAGAAAAAGAGCTACTTGCAGTGGTTTACGCCATTGACAAATTCAGATCCTATTTAGTAGGATCAAAAGTGATTGTGTACACTGATCATGCTGCTCTTAAATATCTACTCACAAAGCAGGATTCAAAACCCAGACTCATCAGATGGGTGCTGCTTCTACAAGAGTTTGATATAGAAATAAGAGACAGAAAAGGGACAGAAAATCAAGTAGCAGATCACCTGTCCCGAATAGAACCAGTGGAAGGGGCGTCCATCCCTCTCACTGAAATTTCTGAAACCTTTCCGGATGAGCAACTGCTGGCCGTCCAGGAAGTGCCATGGTTTGCAGACATTGCAAACTACAAGGCAGTAAGATTCATACCCAAAGAGTACAGTAAAGTGCAATCAAAGAAATTAATCACAGATGCAAAGTACTATCTTTGGGATGAACCATATCTCTTTAAGAGATGTGCAGACAGAGTAATCCGTAGATGTGTGCCTAAAGAAGAAGCACAGAAGATCCTTTGGCATTGCCATGGATCACAGTATGGAGGACATTTTGGAAGTGAACGAACAGCCACAAGAGTCCTCCAAAGTGGCTTCTACTGGCCTACTCTCTATAAAGACTCCCGAGCATTTGTGCTTAACTGTGATAGTTGCCAAAGATCAGGTAACCTGCCTCACAGTTATGCCATGCCTCAACAAGGAATCTTGGAGATTGAGTTGTTTGATGTATGGGGCATTGACTTCATGGGACCTTTCCCACCATCATACTCAAACACTTATATTCTGGTGGCAGTGGATTATGTATCCAAATGGGTGGAGGCTATTGCAACACCCACTAATGACACTAAAACAGTGCTGAAATTCCTCCAGAAACATATCTTCAGCAGATTTGGTATCCCTAGAGTGTTAATCAGTGATGGGGGCACTCATTTCTGTAATAAACAGCTTTACTCTGCTCTGGTACGTTATGGAGTCAACCACAGAGTGGCTACTCCATATCATCCACAAACTAATGGGCAAGCTGAAGTCTCAAATAGAGAACTCAAAAGAATCCTGGAACGGACTGTAATTAACCGTAGAAAGGATTGGGCAAGAAGCTTGGATGATGCTCTGTGGGCATACAGAACAGCATTCAAGACCCCTATAGGGACCTCTCCATACCAGCTTGTGTATGGAAAGGCGTGTCACTTGCCAGTGGAACTGGAACACAAGGCCTACTGGGCAACCAGATTCCTGAACCTTGATGCCAAGTTAGCTGGAGAAAGACAATTACTCCAGTTAAATGAGCTAGAGGAATTTAGACTCAATGCTTTCGAAAATGCAAAAATCTACAAAGAGAAAGCAAAAAGATGGCATGATAAGAAATTGTCATCCAGAGTCTTTAAGCCAGGACAGAAAGTTCTGTTATTTAATTCAAGGCTCAAATTATTCCCTGGGAAATTAAAATCCCGGTGGAGAGGTCCATATGTGATTACAAGTGTATCACCATATGGATACATAGAACTTCAGGATAATGAATCTAACAAAAAGTTCATTGTAAATGGACAAAGAGTCAAACATTATCTTGAAGGAAATTTTGAGCAAGAATGCTCAAAACTGAGACTTGATTAAAACTCAGTAATAGTCCAGCTAATGACACTAAAGAAGCGCTTGCTGGGAGGCAACCCAGCCATTTACAAAGTTTATTTACTAATTAAATAAATTTTCTTTTTTTACAGGTTTAAGTCCAAGTATCTTCAAAGGTGAATTAGCAATTGGTTGAAGTCACAAAGTTACAGGGAAATTTGGAAGCTTACTGGCGTGAAAAAGCCAGTAAGAAACACTGTGGGCGTTAAACGCCCAAAAGAAGCACCCACTGGGCGTTTAACGCCAGTAAGGGTAGCTATCTGGGCGTTAAACGCCAGAAAGATGCACCTTCTGGGCGTTTAACGCCAATCTGCTAGCATTCTGGGCGTTTAGAAAAACGCCCAGTAAAGAAGGACTTCCTGGCGTTCAACGCCAGAAAGAAGCACCAAATGGGCGTTGAACGCCCAGGAGAAGCAACTATTGGGCGTTAAACGCCCAACACATGCATCATGTGGGCGTTTAACGCCAGGATGGTGGGAGGAGGTACAATTTCGTTTTTCTTTATAATTTTTCCAAATTTTTATGTTTTAATTCATGATTTCTTGCATCAACATGTTTCAAAATGTTATTCTTCAATTCCAAAAATTTTAATCCTAATTTCTAAAAATCCATGTTTCAAAAATATCAATTGTATCTTAATCCATAAAGGACAAATTAATTTTCAATCCAATCAAACTCTTTTCAAATTGTTTTCAAAACTCAATTATCTTTTTAAAATCTTTTTCAAAATTAAACATTTCAAATTTATCTTTTAAATTATGATTTATATCTTAATTCATAAGCCCAAATCTTTTTCCAATCTAAATCTTTTTCAAATCTTTTTCAACTCATCTTATCTTTTTATGAAAATGCCTTTCCTTCTACTCCTCTCCTTTCCTTTCTTTTGCTTGAGGACAAGCAAACCTCTAAGTTTGGTGTGATTTGCCATGATCACTGAGCTAAAACTCATTAAGATCATGGCACCTAAGAGAACAGGAAGAGCAAGGATGTGAACTTAAGGGAGCTGAAGTGTCAGAAATTAATTCTTGAAGGCACCCCACAGACTAGAGGAACATCCACTTCCCAAAATACAGGTTGTTAAGTTCTAATTCCAGCTTTAACTCTGTGATAGTATTATTTCAGAAATTTACCTTAGGAGATATATAGTAGTAGTAGTAATTAGTATGTTTATTTTGATTTTATTTCCAATTAAGCTATAAGTTATTTTTCTCATCATCATCATCAGGCATAAATAAAGTAGTAGAATTTTTTTAGAATAAAGAAGTAATCTATATTTATGAGTTCTTAGTAATAAAGACTATAATTAATTATATGTGGTGGCAATACTTTTTGTTCTCTGAATGAATGCTTGAATAGTGCATAAATTGTACCTTGAATTTGATGAATATTGGCTCCTGAAAGGATGAGGAACACGAAAAATATTATTGATGATCTGAAAAATCATGAAATTGATTCTTGAAGCAAGAAAAAGCAGTCAAAAAAAAAAAGAAGAGGAGATTTATATATATATATATATATATACAATCAAAAGGAATAAAAGCCAAGCAGCCCTTAAAACCAAAAGGCAAGGGTAAAAAGGATCCAAGGCTTTGAGCATCAATGGAGAGGAGGGCCCAAGGAAATAAAATCCAGGCCTAAGCGGCTAAACCAAGCTGTCCCTAACCATGTGCTTGTGGAATGCAGGTCCAAGTTACAAACTTGAGACTGAGTGGTTAAAGTCGTGATCCAAGGCAAACAGAGTGTGCTTAAGAGCTCTGGACACCTCTGACTGGAGACTTTAGCAAAGCTAAGTCACAATCTGTAAAGGTTCACCCAGTCATGTGTCTGTGGCATTTATGTATCCGGTGGTAATACTGGAAAACAAAGTGCTTAGGGTCACGGCCAAGACTCATAAATAACTGTGTTCAAGAATCAACATACTACACTAGGTGAGTCAATAATACTATCTGAATTCTGAGTTCCTAAGGATGCCAATCATTCTGAAATTCAAAAGATACAGGGAGATGCCAAAACTGTTCAGAAACAAAAAGCTACAAGCCCCGCTCATCTAATAAGAATCTGAGCTTCATTTAAAACTCTAAAATATTATTACTTCTTAAATTTTGCTAAAGCCTATTTTATTTATCTAGTTGCTTGAGGACAAGCAACAGTTTAAGTTTGGTGTTGTGATGAGCGGATATTTTATACGCTTTTTGGGGGTAATTTCATGTAGATTTTAGTATGTTTAATTAGTTTTTAATAGAATTTATTAGTTTTAAGCAACAATCATATTTCTGGACTTTACTATGAGTGTGTGTGTTTTTCTGTGATTTCAGGTATTTTCTGGCTGAAATTGAGGGAGCTGAGCAAAAATCTGACTTAGGCTGAAAAAGGACTGCTGATGCTGTTGGATCCTGACCTCCCTGCACTCGAAATGGATTTTCTGGAGCTACAGGAGTCCAATTGGCGCGCTCTCAATGGCGTTGGAAAGTAGACATCCAGGGCTTTCCAGCAATATATAATAGTCCATACTTTGCGCAAGGATAGATGACGTAACTTGGCGTTGAACGCCAAGTACACGCTGCTGTCTGGAGTTAAACGCCAGAAAAACGTCATGATCCGGAGTTGAACGCCCAAAACACGTCATAACCTGGAGTTTAACGCCAAGAAAGGTCTTTACACGTGGAAAGCTTTAGTCTCAGCCCCAGCACACACCAAGTGGGCCCCAGAAGTGGATTTCTGCACCAATTATCTTAGTTTACTCATATTCTGTAAACCTAGGTTACTAGTTTACTATTTAAACAACTTTACAGACATTTCTTATACCTCATGACATTTTTAGATCTGAATACATACTTTTGACGGCATGAGTCTCTAAACCCATTGTTGGGGGTGAGGAGCTCTGCAGCGTCTCGATGATTTAATACAATTCCTTTGTTTTCCATTCAAACACGCTTGTTCTTGTCTAAGATGTTTATTCGCGCCTAATTGTGAAGAAGGTGATGATCCGTGACACTCATCACCTTCCTCAACCATGAACGTGCCTAACAACCACCTCCGTTCTACATCAGATTGAATGAATGTCTCTTAGATTCCCAATCGGAATTTTCGGTATAAGCCGGATTGATGGCGGCATTCATACTGAGAGGAGGGAGGTAGCCATTGACAACGGTGACACCCTACAGAGAGCTTGCCATGGAAGGAATCTGCGTGTGAGAAGAGGATTCAGGGAAGAGTTGAAGTCAAAGGACAAAGCATCTCCAAAACTCCAACATATTCTCCATTACTGCACAACAAGTAAAGCTATTATTCCCCAGTACTGCATCCTTTATAAACAAATAACTCTATTGTTCAAGTAATCCAAACAATTTTGCTGACATCCTGACTAAGACAAATAAAATAAACATTAATTGCTTCAAGCCAATAATCTCCGTGGGATCGACCCTTACTCACGTAAGGTATTACTTGGACGACCCAGTGCACTTGCTGGTTAGTTGAACGAAGTTGATCTTGGACCAGACTCTATTATCATATTCTATAAAGAGATACAATTTCGTCCACCAATCCCCACAAAACAATTTCATATCAAATTCATCCTCTTCATCATTCAATTTATTCAACAATTATCATAATCACACCTCCCATTCCGTTCATCAATAATTTATACTCAAAACATAATTCTCTTCTTAACTAAGTAAAACTCAAAACATAATACTTTTCTTAATAAATCAAGTTCCAAAACATAATGCATTTTTTTCTTTATAAATAAAAGCCAAATAATATAATTCTTTTATCCATATTTGTCTAAATAATACTTCAAACTAAATCTCCAATTTTTATAAAAATTTCGATAGCATTTCCTTTAAAATTCGAACTTTGCCACCCTACTCGGGTCCCAACCAAACCACCTTTCAAATCCTTTTCAAATTATTTTCAATAAACCAAATCAATTCCAATATCAAATTCATTTTCAACTCTCAATTCATTCATTACTCAACAAACACACATATATAGATAACTCAACCAATCCTCAATCTTTCATCATCAATAATCATTCATCAATTCCCATCAATAACATTAATTAACACAATTCCTACAACCAACTCAACAAAATCATTATTCATCAACTCATTCGCAATATAATTCCACATTTCCATCAAGGTTATTAGCATTAACACATTCCCATATTTCCAACCTATCCTATGGTCATCTAGCCTATGTTTTCACCAAAACATTATATATTATCTATGAGAAACCAAAACCATACATTGGCTGATTCCTCGTAATGATTAAGGCAATTTATTAAAACCAACACAGCCCCAAAACCTCAACAAAACTCTAGTGTTTAGCTTCCTCCAAGTTCCAATATCCACAATTTCAAGCTCCAATTATTTATTCACAACCTTACCCAAGCTTTATATAAGCAAGAGTGAACGTTTTCCTCAAGCTAATTGGATCCTATAAAATTGTTCCGGTAGAAGTGTAGCGCTCGACACGGTGGTCGCATGGCCGCAAACGGTGCGGCGATCGGAGCTCGGACGGAGGAGTTACGATGTTCGGGAGTTTACCGTAAGGGTTCGGACCCTTCTTTTCTCCTCTCTGGTGCGTTGCTTCTGCTGCATCTTTGAAGAAGAACATGAGCTTTAGCTTATTTAAATGCTGGCCGGTTTGGTCCGGTTCAACCGGTTTGGCTCGTTCGGTCCAATTTTGGATCGATTTTTTTGAAATTAGTGTCAAAATTCTCGTTTCGATGAGCTCTATCCTAATTTAATATAATATTCACATTTCTAATCTTTTTTATTGAAAATTAATTTTATTGGCTAATTACTTTCTAATTTAACGGGGTTTATACATTAAAAATTGATTTGACTTAATTATAATGAAGATATTTTCTTAAATTAATATAATCATGCATTATTCATGAGCTAATTGTATTATAATTATAATAAATTTATTTAATAAAAAAAAGAATTCACGTGTAATTTTCAAAAATTATAATAATTTTTTATTTATGTATACATATATATTAATCTTGTTAAATAATTCTCTATATATATATATATATATATATATTACGGCAGTTTTTCTTAATATATATACATATACATAAATAAAAAATATATGAATTATATTTTATCAAACTCTATGTTACTGGTTATATTATTAAAAATATTTAAATCATATATATTAATTATTTTTTTGTTATAATTATTTTGTTTTATATATATGATTATTTATTTTATAATCGTGCAATAATTTTTTAGTTTTTTTATATCCATATATATTCTTCAATCCTGGCTACATTCATATGCATATTAACAGTTTTTTTTTCTAATAGTGATGTTTTAATTTTTTTCACGTATCTTTCCTTTTTTTTAATAGTGATGTTTTAATATTTAATTTTTTTAATATTTTTTAATAATTACATTACTAATCTGAAATATAAATGAGAAAAAAAAAGGTGATACATATATTCAAGAAAGAAAATAAACTTAAAAATCAGGAAAAAAATTATATTAAAAAATATAAAAATAATATATTAAAAAGAATAGTCATAATACATAAATTGAGTCAACAATTTAAATTTCTCTAAAACTAATTTAATCAAATATAATTCTTTTTATGAAGAAAGAGTTACGGATGTGGATTTGATATGTTAGAGACCCAAATTCAGAAGTCACTATTTATATCTGAGTGTGACACCCATTAAATCCTAAAAGTCAAATAAAATAGTATCTCTGATTTTATTCTCATTTAATTCTAAATTAAAACTAATAATGACTTATTTAATCCAATATTTACGATAATAAATAAGATGACCATTATATAAGTTATTTAATGTAAAATAACTTAATTTGCGATTATAATTAATATATGTATTGCCTATAAATAGATTAGGAAATAATAATTTCATAACAAAATAATCATTCAATTTGAATTAGAATTAATTGATTGATAGAAATTATAATAAATTGTATAATATTTAAATAATTAACCAAATTAATTAGTTGATATAATTAATTTATTATCATAAATTGAATTTAATGAGTTAAAAGAAATAAATTGAAAAATACCATCAGAAACATGGCATGACAGTTTTATCATTAAGTGTAGAGCCAGAAATTTAATTTTTATGTAATAGAATAAATATTTAGAGATTATTATATTAAACATGGACTAAAAAAACACACTAAACAAAATAAAAGCATCAATAGTAAAATATAACCTAAAAGATCACTTAAATGAAAAAAGAACCTGTGATGAATTATAATAAATCTATATATGAGAAGAAAAGTAAAATAAACAATTAAAAATAAAGTAAAAATAGCAATTAAAAAAAATAAAAAAAGATAGAAAAGATAATGTGTGGAGTAGACAAAAAATGTATTGCAATAGAAGATTAATATAATTAATTAATACAAAGGATGAAAGAGAAAAATCAAAATATGATCTTATTAAAAAATTTTCAAAAAAAAATATTTTAAAGAAGAACCTATAAATCAAATTTTATAAAAATATTACAAAAAATTTAAATTATGTTTAAATAAAATAATAATACCTTTAAGAATTATGAATCAAAATAAATAAAAAAATTAATATAAAACAAAATCATGGAAAAAATATTAGCAAAATTAAAATAAAAAATAAAAAATTACAAATATTTTACCTAAAGTACAAAATAGAGAAGGAGAAAAGGGATATATAAAATAAGATAATAAATTGAATTAATTGAGTTTATTTATGTCATTGCTTTATATATTATTTATTAAATAATTTAATATTTATCTCGATCAAATTAAATAATAAATTAGTTACAATTAATTTGGTTTAATGAATCAAACAAAATTTAAAATAATTTGATATTTACTCTAATTAAATTAAATATTTGAAGTTATGATTAATGTAATTTAATGAATCAAATAAAATATTAAATGATGAAATATTTATCCTAATCAAATTAAATTACATAATTGATTAGTTATAATTAATACAATTGAATGAATCAAACACATTAAATTGAAAAATAATTTAGTTAATTTGTGTCTTAAGGACACATTTTAAAAATATTGATTTTTTAACAATTTTTATAAAATATTTTTTATAATATTTTTAACTTATGGTCTAAAGACACAGTTATAATAACCCATTACAAAGTAATTAATTAGTTAATACAAATATTTAGTACAATTGATTTATTTTAATAAATTAAAAAAAATAAATGTGAAAGAAAAAGATAAACAGAAAGTAAAATTATAAAAACGTGTAGTCATTAAAAAGCAATAAAAAAGTTTCTTTTATTTTTTATTCATTAATTATTAATTTATTATAATTAATTTTACAACATTTATTATACGATATTCATCTTACAAATTAATACAATCAATTAATTGATATCAATTATCGATAATTAATTTTAATTGATGTAACTAATTTCGCTATACTTTTTTAAATAATTAATTAAAAATGCACGTCTCAATTTTTTGTTAAAGTAGAATAAAATAAAATACATAAATTGAGTAGATAAAAATCTAAAAATTATAAAATTTTATTAATAACTCAAATAAATTAATACCATAAAACTAAATGTAATGTCTATTTTAAAAATAATTACTGACCTTTTATTCTTTTAATTATTAATAATTTAAATAAAGTAATACCCTATAACTTATTTTGTTATTTATTTTAAGTAATTACTAATATTCTATTTTTTAATTATTTGCTTGTCTTATTTATCATTTATGCTTTCAATCAATTATATTAATAAACAAATAAACTAAATTAACTCTGGTTATACTTAAACTATTCAACAATTCAACATAATCTTTTTAATTTGGGATTAACTACTAACGATAAAAAATAAAAAATTTAGAGTAATTTAATATTATGAACATTAATTATTATTGTAAAATAACTTAAAATTATAGTGCAATTTATTTTTAAAGAAATAATCAAGAGCATAAATACAGAGAAATCAATGAATATAACTAAAATAAAGATACACCAAATTAACGAATATGACATGTGTCACAACATACACTCTAAATTGTCACGATATTTCAAATAAAAAGAGTATAAATACAGAGAAATCAATGAATATAACTAAAATAAAGAGCAACAAAGAGACACAAAATAATAATAATAATAATAATAATAATAATAATAATAAATAATAATAATAATAATAATAATAATAATAATAAAGAGAATCAATAAAAATATTAACATATAAACCACATACACGAACAATGTATATATTAATTGTGAATCACAAAAAAAAGACAATATATATATGAATTGAAGTACACATGACAAAATAGAATATTACGAAACAAAATTATAGTAAGATTATTTAAAAACAACGTAAAGATGACACATCTTTTTTGTTAATCATAAGCTAAAAAAAAGTATACGCCAAATAATAAGCAATTAAAATAAATAAAATTTAAAAAAAATAAAATATATAAATAAAGATAAAAGAAATAAAAATTAAATAAATTATAAAAGTTGTACCTTAAACACGAGAGAGAGAGAGAGAGGGGAAGGAGGGAGGGAGAGAGAGAGAGAGAAAAGAGAGCAAATGAATAAAAAATATTTGATTTTGTATAAATAGATGGTATTGAAAAAAATAAACTAATTAAATTAATTCATATATTTCGTTATCATATTTATTATTTATTAAATAATTTGATATTTATTCTGATCAAATCAAATAATTAATATAATTAATTAAATTAATTAATTAATATAATTAATTATAATTAATCAATTCATATAAATTATAATAAATGGTGAGATTTGAATGTCTAATTAAATTAATTAATTGATATAATTAATTAATTATAATTGATTTGCTTTAATGAATTAAATGAAATAAATCAAGAAATACCTCAAGAGCATGCCACATCAGTTCCATCATTAAGTACAAAAATCTGATTTTTATATAATAGAATAAATAGAATAGATAGATAATAAAGATATTTTCTTAAATTAGTATAATTATGCATTATTTATTAAATATTAATTGTAATATTGTAATATAATTATAATAAATATATTTTTCTAAAATTAAATTTATTTAGAAAAATATAAATTGATTATTAATAATCGGTGCATTATCATATAATTATCATATTATTATTATTATTATTATTATCATTATTGTTATTATTATTATTATTATTATTATTATTATTATTATTATTATTATTATTATTATTATTATCAATATAATTAAAATGATTAAAAATATTTTCGATTGATAATTGATAAATAGTTTAATAATATATTAAATATTGATTTTACATAACTATAATAAAGATGTTTTTCTAAATTAGTATAATTATGCATTATTACTTAAATGCTAATTATAGTGTAATTATAATAAAGATATTTTTATAAAATAAACTTAGAAGAGAAAATAATGCATTCATTTTGGCAGAAAAATAGATTCATGAGGAATCAACACCTCACTTCCATTAGCTGAGAAAAAATCTAGTTGTAGTATATTAAGTAGATAAGAATAAGACTAATTAACTATTAAGGATATAAATATTAATAATATTAATAAATTCTTCATAAATTTTTAATATCATTTTTATATATTTTATTGAAATGAAAATTTTAATTTTTTATTAATAATAATAATTTTAATATATAACTCTTAACTAAATCTTGATTAATAATATAAAAATTTAACTAATTTGTATTCTAAGAGTATATTTTAAAAATATAATAATAAAAGATTTTTAAATAGTTTTTATATATTTAATGTATTAAAACTATAAAAACAGTTAGCAAATCCTAATATAGAAGTGCGAGGTGTGTGTAGAGCAGAATGTGTCCGTGTCGTTAGTGAGGTTAGCAAAGCAAGCAAGAAGCAAAAGAGGGAGGAGAGAGAGAGAGAGTGAGTGAGTGAGTGAGTAAAGGGTTTAAATAAATAAATGAAATGAGAGAGGTCTGGTCTGCAGGTCAGGGGTCAAAGAGAGGGACAAAATCACAAAACTATTGCTCAGAACTGAGGAGGCACAACTGGATTGGCCCCACACCGTTTATAATAGTAGAACATTCATTAGGGACCCACTCTACGCCTAACCACACTTCTTTTATTTTTCAAATAACCTTTTTATTTATTTTAGAATATGTACAAGATGACTCTGGTACAGGTTGAGAGGAGGATCGGGAACCTGCGGGTCGAGGCGGATGTCGGACTATTCGAGTAGAGCGGGGGGGAGGTACCTGCAAAGACACTCCGACGCTCAAGTCAGAATGGATCTAACAGGTAGAAAATGTGAGGAATGAGTGAATACCTGGAGGGACGTAGGTCCTTCTATTTATAGGTGATATTAGTTATCTTATCTTGTTGGGATAAGATAAAGGAGACGTTTGAATTCGAAAGTTGGTTAGGAGCTCTTAGAGGGCCGGTTCGGGGCCTTCTAAAAGGGTGGAATGGGTCGAACCCGGGGAACCGGGTTCGGGTTTGGATCCGGGACGGTGGGCCGGATCCGTAACAGTTGCCCCCGCAGCGGAAGAGCGAGCGAGGTCGGTCTGTCGCTGGAAGGTATGATGGTTGACCGTGGGCTAGGTCCTTAGTTCTTCTCGGGTGTTCGTTTGGTTCTTCGGAGGGATATCGGTGTCTCGGCTCCGGTTTTGCTGAAAGGTTCGTCTGACCGTATTGGTTTTGACGTGACTCTTCCGGTTTCGCTGCGCCCGTTGCGTTTTTCGAGGTTCTACTAACTTCTTTTTTCGAGGGGTCATTTAATGCGAGGGGACGTTTCCCTCCTTTACCCCTACGAGTCTTTATTGTGCCTAGGGTTAATTGTGTCCTTTTGCTCCCTTTTGAAACCGTTTTTGCTTTTGTTTCAGTTCCCTCGTTCGTTTTTATTTTCTTCTCCATTTTCTCTTCTGAAAGAAAAACTCTTCGTCTGAAAAGAAGATCCTCTTCTCTCTGTGGTTTTTTGCTTTTTTGGTGCTGCTTTGCTTCTTCTGTTTTTCTAGCTTTCCTCAAGCTTCCTTCTGCATTACCAGGTTGGCATGCTTTGCTTTCCTTCTTTTTACTTTGTAAATACTTGTTCTGTCTTTGCCATGCGTTGTTCTACCTGTTTACTCTTTTACTGTTTGTTACTGTGTTTGGTGTCTTTGGGGGTAGTATTTTGAGTTTTGGAGGGGTTGAGCACCGCCGTGTTTGCTTAATAGTGGTAGTGAGCCACCGCGTTGGTTTGGTAGTGGTGTTAGGTTTCTGTCTTGCTTCTGTGTAGAGTTAGTAGGCTGATGGTGGTGCTCCTCCCTGTTTTAGGTATGCAACGGCGGAGAAATGAGGGTGTGGGAGCCCCAGTAGCCCCCTCCAGGGGCGTTCCCAATCGCTACGGTTGGGTAACCAGCGATGTGTGGGGTGTTCCGTCGCGGATGACAGAGGGCGATCTCCAGCGGCTCTGTGATCGGGGAGCGATCTGTGGTGGTGGTGATGAGGAGGGGCGGTATGAGCTCGTCCTTCCTGATGCCGACGAGCGCATCTGTTACCTGAACCTTCATTCGCCCACCGTGCCGGACTGGATGTGGGTTTACGAGTCTATGTTCACTCGGCTTGGCGTGCGGTTCCCTTTTTCGCCGTTTGTTCAAGATCTGCTGAGTCGGTGTTCTGTAGCGCCGTCTCAGCTTCACCCGAACAGTTGGGCTGCCGTGCGGTCATTTGAACTGGTGTGCCGGTATCTCGATCTTCCGGCTTCTGTTCCTGTTTTCCTTTTCCTTTTTTATGCACTCTTCCGACTAAGGAGGGGAAGCATAAGAAAGGATATATATCTTTCCGTGCTCAACCTCATCGTCGGATTTTTGGGTTGTTTGAGGATTCTTTTCATGGTTTTAAGTGGGAGTATTTTAAGGTGCGTCCCGTTCAGGGGCATCGTCCGTTTTGGCTGACGCTGGAGGGCGAGCGCCGGTTTCCGACGTATTGGAACTTTGGTGCTGGCCCGTCGGTTCTGACTAAGGTTACTTATGAGGATTTATCTCGGGAGGATAAGGACATTGCCAGCGTTTTGTGGCATTTGTTCGGCGAGCGTCCGTTGAATCCTCGAGATGTTATGGGGGATCCCGAGGCTTGTCGGACGTATATTGGTGTGTGCTTTGTCCCTTTTTTTTTGACTTGATTTTTCTCTGGCTTCTTTTCAGTTGAGATGGCCGGTAGGTTGACTTCTTTGGCGAGGCTGAAGGCAGCGTTGGTCCGGGAGGAGGGGTCGTCGTCTCCGGCTACTCCTGTTTCGAATCCGGCCGTGGAATCTCAGGCTGTTTCTCAGGAGGTAGTTTCCTCGGGAGCGCGTACCGGTGCTCAGGCTCCTCCCGGTCCTGCGAACTCGCCTGAAGTCGTCGTGGTGATGGCTGCCGAGGCTTCTCGGAAGAGGGGGAGACCTGCGGAGCCGAGCAGCGAGACTTTTGAAGAGGAGGGTTTGGTACCCAGTATGATGGACCGACGTTTTGATGCCCCAGGGTTTATTGATCAGCACTTGATGCCTGAAACGGAGCCGTTTTTTGATGGCTGTGACGTCTCGTTCCAGGCCAAGTCAGTGTATCGTGCCCTTCTCTGATCTGCCGTTGTTGTTCGGAAAGCCGAGCCCATGATGGCTCAGGTTGGTTTGTTGGATAAGAAGCTCCGTCAGTCCCAGGCTGAGGTGGCCAAGCTGAAGGAGGAGCTTGAGGCTGCCAAAGCTGCGAAGGAGAGGGCGGTGAAGTCTTCTGAGGAAGCCGGGGCGGAGATTCTCCGACTTGCCGGTGTTGAGACTTCGCTTCTTTCTCAGTTGGCAGAGGAGCGGCAGCGGGCTTCAGATGCGGGTTCTCAAACCGCCGTGCTTCTCGCTGAGTCGGAAGCTCTGAAGGCCGAGGTTGCTGCCTTAAAGAGGGAGAAGACGGGGCTGTCGGCTGACGCTAAAGGTGCGATTGCTGCTACCGAGGAGACGATGAAGGCGCAGGCCTTGGTGCTGGCTCCGGGCGTGGACGTGTCCGTGATGGGAGCGTTCAAGGTTGTTTGTGATGGCCAGATTGTCGACCTTGAGTAGCTTTTTTATCTCTTGTAATTTTTATTTTGAACTTTTGTTTGTTTTTGAATATTTTGGATGGCCAAGGGCCGTGACTTTGCGAACCGTTTAATGGTATTTTCGGCCGTCCAGGCCTTTTGTATGATCCGTATTATGGTGTTTTTGGCCGTTCGGGTCTTTTTATATGTTTTGAGCTATTCCGTTTGTTTTTTCGTTTCCTCGGACCGTCGTTTGGTCGGGTTTTTATGGATATCCGTGTGTTGGGCCTGGGGGTGATCAGTCCTCCAGTCGTGGCCGTGTCTTTGTTCCGTATTCGGGACGTGTAAGAAAGTGGAAATAGCTTTTAATGGAATTTTTATTGAATGGTTGGTGGTGCACGAAATTGCAATCACACTTTGCAATCCCGCACAACTAACCAGCAAGTGCACTGGGTCGTCCAAGTAATACCTTACGTGAGTAAGGGTCGATCCCACGGTGATTGTCGGCTTGAAGCAAGCTATGGTTATCTTGTAACTCTTAGTCAGGATATCAAAGATTATCAGGATTGATTGTAAAAAGCAAAAGAACGTAAAACAGGTACTTGAATTGCAGTGATGGAGAATAGGTTGAGGTTTTGGAGATGCTCTGTCTTCTGAACCTCTGCTTTCCTACTGTCTTCTTCTTCAAACACGCAAGGCTCCTTCCATGGCAAGCTGTATGTAGGGTTTCACCGTTGTCAATGGCTACCTCCCATCCTCTCAGTGGAAATGTTCAACGCACCCTGTCACGGCACGGCTATCCAGCTGTCGGTTCTCGATCATGTCGGAATAGAATCCAGTGATTCTTTTGCGTCTGTCACTAACGCCCCACAATCGCGAGTTTGAAGCTCGTCACAGTCATTCAATCATTGAATCCTACTCAGAATACCACAGACAAGGTTTAGACCTTCCGGATTCTCTTGAATGCCGCCATCAATACTAGCTTATACCACGAAGATTCTGATTAAGGAATCCAAGAGATATCTACTCAATCTAAGGTAGAACGGAGGTGGTTGTCAGGCATGCGTTCATAGTTGAGAATATGATGAGTGTCACGGATCATCACATTCATCCGGGTTAAGAACAAGTGATATCTTAGAACGGAAGCAAGCATGATTGAATAAGAAACAGTAGTAATTGCATTAATCCATCAAGACACAGCAGAGCTCCTCACCCTAACCATGGGGTTTAGAGACTCATGCTGTAGAAGATACAATGAGAAACGTGTAAAGTGTCATGAGGTACAGATACAATGTCAAAAGATCCTATTAATAGTGAACTAGTAACCTAGGGTTTACAAAATTGAGTAAATGACAGAAAAATCCACTTCCGGGCCCACTTGGTGTGTGCTTGGGCTGAGCATTGAAGTATTTTCGTGTAGATACTCTTTCTGGAGTTAAACGCCAGCTTTTATGCCAGTTTGGGCGTTTAACTCCAATTTGCATGCCAGTTCCAGCGTTAAACGCTGGGAATTCTGAAGCTGATTTGCAACGCCGGTTTGGGCCATCAAATCTCGGGCAAAGTATGGACTATTATACATTGCTGGAAAGCCCAGGATGTCTACTTTCCAACGCCATTGAGAGCGCGCCAATTGGGCTTCTGTAACTCCAGAAAATCCACTTCGAGTGCAGGGAGGTCAGAATCCAACAGCATCTGCAGTCCTTTTCAGCCTCTAAATCAGATTTTTGCTCAGGACCCTCAATTTCAGCCAGAAAATACCTGAAATCACAGAAAAACACACAAACTCATAGTAAAGTCCAGAAAAGTGAATTTTAATTAAAAACTACTAAAAATGTACTAAAAACTAACTAAATCATACTAAAAACAATGCCAAAAAGCGTATAAATTATCCGCTCATCACAACACCAAACTTAAATTGTTGCTTGTCCCCAAGCAACTGAAAATCAAAATAGAATAAAAAGAAGAGAATATACTATAGACTCCAAAATATCAAAGAAACTTAGTTCCAATTAGATGAGCGGGACTAGTAGCTTTTTGCTTCCGAACAGTTTTGGCATCTCGCTTTATCCTTTGAGGTTCAGAATGATTGGCATCTATAGGAACTTAGAATTCAGATAGTGTTATTGATTCTCCTAGTTAGGTATGATGATTCTTGAACACAGCTACTTTATGAGTCTTGGCCGTGGCCCAAAGTACTCTGTCTTCCAGTATTACCACCGGATACCTACATGCCACAGACACATGATTGGGTGAACCTTTTCAGATTGTGACTCAGCTTTGCTAGAGTCCCCAATTAGAGGTGTCCAGGGTTCTTAAGCTCACTCTTTTGCCTTGGATCACAACTTTGTTTCTACCCTTGCCTTTTGGTTTAAAGGGCTATTGGCTTTTTCTGCTTGCTTTTTCTTTTTCTCTTCTATTTTTTTTCGTTTTTTTTTTTTGGAGAAACACTGCTTTTTCTTGCTTCAAGAATCAATTGATGATTTTTCAGATCCTCAATAACAGTTCTCCTTTTCCATCATTCTTTCAAGAGCCAACAATTTTAACATTCTTAAAACAACAAATTCAAAAGACATATGCACTGTTCAAGCATTCATTCAGAAAACAAAAAGTATTGTCACCACATCAAACTAATTCAACTAGTTTCAAAGATAAATTCGAAATCCTGTACTTCTTGTTCTTTTGTGATTAAAGCATTTTTCATTTAAGAGAGGTGATGGATTCATAGGACATTTATAGCTTTAAGACATGAATTTTAAATTTTATTAATCATGAATTAAGAACAAAACTCAGAAATAGATATAAGATAAGACTAATAGTAATATAAAACAAAAAAATTTAAATAGGCTCCTAATGATAGAGGTTATCACAGAGTTAGGACTCAACAACCTTGATTTTGAGAAGTGGATGCTCCCTCAACTTGAGGGGAGAGCTTTTGGCGTTTCATCTCTTGAAGTTCACGCCCCTGCTTCTCTTGTTCCTTCAGCAATTTGCAGAGCATGCAGTTCTGATTCTGCTGTTCTTCCTTAAGTTGCTCTATAGTTTCTTGCAACTTGGTGATAGATGCTTCTAGGCTGGTCCAGTAGTCAATTTCAGGAAATTCAGGGAGGAACTCCTGCGCCCTCTTTTTGATAGAGTTGTCTTGCATTTTGACTTCTTGGTGATTGGATGTTCAATGGGTATGAATTCATCTACTCCCATCTTGACCCCAGCCTCTTTACAGAGCAAAGAGATCAAGCTTGGGTACGCCAGTTTAGCTTCAGTGGAATTCTTGTTTGCAATTGTGTAGATCTCACAAGCAATCAGATGATGAACCTCCACTTCTTTTCCAAGCATAATGCAATGAATCATCACTGCTCTCTTGATGGTAACCTCAGAACGGTTGCTAGTGGGTAATATGGAACGCCCAATAAAGTTTAGCCAACCTCTTGCAATTGGTTTGAGGTCTCCCCTCTTGAGTTGGTTTGGGACACCTTTTGAATTGGTTATCCATTTAGTTCCAGGGAGGCATATGTCCTCTAGAACTTGGTCCAACCCTTTATCTGCTCTCACCATCCTCCTATTAAAGGATTCAGGATCATCATGCAGTTGAGGTAATTTGAAGACCTCTCTTATTTTGTCCAGATGGAAGTAAATAATTCTCCCTCTGACCATGGTTCTGTAGGTATGAAAAGCAGTTCCAGTCATTCTCTGCTTATCTGTCAGCCACAGATTTGAGTAGAATTCCTGAACCATGTTCCTTCCAACCTTTGTCTCAGGTTGGTTAGAACTTCCCATCCTCTATTTCGAATTTGCTCTTGGATCTCCGGATATTCATCTTCTTTCAGATTGAATTTGACTTCCGGGATCACTGACCTCAGACCCATTATTTTGTGGTAATGGTCTGCATGTTCTTTGGTTAAGAACTTCTCTTGACTCCAAACATCCTTTGGATTATTCTCTTTCTTGCCTCTTGAATTGGTTTGTTTTCCTCTAGGAGCCATGATCTTGATAAATCTTGGCCTAGTGATCACGGAAAGCACACCAAACTTAGAGGTTTGCTTGTCCTCAAGCAAAAGAAGGCAAAGAGTGGAGAGAGAAGGAGAGCAAATTCGAACGGTGTGGGGAAGGAGGGTGGCCGAATGTGTTTAAATAGGAGAGGAGGAGAAATATTCGAAAATTTGAAGGAGATTTGAGAAGATATGGAAAAAATTTGAGGAGATAATTGAGTTTTTTGAAAGAGTCTAGGAAAGAATTTGAAATAGATTTGAAGAAGATTCAAATTTTTTAGATTGGGGGGGTGAATAATGAAAATTTGTAATGTGTTTATGGAGAAAGATATGGATCAAAACAAGAAATTTTGAAAAAGATTAAAGTGGGAAACAAAATATCCTCCCCCTGCCTTTCTGGCGTTAAACGCCCAGAATGGTATCCATTCTGGCGTTTAACGCCCACTTGGTGGCCTATTTGGGTGTTTAACGCCCAGCCAGGTATCCTGACTGGAGTTAAACGCCAGAAATCCCTTTATCACTGGGCGTTTTGCTAAACGCCCAGGATGCTGCACACCTGGCGTTAAACGCCCAGAATGGTGCCCATTCTGGCGTTTAACGCCCAAAATGGCACAATTACTGGCGTTTAACGCCCAGAATGCCCCTTACTGGCGTTTTTTTGCCAGTAAGCTATTTTTCTCTGCTTTTTGCACTGAATCCTTTTGTAACTCTATGAATTCCTTCAATTTTAATAATTGCCTTTTAGGAATATGTATCCAACCTTGATTAGACAGAACTGATGCCCTTCTAATCACTGGGTTGCCTCCCAGTAAGCGCTTCTTTATCGTCTTTAGCTGGACCTTCACTGAAAATCACTCAAGTCTCAGTTTTGAGCATTCTTGCTCAAAATTGCTTTCAAGATAATGCTTGATCCTCTGTCCATTGACAATGAACTTCTTGTCAGAATCATTATCCTGAAGCTCAACATATCCATATGGTGATACTCCTGTAATCACATATGGACCCCTCCAGCGGGACTTAAGCTTTCCTGGAAACAATCTGAGCCTAGAGTTGAAGAGCAGGACCTTTTGTCCTAGCTCAAAGACTCTGGATGACAATTTCTTGTCATGCCATTTCTTTGCCTTTTCCTTATAGATTTTTGCATTTTCAAAGGCATTGAGTCTGAATTCCTCTAGCTCATTTAGCTGGAGTAATCTTTTTTCGCCAGCTAACTTAGCATCCATGTTTAGGAATCTGGTTGCCCAGTAGGCTTTATGTTCCAGTTCCACGGGCAGATGACAGGCCTTCCCATACACCAGTTGGTATGGAGAGGTTCCTATAGGAGTCTTGTATGCTGTTCTGTATGCCCACAGAGCATCATCCAAGCTCTTTGCCCAATCCTTTCTACGGGCAATAACAGTCCGTTCCAGGATTCTTTTGAGCTCTCTGTTGGAGACCTCAGCTTGCCCATTTGTCTGTGGGTGATACGGAGTTGCTACTTTGTGGCTAATTCCATATCTAACCATAGCAGAGTACAGTTGTTTATTGCAGAAATGAGTGCCCCCATCACTGATCAGTACTCTGGGAACACCAAACCTGCTGAAGATATGTTTCTGGAGGAATTTTAGCACGGTCTTAGTATCATTATTGGGTGTGGCAATTGCTTCCACCCATTTAGATACATAGTCTACTGCCACTAGAATATAAGTGTTTGAGTATGATGGTGGGAAGGGGCCCATGAAGTCAATTCCCCATACATCAAACAATTCAATCTCTAAGATCCCTTGCTGAGGCATGGCGTAACCATGAGGCAAGTTACCAGCTCTTTGGCAACTGTCACAGTTACGCACAAACTCTCGGGCATCTCTATAGAGAGTAGGCCAGTAGAATCCGCATTGGAGGACCTTGGTTGCTGTTCGCTCACCTCCAAAGTGTCCTCCATATTGTGATCCATGGCAATGCCACAGGATTCTTTGTGCTTCCTCTTTGGGTACACATCTGCGGATTATTCCGTCTGCACATCTCTTAAAGAGATAAGGCTCATCCCATAGGTAGTACTTGGCATCAGAAATCAATTTCTTTCTTTGTACTCTGCTGTACTCCTGGGGTATGAACCTCACAGCTTTATAATTTGCAATATCTGCAAACCATGGAGCTTCCTGAATGGCAAAGAGTTGCTCATCTGGGAAGGTCTCAGAGATCTCAGTAGAAGGGAGGGACGCCCCAGCTACTGGTTCTAGTCGGGACAGATGATCAGCTACTTGGTTCTCTGTCCCTTTTCTGTCTCTTATCTCTATATCAAACTCTTGCAGAAGCAATACCCACCTTATGAGCCTGGGTTTTGAATCCTGCTTTGTGAGTAAGCACTTAAGAGCAGCATGGTCAGTGTACACAATCACCTTTGATCCTACTAAATAGGATCTAAATTTGTCAATGGCATAGACCACTGCAAGTAACTCTTTTTCTATGGTTGTGTAGTTCTTCTGTGCATCATTTAGAACACGGCTAGCATAATAAATGATGTGTAGAAGCTTGTTATGCCTCTGTCCCAACACTGCACCAATGGCATGGTCACTGGCATCACACATTAATTCGAATGGTAATGGCCAGTCTGGTGCAGAGATGACTGGTGCTGTGACCAGCTTAGCTTTCAGGGTCTCAAATGCCTGCAGACACTGTGTGTCAAACACAAATGGTGTGTCAGCAGCTAGCAGATTGCTCAGAGGTTTTGCAATTTTCGAAAAATCCTTTATAAACCTTCTGTAGAATCCTGCATGCCCCAAAAAGCTTCTGATTGCCTTAACATTGGCAGGTGGTGGTAATTTTTCAATTACTTCTACCTTTGCCTTATCCACCTCTATTCCCCTGCTTGAAATTTTGTGCCCAAGGACAATTCCTTCAGTCACCATAAAGTGACATTTCTCCCAGTTTAAAACCAGGTTAGTCTCTTGGCACCTTTTCAGGACAAGTGCTAGGTGGTTAAGACAGGAGCTGAATGAATCTCCATATACTGAGAAGTCATCCATGAAGACTTCCAGGAATTTCTCTACCATATCAGAGAAGATGGATCGCATGCATCTCTGAAAGGTGGCAGGAGCATTACACAGACCAAAAGGCATCCTCCTGTAGGCAAACATGCCAGAAGGGCAAGTGAATGCTGTTTTCTCTTGGTCCTGAGGATCTACTGCAATTTGGTTGTAGCCTGAATAGCCATCCAAAAAGCAATAATAATCATGTCCAGCTAGTCTTTCTAGCATTTGGTCTATGAATGGCAAAGGAAAATGATCCTTTCTGGTGGCTGTATTGAGCCTTCTGTAGTCAATACACATGCACCACCCTGTGACTGTTCTTGTAGGAACCAGTCCATTTTTTTCATTATGAACTACTGTCATGCCTCCCTTCTTGGGGACAACTTGGACAGGGCTCACCCAGGGGCTATCAGAAATAGGATAAATAATCCCAGCCTCTAGTAATTTAGTGACCTCCTTCTGCACCACCTCCTTCATGGCTGGATTTAGCCGCCTTTGTGGTTGGACCACTGGTTTGGCATTATCCTCTAATAGGATCTTGTGCATGCATCTTGTTGGGCTAATGCCCTTAAGGTCACTTATGGACCACCCAAGAGCTGTCTTGTGTGTCCTTAGCACTTGAATCAGTGCTTCCTCTTCCTGTGGATTTAAAGCAGAGCTTATAATCACTGGAAAAGTGCCACCCTCTCCCAGGAATGCATACTTCAGGGATGGTGGTAGTGGTTTGAGTTCAGGTTTGGGAGGCTTATCCTCCTCCTGAGGAATTTTCAAAAATTCTTTTGTTTCCTCTTGTTCTTCCTGATCAGGCTGAGCATCCTTGAAGATGTCCTCAAGCTCTGATTCTAGACTTTCAGTCATATTGATCTCTTCCACCAAAGAGTCAATAATGTCAGCGCCCATGCAGTCATTTGGTGTGTCTGGATGCTGCATAGCTTTTACAGCATTCAACTTGAACTCATCCTCATTGACTCTTAGGGTTACTTCCCCTTTTTGTACATCAATGAGAGTTCGTCCAGTTGCTAGGAAAGGTCTTCCTAGAATGAGAGTTGCACTCTTGTGCTCCTCCATTTCCAGCACTACAAAGTCAGTTGGAAAGGCAAATGGCCCAACCTTGACAATCATGTCCTCAATTATGCTTGATGGATATTTAATGGAGCCATCAGCAAGTTGGAGGCATATCCGGGTTGGTTTGACTTCTTCAGTCAACCCAAGCTTTCTGATAGTAGATGCAGGTATTAGATTGATACTTGCTCCAAGGTCACACAGGGCTATCTTGGTGCAAGCACCTTCTAATGTGCATGGTATCATAAAGCTTCCTGGATCTTGAAGCTTTTCTGGTAAGCTTTTCAGAATGACTGCACTGCATTCTTCAGTGAGAAACACTTTTTCAATTTCTCTCCAATCCTTCTTATGGCTTAAGATCTCTTTCATGAACTTAGCATAAGATGGTATTTGCTCAAGTGCCTCTGCAAACGGAATCTTTATTTCAAGAGTCCTCAGATAGTCTGCAAAGCGGGCAAATTGCTTATCCTGTTCCGCTTGGCGGAGTTTCTGTGGATAAGGCATCTTGGCTTTATACTCTTCAACCTTAGTTGCTGCAGGTTTATTCCTTACAGAGGTAGTTGGAGAAGTCTTTTTAGAGGGGTTACTATCAGCACTCTCAGGTGTCTGGTTCCCCCTTTTGCGTTTGAACGCCAGGGTTGGGTGGAAAATGGGCGTTTAACGCCAACTTTTCCCCCTTTTCTGGCGTTTGAACGCCAGAACTGGGCAGGGAATGGGCGTTTAACGCCAGCTTTCCCTCCTTTTCTGGCGTTTGAACGCCAATGGTATTTCTCTCTGGGCTCTTACTGTCCTCAGAGGGATTTTGGATAGTGGTTTGGCTATCCTCTGTCAATTGTTCCTTTACTGACTTTTTGCTACTTTGAGCAGTGTTATTCAGTGTCTTCCCACTCCTCAGTTGAACTGCTTGGCATTCTTCTGTTATCTGTTTAGATAGCTGCTGTTTTGCCTGATTCAACTGTGATTCCATGTTCTTGTTAGCAATTTTAGTCTCTTTGAGCATCTCTTTAAATTCTGCTAACTGTTTTGTCATCAGGTGTAATTGTTGAGTAAGCTCAACCATCTGTTCTTGAGGATTAGGATCAGTGGCTAATGCCATAACTTCTTCTTTTGTAGAGGACTCATGGCTAGAGTACAAATGTTGATTTATAGCAACAGTATCTATAAGCTCTTGAGCCTCTTCAATAGTCTTCCTCATATGTATAGATCCACCAGCTGAGTGGTCTAGAGACATCTGAGCTTTTTCTGTAAGCCCATAGTAAAAGATGTCCAACTGCACCCACTCTGAAAACATTTCAGAGGGGCATTTTCTCAGCATACCTCTATACCTCTCCCAGGCATTGTAAAGGGATTCATTATCCTCTTGTTTAAAGCCTTGGATGTCCAGCCTTAGCTGTGTCATCCTTTTTGGAGGGTAAAAGTGATTCAGGAATTTGTCTGATACTTGTTTCCATGTCTTTATGCTTGTTGTAGGTTGATTATTCAACCACTTCTTAGCTTGATCTCTTACAGCAAATGGAAACAGTAATAATCTGTAGACATCCTGATCCACCTCTTTATCACGTACTGTGTCAGCAATTTGTAAGAACTGTGCCAGAAACTCAGTAGGTTCTTCCTGTGGAAGACCGGAATACTGGCAATTTTGCTGCACCATGATAATGAGTTGAGGGTTTAGCTCAAAGCTGCTTGCTTTGATGGGAGGTATACAGATGCTACTCCCATATGCAGCTGTAATGGGGTTGGCATATGACCCCAGAGTCCTTTTGGACTGTTCATTCCCATTTATGTCCATATTGGAGAAAAGAGAATTGATGTGAATAGTAATCAAGATATATATGTATATATATTTTTTTGAAAAGAGGAAAGATAAAAACAACAAAGAGACACCAAACTTAAAATTTTTCAGAAAATCAAACATGAATTTTCGAAATTTTAAAGAAAAACACAAAGAAGACACCAAACTTAGAATTTTTAAAGATAAAAAAGGGACTAAGGACTTGCAAATTCGAAAATTAAAAGAAAAACAAAAGCATGCAATTGACACCAAACTTAAAATATGAAATTATACTCAAATAAAAGACTCTAAACCAACAAAAACAAAACGGTCCTAATCTAAGCAACAAGATAAGCCGTCAGTTGTCCAAACTCGAACAATCCCCGGCAACGGCGCCAAAAACTTGGTGCACGAAATTGCAATCACACTTTGCAATCCCGCACAACTAACCAGCAAGTGCACTGGGTCGTCCAAGTAATACCTTACGTGAGTAAGGGTCGATCCCACGGAGATTGTCGGCTTGAAGCAAGCTATGGTTATCTTGTAACTCTTAGTCAGGATATCAAAGATTATCAGGATTGATTGTAAAAAGCAAAAGAACATAAAACAGGTACTTGAATTGCAGTGATGGAGAATAGGTTGAGGTTTTGGAGATGCTCTGTCTTCTGAACCTCTGCTTTCCTACTGTCTTCTTCTTCAAACACGCAAGGCTCCTTCCATGGCAAGCTGTATGTAGGGTTTCACCATTGTCAATGGCTACCTCCCATCCTCTCAGTGGAAATGTTCAACGCACCCTGTCACGGCACGGCTATCCAGCTGTCGGTTCTCGATCATGTCGGAATAGAATCCAGTGATTCTTTTGCGTCTGTCACTAACGCCCCACAATCGCGAGTTTGAAGCTCGTCACAGTCATTCAATCATTGAATCCTACTCAGAATACCACAGACAAGGTTTAGACCTTCCGAATTCTCTTGAATGCCGCCATCAATTCTAGCTTATACCACGAAGATTCTGATTAAGGAATCCAAGAGATATCTACTCAATCTAAGGTAGAACGGAGGTGGTTGTCAGGCACGCGTTCATAGTTGAGAATATGATGAGTGTCACGGATCATCACATTCATCCGGGTTAAGAACAAGTGATATCTTAGAACGGAAGCAAGCATGATTGAATAAGAAACAGTAGTAATTGCATTAATCCATCAAGACACAGCAGAGCTCCTCACCCCCAACCATGGGGTTTAGAGACTCATGCTGTAGAAGATACAATGAGAAACGTGTAAAGTGTCATGAGGTACAGATACAATGTCAAAAGATCCTATTAATAGTGAACTAGTAACCTAGGGTTTACAGAATTGAGTAAATGACAGAAAAATCCACTTCCGGGCCCACTTGGTGTGTGCTTGGGCTGAGCATTGAAGCATTTTCGTGTAGAGACTCTTTCTGGAGTTAAACGCCAGCTTTTATGCCAGTTTGGGCGTTTAACTCCAATTTGCATGCCAGTTCCAGCGTTAAACGCTGGGAATTCTGAAGCTGATTTGCAACGCCGGTTTGGGCCATCAAATCTCGGGCAAAGTATGAACTATTATACATTTCTGGAAAGCTCAGGATGTCTAATTTCCAACGCCGTTGAGAGCACGCCAATTGGGCTTCTGTAACTCCAGAAAATCCACTTCGAGTGCAGGGAGGTCAGAATCCAATAGCATCTGCAGTCCTTTTCAGCCTCTAAATCAGATTTTTGCTCAGGACCCTCAATTTCAGCCAGAAAATACCTAAAATCACAGAAAAACACACAAACTCATAGTAAAGTCCAGAAAAGTGAATTTTAATTAAAAACTACTAAAAATATACTAAAAACTAACTAAATCATACTAAAAACATACTAAAAACAATGCCAAAAAGCGTATAAATTATCCGCTCATCAGTTGGGCCTCGTTAAAACCCTCCGTTAACGGCGGGAAAGAGTACCCGAGATTAAAAAAATAAATAAAGGATAAAAATAGAAAGGAAAATAAGGGGCGACCTATTTAGGTCGGTTTAGGCGTAGTATCGTCGCAAGTTGGATGCGTTCTAGGTCCTCGGGACTTCGTCGCCGTTGAGCCGTTCGAGTTTATATGCTCCTTTTCCGATTACGGCTTTGATTATGTATGGTCCATCCCAGTTAGGGGTGAGCTTTCCTTCTCCTGGAGTCGGGGGACCGATATCGTTTCGTCGCAGGACGAGGTCGTCGGCCGCGAATTCTCGTCGGATAACGCCGTGATTATATCTTAGGCTGATTCTTTGTTTGAGTGCTAACTCTTTGATGTGAGCTATGCTTCTTTCTTCGTCAATGAGGTCTCGTTCTGCTTCTTCGTCGTTACCTCCGACCGTTTTCCTGGGGCTGGGGTCCCCGATTTCTACTGGGATGACTGCTTCTACGCCGTACGTTAATCGGAAAGGCATTTCCCCGTGGTCGTTTGGGGTGTTGTTCGGTACGACCATAGAACTGACCCAAATTCGTCTGCCCATAGTCCTTTGGCTTCGTCGAGCCGTTTCTTGAGTCCTTTAACGATTATTTTGTTTGCGGATTCCACCTGTCCGTTTGTTTGAGGGTGTTCTACTGAGCTGAAGCGATGGGATATGTGTAATTCTTCTAAGAACTCTCTGAATTTTTTGTCGGTAAACTGGGTTCCGTTGTCCGAGATGACGACCTCGGGGATTCCGAATCGGGTGATTATCTGTCGCCAGACAAATTTCCGACACTGGGTCGCCGTTATGGAGGCCAGAGATTCGGCCTCGATCCATTTAGTGTAGTAATCTATGGCGACAATGAGATATCTGAGTTGGCCGGTGCTGCAGGGAAGGGTCCGACGAGGTCGATTCCCCAAGTGCCGAACGGCCGTTCTGCCGATATAGTGCTGAGTTGGTGTGGGGCGGCTTGGTGGATATTGGCGTGTCTTTGGCATTTGTCGCAGCTTTTTAATAATTGTATGGAATCTCGGATGATTGTGGGCCAGAAGTAGCCAGCCCTGATGATCTTTTGGGCTAATGTTTTTCCTCCGACGTGGTGACCGCAGCAGCCTTCGTGGATTTCGCGGAGTATGTACTCCGTGTCCCCGGGTTCGACACATTTGAGTAGGGGTTGCGAGAATCCACGTTTGTATAGTTGTCCTGCTACGATGGTATAGTTGGCAGCTTCTCTTTTTATTCGCCTTCCCTCTTTCGGGTCTGGCGGCAAGGTTCCGTCGAGGAGGTACTGTAGGATAGGGTACGTCCAGGACTCCCGGTTTGAGGATGTTAGATGAGCGTTGATTGTTGTTGACACAGAAGGAGACCTAACGACCTCCTGAATTAGCGATTTGTTACCGTGTCCCGGTTTGGTACTGGCTAGCTTGGAAAGTAGGTCTGCCCTGGCGTTTCGTTCCCTGGGGACATGTTGTATGGTAATGCTTTCGAATCCTTCTTTCAGTTTGTTTACCTTGGTGAGGTATTGTTGGAGCAGGGGATCTCGCGCCTGGTAGCTTCCGTTGATTTGGGAACTGACTACCTGGGAATCGGTATTTACCTCTAGGGCCTTTGCACCGACTTCCCGGGCTAGGGTCAGGCCTGCTAAGAGGGCCTCGTATTCTGCTTGGTTATTTGATACTGGAAATTCGTATCGTACTGACTGTTCAATTGTGATCCCGTTTTGGTTTTCGAGTATGATTCCGGCGCCTCCGTGAGTGGAGTTTGACGAGCCGTCGACGTGCAGTTTCCATGGTTCGGGAGTGAGCTTTCCCGGGGTCATTTCGGCGATGAAATCGGTCAAGACTTGTGTTTTGATAGCGTTCCGGGGTTCGAACTTGATCTGGAATTGGGATAACTCGATGGACCATGCTAGCATTCTTCCTGCTAGGTCGGGTTTCTGTAATACTTGTTTGACCGCCTGGTCGGTTCGGACCGTCACGGGGTGAGCTTGGAAGTATTGCCGCAGGCGCCGGGAGGCTGTAAGGAGTGCGAATGCTAGCTTTTCTAGGCGTGAATAGCGAGCTTCTGCATCCTGTAAGACTTTGCTTATGAAGTATACGGGTTTTTGCTCCTTTTTCTCGTTTTCTCGGATGAGAGCTGCTGCGAGTGCCTCTTCCGTTATGGAGAGGTACAGGTAAAGCGTTTCCCCTGTTTGGAGTTTGGTGAGGATTGGTGGTTCCGCTAGAACCCTCTTGAAGTGTTGGAATGCTTCTTCGCACTCTGTCTCCCATTTAAAAGGGGCTCCTTTTTTCATTAGTTTGAAGAAAGGGATTGCTTTTTGAGCCGATGCCCCGAGAAAGCGTGATAACGCGGTCAGTCGGCCGGTAAGCTTTTGGATGTCTCTAAGGTTTTTGGGGCTTGTCATCTCGAGGACGGCACGACATTTCTCCGGGTTTGCTTCAACTCCGCATTGCGTAATCATGAAGCCGAGGAACTTCCCTGCTTCCATTCCGAAGGCGCATTTTGCCGGGTTGAGCCGCATTTGGTGCTTTCGTAGGGTGTTTATTATGACCTTGAGGTCGTCGGTTAGTTGCTCACCGGATTCAGTCTTGGCGAGCATATCGTCTATGTAGACTTCTAATTTGTTTCCGGATAGGTCTCGAAATATCTTGTTAACAAGTCTTTGGTAGGTGGCTCCAGCATTTTTCAAGCCGAAGGGCATTACTGTGTAGCAGTAAGTTCCGTCCGGGATGATGAACGTTGTTTTTTCTTCATCTGGTCGGTGCATCGGGATCTGGTTGTAGCCGGAATATGCGTCCATGAAGCTGAGGTATCGGTGGCCGGATGCTGCGTCTACTAATCCGTCGATGTTTGGTAGGGGAAAGGCGTCCTTTGGGCAAGCTTTGTTGAGGTCTGTGTAGTCGACGCACATTCGCCATTTTCCGTTAGATTTCCTTACTAATACGACGTTGGCTAGCCAGGTCATGTAGGGGAGTTCCCGGATGAAGTTGGCTTCGAGTAGGGCTTTGACTTGATTTTTGACTTCGGCGGCTCGGTCTGGTGACATTTTTCGTCTCCTTTGTGCCACTGGCTTAGCTTGGGGGTCCACGGCTAGATGGTGGGACATTAGGTCGGGGTTTATTCCCGGCATATCGGCTGGTGTAAATGCGAACAGGTCTCTGTTCTGTTTCAGGAGTTGGGAGAGTTCTTCTTTAAGATCGTACGGGAGGTTTCTGTTAATGAAGGTGTATTCCTCTTTGGTTGGCCCTATTTGTAGCTTTTCCATGTCTCCTTCTGGTTCTGGCCTAGGTTGGCCGTCTTGTCGTGCATCTAGGTCGGCTAGGAATATTCCGGCCGCATCCCGAGATTTCTTCCTTAGGGCTAGGCTGGTGTTGTCGCATTCGGCTGCGACCTCTCGGTCTCCGTGAATGGTACCGACGGAGCCGTCGTCGGTTCTGAACTTCATGAGGAGGTATTTGGTAAAGATGACTGCAGAGAAGTCATTGATTGTTTTTCTTCTGAGAATCACGTTGTAAGCTGTGGAGTCTTTTAGGACTACAAATTCAGATAGGATTGTCTTTTTCTGATTGCTTGTTCCTATGGTGATGGGGAGGGTAATTGAGCCATCTGGTTTGAGAAAGTTGTCTCCGAGTCCCGTGATGCCGTGGCGGTGTGTTTGGAGGTTGTCGTTGCGGAGCCCGAGCTTGTCGAAGGCTCCTCGGAAAAGGATGTTGGAGTCTGCGCCGGTGTCTACCAGTATCCTTCGTACTAGTCCTGTTCCGATTCTGGCTGAGATGACGAAGGGGGCATCTTCGGCCGAGGTGCCATGTTGGCAGTCCTCTGGTAAGAATGTTATCGTATTGTCGGCCGCGGTGATTGGGGCTTGGTTTCTGACGGCCATTACCTTGAGATCTTTTTTCATTGTTAGTTTTGACTTGCTCGATACGTTCTTGCCTGTGATAACGTTCACTATGATGGTCGGGTCTTCCTCCGGGCTCTCCCTGGGGGGTAGCTTTTGAGTTCTCGGGTTACGCCCTTCTCTTTCCGGCGACTTGTCTCTCTCCGCGCGTCTCGGTTCTCTGATGATTTTGGCAGATTCCGGGAGTTTGCCGTCTCGTATGGCCTGTTCAAGAGCGTCTTTAAGGTCGAAACAATCTTGTGTTTTGTGGCCGTAACCTCGGTGGTAGTCACAGTAGAGGGTTTTGTTGCCTCCTGTCCTTTCTTTGAGTTGTCGGGCTCTGGGGATGATTCCTTGATTTGCTATTTGATGGTATATATCCGTAATTGGTGCTGTTAGGGGCGTGTAATTAGAGAATTTGCCTATTCTCGGTGGCCGGTTGGCCGGCCTGGGGTGGTCCCGTTGGTTCTCTTTGGGTGTTGGGTTATGACGGGGAGCCGAATTGCCGTGTTGGGTGGTGGCGTGCTGCCGCTTGTTGGCAGCGACGACTTGGCTGACCTCTTCATCGTTGATGTAGTCTTTGGCGACGTTCTGGATTTCGTGCATAGTCCATGCTGGTTTAGTAGTGAGGTGCTTGCGAAAATCTTCATTCATGAGCCCGTTAGTTAGGCAAAGGCTTGCCACGGAGTCCGTGAGTTCGTCGACCGTTAGGCATTCATCGTTGAAGCGGTCGAGGTATTTCCTTGTGGATTCTTCTTGCTTTTGTGTGACCCCTAACAAGCTGATGGGGTGTTTGGCTTTGGTGATTCTGGTCGTGAACTGGGCCATGAATTTTCGCGCTATGTCGTGGAAGCTGGCTATGGATCCGTTCGGGAGGGCGTTGAACCATTTGATCGCCGGTCCGGCAAGGGTTACCGGGAAGGCTCTGCACCGGACTGCGTCGGCCGCTCCTTCTAAGTTCATTCTGGCCTCGAAGGCCGTTAGGTGTTCCTGAGGGTCTTTGGTTCCATCATACTTCATATCGGTGGGTTTGTCGAAACCTTTGGGGAGTTTCGCTCTTAAGATTCTTTTTGTGAAGGGTGTAGCTCCCATTATGGTGTGGTCGTTTCTCGTGCATTTGGTGCTTCGATATCTCCGGTCCTTGTCCGAATCGTGTTGACGACTTAGATCATGGGAAGCACTGCGGTGGTGTTTCTTGTTGTATCGCCGTTCCGGCGATTTCTCGTGTCGGTGGTTGCGTGAGATGCTGCGACCATCTCGCCTATCGTGTTGTCGGGTTGGCGACCTGCCGCGGTGGGATCTTGACCTGGAAGTCGCCTGGCTTCCGTGTTCGTTGTCGTGTTTTTCTCTGTTGGTCAGTTTGCCTTCAAGTTCCTGGACCCGGAGGCAGAGATCCTGGATGATCTGTGCCGCTTTGTCCCTGGCTTTCTCAGGATGTCGCGGGTCCGTGACGATGTGTTCGTTCGTGTGGTGGACGGTACTTGCTATTCTTGCTTGGTTTGTGACTTCCTGGTGTTCTGAGGTCGGACGACGCGGTTGGGAGTCATCCTGGCTTGAAGGGTTTTCCTCCAGGACGCCCTCCATCCGGTTCGACTGTCGCAAGTCCCCACAGACGGCGCCAATGTACAAGATGACTCTGGTACGGGTTGAGAGGAGGATCGGGAACCTGCGGGTCGAGGCGGATGTCGGACTATTCGAGTAGAGCGGGGGGGGAGGTACCTGCAAAGACACTCCGACGCTCAAGTCAGAATGGATCTAACAGGTAGAAAGTGTGAGGAATGAGTGAATACCTGGAGGGACGTAGGTCCTTCTATTTATAGGTGATATTAGTTATCTTATCTTGTTGGGATAAGATAAAAGAGACGTTTGAATTCGAAAGTTGGTTAGGAGCTCTTAGAGGGCCGGTTCGGGGCCTTCTAAAAGGGTGGAATGGGTCGAACCCGGGGAACCGGGTTCGGGTTCGGGTTTGGATCCGGGACTGTGGGCCGGATCCGTAACAGAATCAAATATATTTTTTATCTTTAAAATTTATTAAAAATAATCATGAATTTTATTTCATTTTAATTTTATTTTTAAAGTTTTCGATTTGCATCAAATATATTTTCGACAACTAAATTTTCAAAAATTTAACACAAAAATCTAGCAATAATACATTATAATTATGTCTAATTTACTTGAGTTAAAGATTGTTTTTATAAAATTATTGTTAAATTGATCTTAAATTTTTTTAAAAATTAACTATCAAGAATATATTTATGTAAATTGAAAATTTTTAAAATAAAATTAAAACAAAATAAATTTTAGAGATATTTTTAAAATTTTTAACAAATTTCGAGTATAAAAAATATACTTTACTTTTTTTGAAAATAATAATTTAGAGATTCAAATTTATTATTATCAAGAATAATTATTTTAATATTATAAACGTTAATAGAACAAAATAAATAAGAATAACAAGTGTAAATTTAACAATTAAAAATAGGGGGTAAATTTAATTAATTACATTATTGAACTCAAAAGAGATCAATGTTATTTATGGTAACACATACTAGCCCGGGGTAGGTTACTTTCAGATTGGTTGACGAACTTTTTCTACTAAAGCTTCAATCTAAAATTCGCTTACTATATATTGATAATTTTAATTAAAATTTTTAATATATAATATGATTAGATGTATATACTTTTCATTAATAATACAAAATGCTTATTATTACATTATATTAATTATTTTAAAAATTAATTAATAAGACAGATAATTTGTTTATAATTTAGAATATATATTAAAAATAAACCATTCATTTAAACTATATTCATATGCTGCATGCATTAATTTAACTATAAACTATTATTTATTTCATTTTTTTTTAAATTGTGAAAGTACCAATTTAAATTAAACTTACCAAATAGCGTCACGATTGCCAACCACCTACTAAGTTCTACGGTTCTACCAGAAAACAAGATGGAATTACTATATTTCTAAAGTTAAAATTTGTAGGGTAAAAAACGCTATTAAGCCATGGGAGGATACAATTTACGCAATTCAGCCAAAATGAATTTTGATACACTATTCCACCAAATATGACTTTTATATAATTCGAATCAATAAAATTCGAATTATATTTACACGTAATTTGAATTGAATCACATCGAATTACTTCCAAGCAATATTAAATTGTATCGAATTTTGCATGCATAGTTCGAGTTATATTAACTCGAATTACTTGGAGCACGTGGCCTAGGGTAGTTCGAATCAAATTGATTCGAATTATTCAAATTTCGAATCAAATGACTAATTACACATTGTACAATAAGATACTAGAAAAATACTATATAATATAAAAAATATATACTAAAAGAAGTATAAAATAAGATTATAGTAAATTAATTTTAGTATAAAATTATTAAATAAAAATTTTAAATCCTATTAGTACATTGAATTAAAAATAACATATAAAAATGTACTTGTATTTATTAAATTTTAATAACATATAAAAATTAATGACTTTTTAAATATTTTTTTATAAGAGTACATTTTTATATACTTTAAATACTTTGTATAAAAATGTACTTGTATTTATCATACAAAAATAAAGTTTTGTGTCAATATAATAACATTATAACATTTTAAATCAATTTTTTTCTAAGATTTTAGATTAAAAGCAGCACATGAAAAAGCATTATGGTATTTTAAAGCTAACTTAATTAAAAAGATAGAACTGTAATTTTTAGGATTTTATATACATAATTAGGCTAATTTTTTTAATATTGATCAAAGATGTGTATTACACTATGTTATTGGTTTCAGGTAAGTTTTACTCTACTATATTTTTTTTACTTTCGAAATACACAAATCTAAAAAATTTTATAAATTAATTTAAAAAAAAATATCATTGACGTTTTATAAAATGTTGTAGATTTGTGTCTTTTGAATTATAAAATTTTATAAAACGTCAATAATATTTTCTTTTAAATTAATTTATAAAATTTTTTAGATTTGTGTATTTCGAAAAGTAAAAAAAAATATAGTAGAGTAAAACTTACCTGAAACCAAATAACATAGTGTAATACACATCTTTGATCAATATTAAAAAAAATTAGCCTAATTATGTATATAAAATCCTAAAAATTACAGTTCTATCTTTTTTAATTAAGTTAGCTTTAAAATACCAATAATACTTTTTCATGTGGTGCTTTTAATCTAAAATCCTAGAAAAAAAAATTGATTTAAAATGTTATAATGTTATTATATTGGCACAAGACTTTATTTTTGTATGATAAATACAAGTACATTTTTATACAAAGTATTTAAAGTATATAAAAATGTACTCCTATTATAAAAAAAATATTTAAAAAGTCATTAATTTTTATATGTTATTAAAATTTAATAAATACAAGTACATTTTTATATGTTATTTTTAATTCAATGTACTAATAGGATTTAAAATTAATTTATATTTAATAATTTTATACTAAAATTAATTTACTATAATCTTATTTTATACTTCTTTCAGTATATATTTTTTATATTATATAATTTTTTTCTAATATCTTATTGTACAATGTGTAATTAGCCATTTGATTCGAAATGTGAGTAATTCGAATCAATTTGATTCGAACTACCCTAGGCCATGTGCTCCAAGTAATTCGAGTTAATATAACTCGAACTATGCATGCAAAATTCGATACAACTTGTTTCGAACTATGTTCGAATATTGCTTGGAAGTAATTCGATGTGATTCAATTCGAATTACGTGTAAATATAATTCGAATTTTATTGATTCGAATTATATAAAAGTCATATTTGGTGGAATAGTGTATCAGAATTCATTTTGGCTGAATTGCGTAAATTGTATCCTCCCATGGCTTAATAACGTTTTTTACCCAAATTTGTACGCAATTGTTTTTATGCGAATTTTTAATTAAAGATCGTTAGATGACAATTTAATCAAGTATATCAAATCATTTAATTATTTTTAATTATTAACTTTACATAAAAATATTTACATCTAAATTTCCACCATATTTTTGCCAGAGATAACTTGTTCCACACTTGCATTTTTTTATTTTTAATATTGGATTAACAATGGTATTTTTTTAAATTGTGATCTACTGTGGTATTTTTCTAAAATATAGAATAATTTAATATATAGAGTATAAATCGGACCGTTCGATTTATAAGAGGTACAGAAATTGGACCGTCTCGGACGTCCGATTTCTGTACTCGGACCGTCTGATTTGTGTACTTCAAACTTTTAAAATTTTTTAAACACAAATCAGACCCTCTAATTTGTGTACCTTCCATAATTTTAAAAAATACTAAAAATTATCATGTTAAGGTATAACATTCATTCAACTTCCATATCCAAATTTTTTAGCCTCACACTTGTTCGTATCTAAAATAAGGGAATAATAATACAACATAATCAGATAATAAAACATGAATTAATAATAACGTTTATGCATGCAAACACATAGAACGTAACTATATATGTTAACAATAATAATTTGTTCTTCTTGTATAGTCTTCTTTGATATTAGCTAGTATAATAACCATAAGGAACTTTCAATAAAATCTTCCAACCACACGCACATTTTGATTTGAATGTTTGTGCGGGTTACATAAGGATATATTTTTTGAATTATAATTTATGACACGTTGTCTAAAGCGTAGCATGTATTCATGTGTGATGTGTGGCTCCCTACTAAAAAGAACTGAAAATTTTCGCCATATGCTGTGCATGACAGATATCAAATATTACACGACTTGAAATTACCAATTTTGTATCCTGTTCTTTCCGAATGTTTTTCCAAAAATAGTTTTACCATTAAGTAGTGTTTCATTTTTATTTTTATTTTGAAAAAATCTCTTCTGTTCACAGCTGGTTCTAAAGAAAGGGCACTATGATGCACGTTCGTCTAATAAGAATTGAAGAAAGCAGAGAATAAATGTAATAATGCACGTTTCTAATTCATAGTTTTTCATCTTAGACAAGTCTTGTCCTACATATATCTATCTTATTTCCTTTTTCCATAGTCCATGTTCTTGCAACAAAAATAGTAACTCATTTGACACAACACAGCTGAAACCGTGAAACACGTGCGTCTTTATTTGGTTCTCCCATAAGTCACATCATGAATCTTTAGTTATGAAAATTATTAGGGCAGATTTTTTAACTAAAAAAATTGTTAATATTGACTAAAATTTAAGATAAATCTAAAAAAAATATTGCTCATCTTATATTTATTTTTCTATAACAATATTATCATTATTATTATTAGACTTTATCATTTATTGCCTTTCGTATAATATTAAATATCGATTATTACCTTACTTAGTCTAGCTTTCACAAGCCTCCAAAAAAAAGTTATTATTTGATCATTTCTGAATATTTGTAGATGACAAATATTATTGTAGTTTGTTTTTTGTTCAAAATATCAGTAGATACAATACTAATATGGTGCAATTTCAAAAAGAATGACCGGATAAAAAATGAATCGAGATTTATCTTCTCTTTTGGACCGGGGAACACAAAAGACTCACCTGAATGACCAAGACACAAATTAAACTCGAAGCTGATTTTAACCCAAAAAAAAAAATCTTAGATCCAAGGGAGGTTGCCCAGAAAAATTAGAGATAAAAATTCATATGTGGTTGTTTTTATATAAAATAATTAATAGTTAAAAATTATTAAATAATAAATTAATTAAATATGTCAAATTATCTAATATTTTTTAATTTCATATTAATCTTCACCAAAATTAAAAGATATAAGTTTAATGACAATTTATATTTATTTATAACAAAATTAGGAAAATATTTATAAACAAGTTAGTGTAAAATCCAAATATGTGTATCTGTTGAAAGAATCTGACTCACTACAATTGGTGATTACCGTGGGATTCATTATATGAACATGCTAATTAAAATAATTAATTAAAGAATATTTGCTTTATAATAAAGATCGAATATGACATTAATAATATAAATTAAAATAATAAATATGTAAAAAGTTGCAACATATATTATATAAGATATCATTTGAAAATAAAGCAATAGAAATATATAGAATATATACTTGATAATAAAAGGACTGATGTACTGAAATTGTAATAGAAAATAATTATACCAATATAAAGAGAAAATTTTGCTAGATTTTGCACTGAAATTATGCCATCCAACTATTGGTGATCACTTATCTTTTTGATTTTTTTTTTTTCACGTATAGCTTGTTGTGCATGTGGTTCGTTGTTCAAAATTTTTTCATAGGGTACATAGTCAAAGTGAAGTGATAATTTTGAGCTATAATTTGATTGGAGAGTTTCGACAGAAGTAATTCAATGTTTTACTATAAAAAAGTTGTCGAATTTATTCACAAATTTATCAAAAAATTTGACGATAATCTATTTATTTTACGGTTAGATTTAGCAGTAAAATAAATTCGACAATATAAATTTTGCCGATAATTATTTATTAGCAAACTTTTTTTGTCCATCACTAGTTATTAGCGGATTTAATGAAAAATATAAATTTTTAATTAATAAAATTTTGGAGCTTATTATTGTTGGATTTATCAGAGATAAATTAATAATTGAATTCGACAATAAATTTTAATTTTAATTTTATTAAAATATTTAAAAATTTTATATATAATTTTAAATATTTAAATTCAATAATATCTAAACTAACAAAATTTAAAGTGTTATAATTTTTAATAATAATTTGTCTATAACTTTTAGTTAATATATGATATCTTTCAATAAACACAACTAAGATATAATGACCAATTTATAAACAAATGCTTGATGAAACTGCGTCCAATGTATATACATCAAGAAAGCCTTAGCTTTTACAATAACCATTAGTTTATCATTGAAGGCTTGGATTATCATATCTACAAAATAACTTGCATTTTCTTGCAATTACATACAAAATGGAGATAACTATAATTACATAGAGCAAGAAACATGTATTAGAAATGATAAAAAATCTAAATAATGCATATATTGTCACAAAAAGCTACAAATGGTATGTAACCTTGATTATTTGTTTTCTTTGCAGCAGAAACAAATGAACATCTCCTATATTATCTAGAATAACCATCTAACGTTCTAATACCATATCATGATATCACTCATTCCAAAAACTTTAGCTGATAAGAAAAAGTAACACTAATAATTATATCTCTAATACTCCCTAAACCTATATTATGCATATTATACAAATATTTCATTGGCTCCTCATCCTTTCCCAATATATAAAGATAGTATAAGAGGTAACAGCAATTGTGAGACTTCAGTGTACTCCAATTCTCACCTTAGCCATAAATTTATGTTTTCTGTTCGATTTTTCCTATTATTAATAAAAAATAACATTTCAGTTCATTTAACACTCAAATTATGTATAACACCCTATGATTAGATATTATAGATATTGATATACAGAAGTATATTGAAATACTAACATTTAGTTTTTGTATGACTACATACTCCATCAAATACGAAAAGTCAGAAGAGCAGCAACACATAATAGAATTTAAAAAATTAATAATAATCAACGATAAGTTAATAATTAATTTAAAAAATTAATAAGTTAAAAGTAATTTAGAGAATTAATTATAATTAATACTAATTAACTCAAAAAATAATTAACTCATATAATAATAAATTTAAAACATAAATAACAATTAATAATAAATTAATAATTAACTCAAAAAATTAATAACTTAAAATTAATTCAAAAAATTAATAACAATCAACTCTAATTATTCAACCAATATATTATTCACTTATCATACATATAGTAGATCAAACCATCACTCATAAATATACATAATTATTCAACCAATCAATTCCTAATGAATATTATACAACACTGCATTTTAATGGATCCTCAATCCACTTTAGTAACGAATTGGCATTTAAATAATGGATAAAAGCGTTAATTATACTCACTGTAGTAACATAATAATATAATTTAATATTATGCGACTTATGCGTAAGATATTATATTCATTGGGAGAAGAACCTATCTAGCTATATGACCAGTGTTTAAGTTCTAAGGAATTCACCTTCCATTGAGGCCCTTGCTTATAATCCCCATCACTATATTAACCAGTATACTATTCAATAGACCAGAACCAGATTTATAACAAGAACCAAAACCAGATTTAATTAAATAGATAAAAAAACAAGAACAATAGATATAAAATAAGAACAAAAAATCATAAAATAGGACCAGGAAAATAAAGACACAAAAATTAGAGAAGATTTAACAAGTCAAGCATAGACATGAAGCAATAACCCATAAGCTTAGCAACTACTATATATCTAAATCTAAATCGTTACGCACTCAAAACAATTAGATACTTCATAATTTTTAGTTTGTAAAATTACACAGAGCTAAAATTAACAGAGTTAAACAATTACCTAATATCAAAAAGAACTTAAAAAAACTAAGCAATAGTAGTTAAAAATAGAAGAGTTAAACAAACACATGAGTTATTGAACAAATTCGATGAGTTATTACAAGCTAAACGAGAATAGAAAAAAATCAGAGAATGAACCTCCAGAGAAAAATTAGAGTTTAGGGTTTAACTATTTTAAACTAATTAGTGAGTGAGTTATCTGGAGACAATGGCACTATAAAAAAAATGTTGAATACCGTTAAATTTATCATCGTCTTAGAGTTGACGATATAAATGTCACCGAACTGTTTATCGGCGAATTTTTTTTGTCCAACGCTAATTACTGATAGATTTTTTGTCGGTATTCCCAATGGATTTGTCGAGAGTGAGTTGATGATTACCGTCAGATTTATCCGACGATAACTTTAGCGCCATTTCACGTGTTTAGGCGCCAAATTACCGTCGGATTTATCCGTCGGTAAATTCTACAACAGTATTTTGTATTTTTTTATTTTCCTGGCACAGTTAAGTCACAATTAGTAGTCAAATTAAAATTCTTGTTAATAAAATTATTAGCAAAAATATAAAATTAGCATAAATCAACAAATTATTTTATTAAAAATAAATAGTTTGGATACAATAAAATGTCACAGAATTAGAATATAATGAAGTAGACAAACAAAAATGCGTTAAAACCTAACCCCCTACAGATCCTGGTAACCGTCGTCGTTATTGTCGTCGTCGTCGTGGTACCTCTGCCGAGGCGGCGGAGTAGGTGCTGCCGTCGTCACTGGAACCAGCATGCATCTGCTGGTTGTACTCCTCTATTTGCTGTCGCAACCGATCTAGTTGCTCCAGCTTCTTCGTCAGGTCCAAGCTGATGGCAATGGCTCCTCCCATGCGTGCAAGAAGGTCGTTGTACCTCTGCTCAAACTGCTCCACTTGCTGGTGAAGCTTCTATGTTAGCTTCTGCACCTCCTCCCTCAAGTCGACAACTTCCTAGGGATCAGCAGGGCTGGTGGTAGAGGCAAAGGTAGAGAAAGTCGCCAATACGGAGGAGCAGAGGCCATTGGTGAAGAACAACCCCAACCCGAAGCAGCGATTCTTGTGGGGTTCAAAGGTGGTCTTGCATCAAACCCTATCAGGATCTACCACTGAGATCTCGGAGCCGGCTTCGTCGTCTTTACTAGGCGGCTGAGATTGTTGAGTCGCAGCCTCCAACCTCTGTGTGTAATCCTCCTGTGTCACACACGTTAGTTGTGATTAGGATAATAGTTAAATAATTAACTTTAAACTAAATAAATTTGAAGCTTAGGATTAATTTAAACTCACTTTCTGGGTCGCAGACCACTCGTCAGCAAATCTCTCCTTGTTGGCCTTCAAAGTATGGGTATACTTGAAAGTCTCCACCAGTGTCACCTCATGATCCAACGACTTAGACTACAAATTAATATATCAACTAATAAGATAAATGAACAAATTAAAAAACTAATTCAAATAACTATTAAAACATTAAGCAATGACAAAATTCTTACCAGTCTGCTTTTAATCTTCATAAAGGTCGCCGACCCACTCGTATACTTCGACGACCTGGGCAAAGCCCTATTAGTGACGTTCGTCAGACAGTGACGCTTAAACCTCTCATTATCTCTAAAATAAGCCTCCAATTCCTTCCTGATGGCTAGACAGATCCACTTTGTTAGGTGGTTGCCCCCCTTATGAACATCGCTCATCATCTGCTGAAGTCGTTTGGCTACCCGGTGGGCATAGATCTTCCTAATCATGAGATTGTGTTCTGCATCCCATATGAATTTCAACTGCACAAAGTGATTCACCAACATTAGTTAGTCGGAATAAAATACAATTTAAATATAATTATTTAATTCAAACCAAATTGGGTTCTTACCGTTGACTTCTGAAACCATCGCTCTCAAGTCTCAGCCGGGATCTGTGTGTAAGTCTGCCACGGGTGGTCGTACATAGACTTAATGACCTCAGAGATCTCTTGTGTGCAAGCATTGGGGTTAGTGCAAACCTGTCAGAGAAAAAACCTAACATTAACAAATACATAGAAATACGTAAACTTAAGATTAACAAACTTAACATTAAAAAATTGAACTCACGACTGCATGTCATCGGGCCAAATTCTCAGCCGGATAACACTAGAGGAATCACCCATCGCAAGTTCTGTCGTCGCTAGATCTGTATGGGGCGTAGCAGAAGGAGGCACGTAGTTCGAATTTGGGACCATGATAAATTGCTAGTCCACTGGACCCGCCTGGAACGTCACAGGGATCGATAGGGTAGTCGGGGTAGAGGACGATGACTGAACAGTCGCAGAGGATTCAGTGGAAACCCACCCTCTACCACGACCCCGAGACCCACTCGGTCTACCTCTACTACCGATCGTCATGTCTGCAAAGAGAATGTATTATTAACACTAATCAGCACATATTATTATTAATACAAATTCTACCAATCTCAATCCACAGTATCAATCAACACAGTTGTATTCACTCACTCTAACACTATTAATACAGATACAAAAGACAACAACAATTTATGGTGAATTTGTGCAAAAGTAAAGTTTTAAAGTGTACCAATTAAACGATTGATTCAAATTCACTAAAACTCATACATAATTCTAACTTTTCAAAACATGATTCTAATTTTTCAATTTCACTCAAAATCTTATAAAAAATTTGACAGAGTCTCCCCTAAAATTCAATTTTCTCCACCCTTCAAGGACTTCATCACAGTCAAATATCTATCAATCCTACTCATCTTACTAATTTTTTCAATCATTATTAAGGTAACATAAAAGGCCAAAAGTTTTAAAACTTAATTAATTATTGCAGACATGAAGATGCTCCTTATAAAAATATAATTTGAATTCACAAACCCAGGAACCACATAAAGAATGTGTAAAAGGACTTAATGAACTAAATAAAATATTGAACTTACATATCAATCAACAATACTTTTAAAATTTTCTTACATCACCTAGTGGACAAAAACTGAAGAAACATGAATGCTATGCTACTTAGTAAAAGAGATATAGAAGTTGAATTCCATCACATACCAAGCATGATTCAAAAGATCATAAAAATTTGGTAATCAAGGTAATAAACCATAAAAACAAGCATCATCTAGTAACCAAATGCATCATTATAAACAATTATTGAGATATAGATAATGAATTTAAATCATCTGGTAGCCACACATACAATTCAAAAGATCAAAGAACATTCTTAAGACAATATCACAAACATTAAAGATGCAAAATTGATGCACTCAATTAGCAATTGACAAGCGACAATTCAAAACAAGGATTAATCAAGTTATAGCCAATCACAACAAGCAACAATGAAACATAATGCAGACAAGTCCAGCAGCAAATTTTCAGCAAAAAAGACCTTAATGCAGTGAATGAACGTAATCAAAATTATCCAAACAATTCCAGTATCAAAATTCATCAAATCAGCAGTAAAACAACGAGTTATCAATACAGTCAAGCATTTTTCAAATAATTTCAGCAGTAGAAATTAGCAAACAGCTAAATAATTCAACACTTTCCAACAATCTCAGAGCCTAATATAACATATTCTAACCTATTCTAACCACCTAAATCAACTAAAATAGAAAATTAAACTAACTAAACTTTACTAAATAATAATTAACTTTAAGTAATAGAATTTGAAAGAAACAGAGTTCAAATAAAAAATCTTGAATGCAAAACAAGAGAAAATGGAGAAGAGGGGTGGAGGTACAATGGCGGCAAAAGCGAAAGCAGCAGGAGGTTTGTAGCAGCGGCAGGGGGTTTGCAGTAACGGCAGCAAGGGCGTTTATAGCAGCGGCGGCAGAGGAGGTTGACGGAGAGGATAGATGATAAGGTTAGAGAGAGAGAGAGAGAGAGAGAGAGAGAGAGAGAGAGAGTGTGTGTGTGTTGGGGGGGGAGGGTGAGTGGTTAGAGAGAGAGAGAGAGGAAGGTGAGAGGTTTAGAGAGAAAGTGAATTCGAAATGAAGGCGAAGAAGGTTGGCAGTTTGATTTAAGGCACGGTTACCGTCAACCGGCGGATATCTCTGACGGTAACACACTGCGGAACACCAAAACGCAGCTTTCCATTAAAAGTGTCTACCATCAGATTTTTCCGACGGCAACTCTGACGCTAAATTTGGCGCCTATTTGTCTTGTTTTTCCGCTAAAGATTACCGGCGACTTTACCGTCGGAAAAGGCTATCCGCCGGTAATTATTTGGCATGATGAATCCCACAATAAAACTATCACTAAATTCGTGGGTAAAGCTAATGCTAATGTGCGATGCTAAATCCGATGGTACTTAGTGCATTTCTTGTAGTGTGGTGATGTGGAGGACTTTCTGGTGTTGTGGCAGCACTGATGGCGCAATGGCGGCAACAGTGACCAACTGGCAGGGTGCATTAGGTTTTTTTTTTAAATAAATTGCAAAAAAAATAATAGGGAGAGGGAGGAAGGAAGCAACTCTGACAATATAGGGAGTAGCAAGAGCAACAAAAACGGTGTCGACAGAGCGACGAACACGACACAAGGAGCACTAGCCAAGTCCATGCAGTCTTTGGATGCTGTTGGTGGTGGCTGACGTTGGCGGAGGGAGCTGCTGGAGGTGGTTTGGGGGAGGGGGAAAGAATAGTAGTTTGAAAATGAGTTTGGAAGAGATGGTTCTCGATTCAAATTTAGGACACGTTTATTTCGAATTTATCTGTCAGTAAATTCGATGGTAAACGTGCACGCTAACTTTTTCTTTTTTTCTCTCCAAATATTACTGTTGAATTTATTATTAGAAATATGAATCTGACGATAACTTTTTTTCCCAACAAAATTATTACTTAAATTCAATGATAAATTTGCCTTTAACGTGCGATGTTAAATTCGTCAATAAATTTAATGGTATTCAACGTTTTTTTTTGTAATGTTTGTAGATAAAGTCAAACCAATTAAAAATAAGTAGATATATTTAAAAAAGACATTACCGCACTTAAGTAAATAAATATTTAAGAGATATATGAATATAAAATATTATAAATAATTTATAAACTAATCATAAAATAGAATTCATAAAACTTATTATATAACTTATTTTCTTGTTAAGATATAAAAAGTACCTTTTATAAACATAGTATTGATAAATAATATTATTATGATCGTTTGACTATTAAGTTGATAGTGATCATCATTAAATTTATTGGTGACAAGTTCAAAATAATTAACAGATTAAATTATATAATTAGTTCTTACATTTTTGGTAAAATTGTAAATTAGTTTTTATATTTTAAAAGTTTGTAATTAAATTTTTAAAGATAATTAAAATTTATAATTTAGTCACTGTAATTCAAAAAGTATTTAATTTAATAGAATATTCTTAGTATATTTTCTATTTTAACAAAATATATATTTTCAGTATATTTTAAGAATATTCTGTTAAATCAATATTTTTTATCGATAGAGACTAAATTGAAAATTTTAATTCTCTTTAAGAATCCAATTACAAATTTTTAAAATATAAAGACTAATTTATAATTTCACTAAAAATATAGAGACTAACTGTATAATTTAACCTAATTAATAATAATTAAAAAATTATAACACATTATGTACAGTGAATATCAAAGTATAATAATTTTCAGTAACGAATCAAGTAGAATTAGAATTATAGCTTAATTCATAACAGATGATATATGTTGTTATGAATATAAATAACAAATAATAAAGTACTAAATTGATGGCTAGCTAGGTTAGAGTGGCCGGATTTAGCTAAATAACTTAAACTCGATAAATTTATTTATTTTTGAAGAAATGATGCACCTTAATTGATATATATTTTAAATGTTTGTGATATAAAAAAAATAAATATTATCTAAAAATTATTAATTTATTTTAATATATTTTAATTTTTATTTATTTAGTTATTAGATTAAATTTTATATTTATGGATTTTAGGATTTTTTTTGTTTTAATCTAATAAGATGTTATAAATAGTTAAATATCTCTTTAGCTATTGTAATTGCAGTATTTAGTAATTCGAAGTTTGAAATTCTTTTTTGGTTTTGTGATGAAATTATGATGGGGACAAGTGAGATTGAGTAAGTCTTTCTCTTGTTGCATCAGAAAATTGGGTAAAAGGTTGAGTGATTCTTGTTGTATTCAATTTTCACTACAAGACGAACGGTGTTTAGCGGCGGTTTTTTTGCCGAATTGCGGCAGTTTGAAACCGCCGCGAAACCAAACGCCAGCGGCTCGAGGAACGTCGCCTATAAGGGCGCGGGGGTTGTATTTTGTGGCGGTTTCCAGCAACCGCTGGCATAACCGCCGCAGTTCAGGTATTTTGCGTCGGTTGTAATAGCGGCGGTTACAAACCGCCGCTAATTGATGCCACAATTTTTTTAAATATTTTTGCGGCGGGTCAAAACCGCCGCTATTTATTGCTGTTTTTTTTAATTTATAATATTTTAATCTGTGTTTCTTTAATTATCCTAGGGATAATTGTTTTTATGATTATTTCTTAATTTTATAAATCTTATTAATTTTCTTTAAAAAATTTAATTGAGCCAAGAATTCATGAATATTTAATTGCGAAACAAACTAACATATTTATATTAATATCAATAAAGTATTTCACTAGTCACAAAAAAAATTATTTTACTAATTAATAAAGCTGCATAGTCAACTAAACATATACTTCAACTAAATTTTCACACGACTCCTAATTTCTATTTTTCGCGATGTCTATCCAAAGAATTTATCCGAGTGTCTGATGGCAGCTCCCCACCTTACCGTTGAATCAGATAAATTAGCACAGTCTCTACACATAAAAAGGCAAATATAAAAATAAAAATAATAATATAAAATAACTTTATATTTCAAATGAAATTAAGAGTAACAGCTTACTTGAAACATAGAATCAGCAATGCAGAAGGAGCGGGCTAAGTGGCTATCATTTATGATCTATGTATGTATGACTTTGACGTTTAAAGGAAAGAGCTTATGCAGAAAAATAATTGCTTAAGAAGCCCAAAACGAAAAAAAAAACAACAACAAAGCCTTTGATTCTATTTCTTTTGTGAGTGATATGGATTCAAAATGCTTTAGTGGGTATCTTTAAAAGGTTGTAAAGCTTCAAACTTAAGCAGTGTCTTTGTGTTTGTGATCAAAACTTCATTCCTAAGACTTATGCACAACAATTACAAAATTTAGAACAGAAAAAATGTCACTGTTACTATGTATCTATGTTTTCTAGCATAGGGGCAATATGGTGGTAACAAAGAAAATAACACACAATTAGCTTTATGTACTACTCCACATTAGGCAAAGGTTATATATAGTTATACACCTTCACCACCTTACTTGTTTATTTTTTACACATTATGCAAAGTTTACTCTTTTAATAGTAATTGATTATTCTACAAATAAAATACTCTAAGAAGATTGTGCTAATGCTGCAAAACATGCATCAACAAAGTAAATTAATCTTGTCCTCATGCTTTAATCCCAGCTACAATAGCATTTACAAAATTATCCAATAACAAATGCTATAGCTACCCCAGCATGGCCCTTTTAAATAGTTACAAATGGCCATATATACATATAAATTGTTAACATAAGTAATCATTGCAACATATTCTAGAATCAGATCAAGTAACTAAAGAAAAAATATATTTCTTACACTCATGAATGAGACAATGGAAGCAATAAATCAATAAGGATAAGCTCAAACTCTTGTAATTGTATGTTAGCAGGGGTGTTATAAAGCTGTTAAAGACTATATTTTTAGGTGCTTTAAATTTATATCAGTACTATCTAATATTTATAATATTCTACATTGCAAGACTTAAACTGCTACATAAACATGCTTCTATTTACATGATCAATTGATTTTCTAAAAAATTTAAAAATTAAAAAAAAATATAAAAAAGAGAAGATAAAGGTGGCACAGTGCACTAGAGTCATATCAGGATATGATAAAGATACAGCATGGGCTACGGAGTTCCACATTCTTAAACAAAATACAGTGTAAAATAAAGCTAACCTTATAAATTAACACAAAAAAATAGTGTAAAATAAAACTAACCTCATTAGGGGTGAGCACGGGTAGCGGGTACCCGATTACCCACCCGAACCCGAACCAAACCAATCAAATTGGTTTTAGAACCGACGGGTAATCGGGTCCAACCCGAACCAAACCAATGACATTTGCTGATGATTGGTTCGGGTATCGGTTTTGGGGGTGCGGAACCCGAACCAACCCGTATACCCGATCATATATATATATATATATATATATGACTTTTTATGTGTTTTCTAACTCATAACGCTAATCCTATCTCACTAATGTTTAAATTTTAATGTGTTTTGGTTTTAGCTTCTTTCGAAGATTATTCACTAGACTTTTGTATTTAACTTCTAATATTTCTATTGCACTTTTATATTTTCATTAGACAAGATTATTTACTATTAATATGTTTGGATTTTGATGAGTTTAGTTTTTAATGTATTTCGTATTTAATATGTTTGCATTATTTCTGTTGATGTTACATGTTTATTGTATTTCTTGAATTTTTAAGATAAAAATTTCCCAATTTAGTTTTTTTTTTTTATGAATTTCAAAGGCATCGGGTACCCGCTACCCGAACCGAACCAATCCGCTCTTAATCGGTTTGGTTTGGTTCGGGTACAAACACAAAAAAATGCAAATTCGAACCAAACCAAATCAATTACTTTTTGATCGGTTCGGTTCTAATTTTATCTTGAACCCGAACCAAACCGACCCGTGCTCACCCCTAAACCTCATAATGTCTTGGAGAAAGGAATTAATTGAGTAGGTTACAGCAACTAATCTACATTCACTGAAAAATGAAGAAGGATATAGGTATAACTTAATCACGTGACAAAACATTCAATAAGATACATCCGACTGATCATTTGGACCCTTACCATCTCAGAATTGAACAAAGCCTTTTTGCCCTGCATATTTGCATGAAAAATTTGAATTTTTGGTAAGTAATTATTTGGGATTTAATCAATTAATACAAATAAAGGAGAACTTAAATCCTAGGAAAAAAGTGTAACTTAAAAATTGCAATACTCAACATAATTATTCAGAATATTGAGAATACAAACTTTGACAATGCTTTGACATATGACTATATCTTATTTACATGCAAAGAGACATTTTAGAACATATGTTTAGCACAAGTTCCTACAATGCTGAGAGGTAGGTTCTACTTTCAATTCTTCTCTTGCAACTTTATAATTTAGCATTGATTATACAATATAAACACAAAAACACAAAAACACAAAAATAGTTCACTGATCTTCTCATCATTACCAATTCAACATTCATGCAAATGCAATCGTGACCAAATTCTGCAGTACCAACATATTTTACTTGTGCTTTTGTTCTTTAAGTTTCAAATTTAAACATCATTTTAACATTGAATAGTAAGAAAAATAAGTCTGTTCAACATCTTTTAGCCCTCCAATCACTTTATCAGTTCTGAATTTGTTACGGGGCATCAGATTCTAAGATGTTTGTGCGGCTAATTTTCTTTGTGTTTCTTTTTCCAGTTGCTTTTAAAAAGTCAAAACAATATTCACTGAAGTGCTAAATTGAAATCAAGAAGAAAAAGTATTTTGTGAACCAAATTGAAATCTGAAACAAAAAAGAAAACTGAACCAAATTGAAAAGAGAATTTTTAGAGACCAATAATCTGAACCAACAAGATGAGCATACCTAGGAATGGGACCAGAAGGAGGAGAGAGCAGATCAACGGTGGACCCACCAGCATGGGGAAGCACGACGCAACTGGTACTGACCGGCGGTGCTACACGGCAGAAGGGATTCGCGCTTTTGCTCACAATCCTGTTACACGCTCCCAATTCTGTTTTACGTGAAGAAGATATGTTAATCTGATCAATCTACTTACAATTCGAAGAAAATCAATGCACCAAATATACATTATGTAATATGAGTCTAACTTTACATAATGTAAACTTGCAAACTATGCAGAAGAACCCTTGGATTTCAAAGAGGTTTCTTTATCATACTTCACTTAAGTAGGATGTGATGTGAATTTGGTGCAAACCTTGTGGCTTTTCTATGGGGTTTCGCTGACTCCAACGAAGAACAAGCTACAACCTTACTAACGAAGAGGGGTTTTGTACATACCAGTAATCTAAACGAAGAACCCATCCGCAACGGGAAGCGCGATGCAGTTGGTGCTGACGGGCGGAGGGGAACGGCGGCAAGGATTCGCACGCGGAGGTGCGTTTCATGCCTCTGCCCGTTTTGTGTTCACGCGAGGAAGATAACAAACTACGAATCTGATTCTGGGAACGGTTGACGGCAGTGACAGAAAGGTGGATCGGCAGCCACGCAACTCCACGGTGACACAGCGGGGCACGGTGAGCAGGGAAGAGTTTCGCACTCTGCACTCTCCCTTGGTGGGTTTCTCATTTTCTTGATTTAGGGTATTCTGAATTGGATTTGGGTAAAATCACTAGATGAATTGGGGTTAGCGGCGGGCTTCGTAGATTTGACACTAATTCAGTATGATTTGGCGTCGGATTGATGATTTGGGAAGGGATCGCAGCTATCTTCTCTAATTTGCTGCTATTGGAGAGACCGCAGGCAATTTGCCGCCGCTATTCTCCGCTTCTGTTGTAGTTTAATTTATCTTTTTTATTTTTATTTCAATTTTAATGTATCTTTTTTATTCAATTTCAATTCTTATCTTGTTTATCCTTTTTTTTTTCTTATTATGTAGTATTAGAACTCAGGTTTAGATTAATCCTTATTAATTTATGTCTGTTCTTCTTATATTCAAAAAATAAAAGAGTCCAGTGTCTTTCATGTCATTCTTTATATTCTTGTCTTTTTCGTTTGTATTTTATTAATATCTTGTTTATTTTATATTTAAAAAACAAATAAAAAATATACAGTACAAAAAAATATAAAAAAATTATCTTCTTTATATTTGTCCCTTTTCATATATTATTTTTCCAGCTATAAGATTCAATGACGAATCTTTTTTAAAAAGGAGAAAAATGATACGTGTTTCAAATGTTCGTGATATGAAGATATCAAATATTATTTAAAAGTTATTGATTTATTTTGATATATTTTGATTTTTATTTATCTAGTTATTAAATTGGGATTTATGTTTGTGGGTTTTAGGATTTTTTTAATTTTAATCTAATAAAAGATTATAAATACCTCTTTAACTATTGTAGTCGCAGTATTTAGTATTAGAGGTTTGAAAACTTTCCCTTTAGTTTTATGATAAAACTATGATGTGGACAAGTGAGGTTGAATGAATTCTTCTCTTATTGTATCAGAAAATTAGATAGAAAATTAAGGAGTCATTTCTATTTAATTTCTAAAATATAGTATAAAAAAGTTAAGTTAAAAAATTCCTTTCTTATTACGTCAAGAAATTAAATAAAAAATAGAATAATTTTATTTTTTATTAAATTTTAATTTATCTTTTTTTATTTCAATTTTACTGTATTTTTTATATTAATTTCAATTCATGTCTTGTTTTTTTTTATCATTGATAATATAGTTAAAAATATATATAAAAGTTCGGTCAACCTGATCTTTAGAATATATATATATATATATATATATATATATATATATATATATATGCTAATTAAGCTTTTTTTAAAAAAAGGAATGCGTTGTGTATATTGAAAACAACTATATATATATATATATATATATATATATATATATATATATATATATATATATATTACACTTATCACAGAAATTATTTTTAATATAAAAATAAAGATGATATTTTAATTAAATATTAATATTTAAAGTATATTACAATATTGTAAAAATTATTTAATACGCTTTTTAAATATTTTAATACGTTCTCCACATGTTGACTAATATATTCCCCACGTGTTGTCCTTCTACTTCACACCTCTATCCATACGTAAATACTTTAGATTCACCCATTTTCAGCTAATACACCACCCTAAACCCCATAACCAAATTCTTGAGCCACACTTATCACTTCAATAATTTTATCAACCAAAAATTTTAACCGGAGTTTATCCCGCATTTGGTAAGAAAATATATTGAAAGCGGAGTGAACTTTTGGACAGAGCGGAGTGATGTATACATAGGTGTATTACTTTGATATTATTCATTAGAAATTGATGTTTGTATTTTTTTTATGGGGGTAAAATACTGATTTGATTTTTAATATTTGGAATAAATTTTATTTTGGTTTTTCTTTTACATTATTAATTCTTTAAGAGAAGTTTAAAGAGATAAAAAAATAAATAAAAAAATAAAATTTGAATTTGTTGAAAAAGTAAAAATAGGACATAATTTTAATAAAAATATTATTAACAGTACATTAATTTTGTTAAATGTTAGTAAAAAATTTGATAATAAAATAATATTAATATTATTTTAAATATTTTAAAATAAAAATAAGATGATTAAAATATAAAAAATTAAAATAAAATTTATTCTAAATATTAAAGACTAAAACAGTATTTTAATTTTTTTATATTTTTAAAATATTTTTATTCTTTATCTTTTTTATTAATAAATTTAATATTAAAAATAAAAAATATAATAAAATATTGCATATAATATTACCTTTTATTAATTTGTCTTCAGAAGAAAGAATATTCTCTTGGATATTGGTATGGAGTATGGACCATACAAATGTGGTATAGTAGCACGTACATTAGACTCCGCATGTGGGTCCCACTCTCTGCGTCTCCACGTGACTTGCATTCACTTTCTCCCATTTCCCTTTGTCTCCTTTTGCTCCATATTTTCTTTCGTCCACCACTTTTTTTTTTTTGTGTCCTTTCATCCCCACACTTACTTTGCCTTCTTTTTATTTTCTAGTAAATCTTAGTTAATTCTCTACCATTTTTTTTTCTAGAAATCCCTCGATTTAGCCAATCAAAAAATAATTCGTTACAAACTAAAATTTTATTTAAAAATTTATTATTAATTAATAAATTATTATATATACAAAATAAAATTTAAATTCTGAATATTTATTTAATCTGACTAATAAATTAACTATTAACTCAAATTGGTCATTTTTTACTAATTAATATCACTAATTATGAATTTCGAATAAACATGTATTAACAAAGAGAGTAAATGTGATTATTTCAACATGTTTTCAATCATGTGTGTGTGTGTATATATATATATATATATATATATATATATAATTAGTTAATAGGTAAAATTAAATTTCATTTCTAGATAAATTGTCTACCAATTTCCGAGTTAATCTTATTTTAAACAAGTGAGTCATTAAATAGAATCGAAATTCAATTTACTTTTGCTATGCCAAATTTGCACCATAATTGGCTGATAATTATACTGTACATTGTAATGTATAACAAAACAATCCCGTTAACTAATCAATTAAGATAGAGTTTAATTAACAATAAATCAACAAATATATTTAAATTATATTTCATACTAATTAATTATTATTAATTAATGATTATTTAAATTTTATTTTTTTTAAAATATAAAATTATTAATTATTAATTATAATTATTTAAAATTAACTAATTAAAAAATATTTACTTAATACTTTTTCATAACTAAATAAGCAAAATACTAGGATATTTCAGACAAGTATTCCATTTCCGTTTTGTTAGTGATCGGTAATTAGAAAAACGTAACGTGTACGCTAACATCTCATTTGTAAAAAAACTAAAAATACGAGAAAATAAATAAAAATGATGAAAAATTCATCAGTTAGTTTTCAACGAAGCTTCCCCTCTCTCGGGTGAAACTACATGAGTGGTAATTGGTTAGCAACAGGCTACAGCACTTTTGCGTAGGGTGTATATATTATATATACGTATATTGACCTATGTTTTAAATTTGGCAACCGTATGCGTACAGGATTAATTTAAAACGGAATTAGGAGGGGAGACTTAACTATGGTAAAAAAAAAAAAAAAACAGTTGTTTGTTTTCATGTTTAAGAAGCAAAGTGATAATCAACGTTAGATAATGCAACTAATTAAAATTGGTAAGCAATGAGTATATAGGAATTGTCAAATTGTCCAGCTAGAATTGTACCATTTTATCCCAAAAAAGAGATGAAGCTGCTATAATTATGTCATTCTTTTTAAAAAATCTTCCTTCATTAATTAACTATATAAGGTCATAAATTGTATACTTATAAGTTGGTATTCTTTAGATATACACAAATTATAACTTCTAACTGAACCAAAATCAAGAACATTCACATTACAATAATAGGAAATTTCGTGGTACTTTTTCTTTTAGTATAATTTTTTCTGAGGGCAAAAAACACAATTAAGTCAAACTTAAAATTACTTCGCGAATTAGCCAAAGTACATTATTATGTAATTCGAACCAATGGAGCTCGAATTATGATGAAACACGTGATGAATATAATTCGAATATATGTGGTTCGAACTACAATTGAGCATAATTCGAACTAGGTGAGTTCGAATTATACACTTGGATGCTTCACCAAGTAATTCAAACCTAGTTGGTTTGAATTAGTCATATTTTGCCTCAAATAGTAATTCGAACTGAGCTGGTTCGAATTACACAGGTCTCAGCTATACAAAGAGTTCGAATCAGCCTCATTCGAATCACTTTTCCATTCTAATACCCCACAAAATTCCAGAGAAAACGACCCAGATTTGATCCGAGAAAGACTCGAATAGAATACTCAGCCGATGGGGGACGATCCGAAAAGGCTATATCGGTTGGACGGAGTTGCTCATATAGCCGGGGTCATCAACGACGAGGTTAGTAGACAGAAATCTTTGTGCTAGCGGTTTATCTGAGTTAGTGGTTTTGCATGCGGTTTTAGTGACGGTTTATGTTAGCGGTTTATCCTAGTGGTTTTGCATGCGGTTTAGTTGCTGGTTTATGTTAGTGGTTTTTGTTAGTGGTTTTGCATGCAGTTTTAGTTGGTGGTTTAGTTGGTGTTTATGTTAGTGGTTTTATGTTAGTAGTTTTGTATGCGGTTTTGTTGATAGTTTATGTTGGCGGTTTATTTTGGTGGTATTGGGAGTGGTTTATTGTGTAATTTTGTGTGCGGTTTATGATAGTGGTTTTGCATGTGGTTTTCGTTAGTAGATTTGTATGCGGTTTACGTTAGCGGTTTAAGCATGTGGTTTTGCAACAGGTTTGTTATATTAGTTTTGCATGTTGATTCTGTTAGTGGTTTCCATTAGTGGTTTCTGGTGTTGGTTATTTTTGTTACTGGTTTTCTACGTGGTTCTAATAATGCGGTGCATGTAATGCGCAGCCACATCGATGCATCAGGAGCATGCGGCGGCAGCAGGGCATGCGACTCGATGAACGGTATGTTCTGTACTTGCAGATGGCTGGATTATACCATCTTGCGAGGCTGAACGATAGATGGTTCCGATTAGATGAGCCCCTTGTCAGTGCCTTTGTCGAGCGGTAGCGTTCGGAGACGCACACCTTTCATATGCCGTTCAGAGAGTGCACGATCACACTTCAGGACGTGGCGTACCAGTTGGGGTTGCCAGTGGACGGGCGTTATATCAGCGATTGCCTTACAGATTTCCAGATATACATCCAGGGTGGCCGTCCAGCTTGGGTGTGGTTCCAGGAGTTGCTTGGAGTGATTCCTCCTCCGAGCCAGGTTCAGAAGTTCGCAGTAAACTGCACCTGGTTCCAGGAGACTTTTGGAGAGTGCCCCGAGGGAGCCGATGAGGAGACTGTGCGGCGCTTTGCTCGTGCCCACATCATGATGTTGTTGGGCACTCAGCTGTTTGCCGACAAGTCCGGCAACCGCATTCACATCAGATGGCTTCCTTACGTAGCTAGGCTTGAGGAGATGGGTACCTACAGCTGGGGGTCTGCAGCACTGGCATGGTTGTACCGGTGCATGTGCCGAGTGGCGAACAGACATGTGGTGAAGTTAGCGGGCCCACTTCAGCTACTTCAGTCCTGGATCTTCTGGCGCTTTCCTAGGTTTAGGCCTGCCGGGTATGATACGTGCAGCTGGCCGTTGGCCTCGAGGTACTTTAGTCAGACTTCTCTATTTCAATTTAACATAGCTAATTCCATGTACGCTTCTAACGTATTACAAATCTGTCGCACCTTTAATTAGCCATAACACCCATGTGAGATGCAGGTGGTCAGGTTACAACCCTTCAGGTTACAACCCATGTCGGAGTGGTCTCTGCTGCGGTGAACTCCGAGTTATCCCTGTCGTACAAAGTCACCGTGAAGCACCTCGCCGTCTTCAAGTTGGCTTCAATACACTTCACCAAGTGCTGACTGAATTCTTGTCCGGTTCCCAGCTGGGCCTCAGCCTCTCTCCCCTTGCGAACAAACTGTTCGGCCAGCCTTCCATATGTTGCCTTCACCAACAAGCACACAGGGAGGTTTCTGACACCCTTGAGGATTGAGTTCACACACTCGAAGATATTCGTCGTCATGTGCCCGAATCTCTGCCCCTCATCACAATGCTGAGTCCACAAGGAATACTCTTTCCGGTTCGCTCACTCACACATCGTCGGGTCTTCAGACCGTAGAATATCAAACCAGTAATCGAACTCCACTTCGGTCTTAGCGTACGCCGCGTTGACAAGAAGCCTCCGTGCGTCTTTGTCCTTGAAGGTTAGGGCAAAATTTGCCGCTACATGTCGAATATAGAATGCCTGGTATGCAGATGGAGGTAACCAGCCTCCGTCGGGAGCCTCAAGCGCGGCCTTGATGCCGTTATGCCTGTCCGATATAACCAGCAGACCCGGCTGCAGTGTGACGTGCTGACGCATGTGGGAGAGAAAGAAGGACCAAGACTCAGCATTCTCACCATCGACTAGTGCGAATGCAACAGGGAGTATGTTGGAGTTCCTGTCCTGTGTGATCGTGACAAGCAACGTTCCCCCATACTTGCCATACAGATGGGTGTCGTCAATACTAACCAGTGGCTTGCAATGACGGAATGCCTTGATACACGGTGGAAACGTCCAGAACAGTCTGTGAAAATAAGCTTGAGACTCGTCCAGCTGTCCACCAACTCGAACAGGGCTCGTCCTAAGGACTGCAACAGTACCATGCATCGTCAACTGGACTCCCAACACCCACCTGGGGAGCTCGTTGTACGATTCATCCCAGTCGCCATAGATGAGGGCAATATCCTTCTGCTTCACCAACCAGACCCTCCTATACGTCGGCCTAAATCCAAAGTGTGCGGCAGTGGCATTTAGGAGCACCTTGATGCTGATGGATGCATCAGCCCTAACCATTGGCATAATGAATGCCGATATCACATGATAATCCAAACTCCTGTGGTCGTTGGAGATGGAGGTGGCGAGACAGGTATGAGGTCCATTGTACCGTTTGACCTCCCAAATGCCCTTGCGCTGCCGGAGACTCAGCCGAATCAACCATGTGCACCCATTCCCGAACTCAGAACACTTTCCCGCATACTGGCGATAGTCAGACTCCACTACCTTATAATGTACCCCTCGATGGATGCTGTAAGTCTTCACACTTAACAGGGCCTCATCTTTATCCTGAAATTGCTGACCAACCTGGAACTCTGTCAGACCAGCAGTTCCTTCCACATCTCTAGCTCCAAATCCAGCAGGCTGCCCAGGAACCCCCTCCTGCCTCATGGCATCCAAGTCCAAAGAGGAAAAATGTGATGGGTACTGCTATGTGCCAGAGCTAGAACTACCTCCCGCCCCGGCAGGCTCGCTCGCTCCAATATCATCGCCACTGTCATCAGCAATCATATCCGGCTCGACATCATCGTCCTCTGGATCATCCAACAATCCCTCTCCAACCCCAGGTGGTGCAGCACACTGTAAAGAGGTCGACAGAAATTCCCCTGTTCTGACCTCGTCGCCTACACTGCCGTTGAGATCAACAGCGAACGAAGGGGAGGCGACAGGTTGGACGGGTGACTCATACGCAGGGACGGAGGAAGAAGCAACGGCAGGTCTGGAGCTAGAACCGGCTGCCGTGGCTAAAGTGGTGGTATTTCGGTTTGAACCCCCCGAGCTGGATACCACATCAACCAACTTTGCCAACAGTTCTGGTGTCCTCACTTCTGGAAACTGCCGGCGACAATGAAACATGACCTGCAAGTCTTCATCACTCCCGATCGTGAAACAATCATACTTCACGGTTTTCTGGAGCACCGTGATTGGAATGTGATAGAAAAACTTCTTAACTTGCTTCACACCATCCAGACCAAGTTTCAGCAGTACAGAGCTAACAAGGTCATCATAACTCGTCGTCGGCCTCACGATAATACAAAGAGGATCCTTATCAGTGAACTTCACACCGGAACGAGTTTTCCTCTTAATCGATCCTCTGTGGTGAACCAACACTACAAAACTCTCCTCACTAGCCATCTTACCCCCTCTAATGAGAGCAACTCACGTTTACACCATATATATACAGGTCTGGTCCTAACTAATTCGAACCAGCCTAGTTCGAAATAAGATTTGTGTAATTCAAACCAGCATGGTTCGAATTACTTTGGGAAGCTCGCACCTATGTAATTCGAACTCATCTAGTTCGAATAACGTATGGTTGTAGTTCGAACCATGATGGTTCGAATTAGTGTGAATTTCGCTCTAAAGCAATTCGAGCTGAATCGGTTCGAATTATATACAAATGTAATTCGAACTAAGCTGGTTCGAATTGCATAGAGATGTGCTTTGGTTGATTGATGAAGCAATTTTTAACTTGGCTGATTCACATAAATTATGGCTTTCCTTGGTTTATTTCTGTTTTTTGCCCTTTTTATGATCTTATAGTTTTATTATCATTTTTTAATTAAGTATTTACAGTTTAAAAGTTTGTTATTAGATTTTTATATTAAATAAAAATTTATAATTAAATTCTTAGTAATTGATTGTTTTTTTTTCAAAATATATTAATCCTAAAATATATTTTCTTTTATAGTATTTCATAATTCATTCCACATCACACACGCAAACAAACATTTTTTAAAAAAAAATAAACAAAAAATAATTAAAAATGACCTAATTAAAAACTTTTATCTAATATATATAAAATTTAATTACAAATTTTTAAATTATAAAAATTTAATTAAAATTTTGATAAAACTATAAAAATAAATAGAATAATTAATTCTTAATAAGGCTAGTTGTTGCTTTGTGTCCATCCAATATATATTGTTTTACGTGTGTTATATACGTATCAAATTTACAAAGAAGACGTGAAACGTGATGCTTGTAAGAAAAATTGAAGCATATGAAGCAAGCGTGGCAATGCAACCATAAGTATTAATAATATTGTTGTATTATTTTCCCCCATTAATTCATATAATATCGGAAGTGATGGCATAATTGCTAGCAAAAAATATAGATATATACACGGGAGTACATTTATGCCCTAAGTATTGCAGCTTTAATTTCATGTAGGCACGTACAGCTTGCAGAAGAAAATACTAATTCCCTGCATGCGGTTTTAATCATAGATAGATTACATTGTTAATTGTTATGTATATACCGAATACAATAAATCTGGAACGTAACCCATGCACGTGCCAAATTGCAGGACATGTTTATATGCGTTAAGACTTTATAAACTTTAATTTGTTAATAAGGGGATATGCTTCCGTGTTGTGTGTACACAAATTATAATTAGTACATGCGTGCGTATTCTTCATAAGTTTCATTGAACATGACCAAGATATGTTTGGCTTTTGACTAGCAGTTTGATTTGATTCAATTACGGCTAGAACTTGTAAAAGGTGGCAACGTTTACAGGATCATATGCAAATCAAAATTTCTATTTCTTTTACTTGTAGCCTTGTTCTTCATTTTATTTTCGGGAACCAAGTAATTAGTAATTAATTATAATGAAATTAGTCATTTAAAACTTAGATGCGTAGACAATATGTAAAGTGCATTAATTAATATGTCTTTCTTTTTGATATTATATTTTGGTGCATTTCGTAATATATATGAAAACTAAAAGAGAGAATAATAAAAATAGTATCTTACCTAATATATTGATGACACAAGTAGATGGCTAAATATACATACAATAATGTGAAAGAAAATGGATTTGGAAACGTGCGAAGGGAAGATAGAATCACATTTTTCTTTGAGCACAAGTTAAGAAAATAATAAAAGATGTGTCATGTGTGGTAGAAGATGACTTGCTCGTTATTATTGGATTCACTGCAAGATAGATATATTCAATACAATATTTTCAGTTTTATATAGAATTCAAATTCAAATAACATTATAATCGTGTTTCGAAGAACCAAAAAAACCTAATAATCCAAATATATTAATTACAAGAATGGATTTGAAGGGGGAAAAGAAGAGTGAGATCCAAAAAAAGGTTGAACATTATGGACCCTATTGATAATATAAATGAAGGGAGGGGCAAAAATATAAAGTATGAGATAAGAGCATGAAGAGGGGAAAGCAAAGACACGAAAATGGAGCGACAGCTGCTGCTGGGTGTCCACAGTTGTGTGGTGCCCTACCTCCCAGGCGCATCAAAGTTCTTATCGTCATTCGTCACATAAAAATAATAAATAAATAGAAAACAAAAAGGCGCAAACCATGGTTAGGTTAAGGGGGGGGGGGAGTGGGGAGTGTTAAATGCGCCCTGTCTACCCATACCATGCCCCATTGCATATGCACATCGCTGCCCGTTAATAGCACGACAGTGCCATTTCCCAATAAAAACACAACAACTTTCCCGCCACCGTCAACTACACACGCCGTTAACTCCCCACACCAATTCCTACCGTAGTTGTAAAAACTAAACCGGACTGGCCGGTTCGATTAAAAAACTGCACAAGGTAAAGAATTGGAGAGAACCGATTTGAACCGATCGGTTTTGATAAAACCGGAGAAGCGACAGTTTTGTGTAATCCAATTGGTTCGAAACTTTTTTTTTCTTTACCAAAACGACGTCGTTTTGGTCTGTTTTAAAAAAAAAACACCCCTAACCCTAATGTCCTAAACGGTTACCCTTCTTCGAAAGCTCTCTTCCTCACCTCATCACACCATAGTCTCTCAGTCTCTCTCAATCTCACTCCAGAACTAACAATCATTGGTTGTCTCCTCTGCTTCGTATCGCCGGCTACGGTGCGTCTCCAACTACGCTGCGTCTGTAGCTTTCCTGCGTCGTCGCATCTTTGGCTCGCAAGCAACATACCTCGTCGCGTCTTTGGCTCGCAAGCAACCTGCCTCGTCGCGTCTCATTGCTCCGCGTCTCTCGTCGTCGTTGTCGCGTCCTCTCCGTCTCTGCTGCCTCCCCCTCGTCAGAGTCTACTTTGCCGTTCTCGGACAAGTTGGTCTCCTCATTTTTCTGTGCTCGTGAAGTGAAACCCATTATTTCTGTTTTTTTAGTTATTCGTTGGATTTTAATTTGATTAAGTGAGTGAATAACTGATTAATGATGGTGAATTGTTGATTATGAATCTGTTTATATTATGTTGTTAATTATAACTTATTAAATTTGTGATTCTTGGCCGTGTAACATATATAGGTTAATGGCAGATTGATATTTTTTTTTAATTATTAGTGTTTCTGGTTGTTTTTGTGTGCTTGTTGTCCGAACATTATTATTCATGTTTCCTCTCTTTGCCTTGTGAATATATAGGATAGAGATAGTTATTGGAAGATGATGCAGAAATATATTGGCGCAGATGTAACATCAATGGTGACATTACCAGTTATTATCTGTGAGCCAATGACTATGCTTCAGAAAATGGCAGAGGTCTGATAACTAGGAGATGCCGGTTGTTATTATTTATATATTTTGTGTAAGATCCGAGAAAAATTAACTAGTAAATTGATTAATTAAAACTGTATTAATGGGATTAAAGCGCCCGGAATATGTAAAAATATTAGAAACTATAATTTAGAAATTTAACAGTAAAATTTGAATTAAGAAAATTAAATTGAGCGCGACAATATAATTATTTTGGGAAAAACGCGAACTGATATTAAAATTAGTTGTACCGACTTAAATTTGTCCGGTACTGTAAATGAGAAAAATTGAAAATGTGAAAACGATAAGGAAAAATATTTAAAATGAAAGTTCGAGCACCTATTTTAAAAGTTTTGGCCCAAAGTTGGATCAAGAAGCTAAGAACTTGAGTTGGACCACACTTGGGCCCAAGCTTAAGTATATATAGCCCACGCACTTAATAAATTTCAGCTAATCCTCTTCATTTTGAGAGAGAGCAACGTTGATGGAGAAGAGAAAGAAGAGAGAAATAAACTCTAGCTTCATACACTTTCAATCCACCATAACTTTTGCTCCGAATCTCCGATTAACAAGTTGTTTGCAGCCACGCGACGCTCTCCTCATCATCTTCAATTATATCTGATTAGTTTGGTGAGTAAGTTAAAATCCTAGCTCTAATTTCTCATTCACATATAATTTTGTATTTTGAACTTGGGTATTGAAGATTTTTAGTGATTTTGATGTTATAGGAGTTCTCTAGCTTGTGTTATTGGTGGTTTTCGTCATTAAATTCAGTGGGTAAAGATAAAGATTCCTTTTTTCCTCTTGGTTCATCAATTTCTATAAGCTCTAGTTTTGACATTGTGCCAAATTATATGATATGGTATTAGATTGAGTAATAAGAAGCTTGACTTGGTAGGATTGTGGAATTGAGGGTTGGAAGTTGGAAGGAAAAGCTTGAAATTTGCGACATTAAGGTATAGCTTTAAGTTTCAGGTAAATACCACGTAATGTGACATGAAATAGGCTAGTGGACCTAAAATTATTGTTGAATTGTTGTGGTTGATTGTTTGGTTTAGTAAAAATTGTGATATGTTGGGTGTTTGATTGATTTGGAATAAATGTGATGATGGATTAGTATAAATTTATGCATATATGTGAATGATATTGTGGTATGATTGAATATGATGCTTGCTTGTTGTGAAAATTGGGTCGGAGGCTGTGATAGGATGATAAATCCCTATGTGGTAAGTTGAAGTAAGTGGTGTGAATTGTTGAATGAGAATGAGATGATTGATTATAATTTGGTTGTGATATTGTAAATTGAGTGGTAATATTGATTATGATAATGTTTGATGAGAAAATTGAGCCAGAGGCCGTGATAGGGTGAAAAATCCTCTATTTGGTAAGTTGAGATAATCATTGGTGTACCATGTTATAAATTATTGGAAATAACGATAATGAGTTGGATGATTGGCTTTGGTTTGGTTGTGAATATTAGAATTATGAATGTTGTGTGTTGTTATTGAATGGATATAGTTGATAGAATGTGTTAAATAAGTTGGAAGTGGGTTGATTTAGGTTTGAAATGGTTGAGGATTAATAAACGAGTATTTGAAATACGTAGAAATAGTTTTGGAATGGTTTAGGATTGAATTGGATTGAGAATTTATGAAATTGAGCAATGGTGTAAATTTGGTAAAAAATCAATTTTTAGCCAACTTCGATGGGTCATAACTTGGCACTCGGAGTTTGGATTTAAGCAAAACTTGTCTTAAATTAAAGTTAGTTGAAAGATCTTTAAAACCATCTAAGAATGAAAGAAAATATAATTTTGTAGAAAAAGTAATGAATGATTGAAAATTGGATTCTAAATTTAAAATCTAAGAGTTTGTAGAAAACAAAAAATTTTGGAATGTGTGCGCATGCACAAGGTTGTGCATGTACACAAGTCAGAACGGATGAAGCGACTCGTGCGTACGCACAAGGAATGTGCGCACGCATGAGAGGAATTTTACAAGTTGTGCATACGCACAACTTGTCATGCGTATGCACAAGCAGGGAAATGCTTCTGATATGTTCGTACGCACGCACAAGGTGATGCATATACACAAGTCTTAAGTATAGAGACGGTAGATTAGATGGTAGAAAGCATTGAGAAGAAAATTATTGAGTTGAAATGAGTTGAGGGTGATTAAAGGGATGAGTTGATATGATTGGATGATGGAAATGAGTTTGATTGATATGATACCTCTCTGGGTAGATGTAAGGGTTGTGGTCCCACTTATTCCGGATTGAGATTGGAACTTCATGGGTAGATGCAACAGTTGTGGTTCGCCCCATTTGCTATGGATTGTGATTAGAACTCCTTAGGTAGATGCAAGGGTTGTGATTTGTCTTATTTGCTTCGGGTTGAAATTTGAGACACTTTGTTGACTCTCCGTCGCAAGATATGGCCAGACACTTAGATCTTCCCAGATGATTCCCCCAAGAGAAGTTGATGAATATGAATACCTCTTGGAATGCGTGCACAGAAGGACTGTTTAGGGTTTGCTATCGGACATGTCGGGTTTTGGCTTATAACTGACAGATGAGCTCATTGGCCATAGGACAGGCATGCATCATTTGCATTTGTGTGTATTGATTGGGTGTGCATCTTGTATTTGGTTTGCCTTTTTGAATAATTGTATCTATATGCTATTTGAGCTAATTACTTTATCTGTTCTCTCTATTTGTGTATTCTTTATACTGTTTTGTATATGTTTGAACAACTGAGAGATCCTTTATGCTGCTCGTGGTGACACTGAGGGTTATTCCTGATGTGATGATTGGAGGTTTGTGAGAAACTGAGAATAAATAGATAGATTAGAAATCCTTAGGTAAGTTGCCATTTTCTGGTGTAGTAAGAACCCTAGGTTTGGATCCAGGAAACTTTGAAGATTAAGATTGTCTTGAGAGTTTCTGTTACCTTATATTGTATCGATTCAACACTTTTACCCTACTGAGAATCCGGTGGTTTGGGTTCTCACCCATATATTATTTCTGTTTTTCAGATGCAGGTCCCAGCGCTTCTCAGTGAGAAGGATTTTTATCTGGAAGATAGTGAAGAAGACTTTTGTTTCTGTTTTGGTTTTAGATTCTCTCTTTCTTTTGAAAAAATTTATGTGATGTATTTATTATAAAAATTTGCCTTTAGAGGCTTATAATGTCTTTTTAGAGAGATAAATTATGTATATCAAACTGTTATACTATTATAACTCTAGCTGGCTTAATCTTCGTTGGCCAAGACTAGTAGATAGTTTTGTATACTTACATATGTCTCCTTACTCTTATTCTTTCTTTAAGCTTTCAATTATCTACTTTTCTGTCGCGCTTATGCATGTTAATGAGTGTGAACAATTGGCAAATTATCTTTTATACGAGGTTTAAATTCTCTTACAAGCTTCTAGCTTAATATCTTATTCTATACATAAGTATTTATATTTCAGCCTTGTGTCGTAGCACCAAACCCTCATTGAATTATGACTTAAACACAAGACTTTGAAGGATAGGGTGTTACATTTTGTAATGCCAATTGATTGAGTTTTTATATCACATGACCTAGTTGATGGAATACTCCTACTTGTTGGATCGGGTTGATGAATCAGAGGATCCATATATGCAGTTGATATATGCATGTAAGTTCTTCTTCCCCTTGTACTTCTCTTTTCATGTATTTTGTTTCAATGAACTTTGCGTGCAGGTACAAGATTTCAGGTCCTAATGTCAGCAATTATTGGGTTAGCCATAAAGTACATGTTGGTGGGAGTGATGTAGATGATGTAAATAAATCTACTGTTGACAATTAAATTGTACATATCCTTTAACTCCCTTTGTGTTGTTCAATTTATGTGAATTTTTATGGGCAAATTAGTCAAATCAGCATCCCTAAAAAAATACAGTATATTTAGTTATTGATTCTCATGTAAAAAGAAGTACTAATGTACACACTTCTAATCTATTAAGTTGTTAATTTGTGATTAATCTCTTTATTCAGTATCTTTTAACGTTTTTTTGGTAACGAGATAAAAAGATACTATAAATAAATCAAATTATGATTAATTGTAGCTATTTATGTAAAAAGTTTTGAGATTAAATTGTAAATACAGGTATTAAAAGTGAAGTTGGTTTATTTATAGTTAATTGAAGGTTATGCATATTGTTGTGTACTGAATGTATTGTATGTAACTTGTTTGCAATCAAATTTTGTGTGATTTCATGAAGCAATTGGAAACTACTCCTTGAAAAATATTTGTCAGATGAAGAATAATACTCCAACTTAGAAATTACTCTTTGAATATAGTTTATAGATTGTTATTTTTATTGTATCAAATTAAAATATTATTGTAGTAGTACTAACTAATTTCATGTCTATCTTTGTATTAATTGTTTTTAGAATTTAAAAGTTGGTTATTCTTAAAATGTTGATGAATATATGTATTTTAAATTTTTGACTATTTTATATTTTTTATTTATGTGGGATCGATTTTATCAATTCAACTAGTAATTTATCGATTGAACCAATAAATCAATAAACTAATAACATGATCGGTTTGATCATTGGTTTGGTTCTTACCACTATTATCCATACTCGGCAATCCCCACCCGGCCCCCACTCAATCACTCATGTGTCCCGTTAACGGCGCTTATCACCGGCTGTAGCCGGTTGCCAGCGAAAGTGGTTTAAGAATTGACCGCGGTTGAAATAATTGCACGCAGTTTTGACCACTCTAGTTAAGTCTTCTCCCTCCGACAGTGCTGCTGCTCATTCAACCATTTCTCAGCTCACACACACGCACAGAGAGGAAAAATAAATAACACAAAAAGAAACAATAATTTAGAGAGAGAAAGAGTGTGTGTTTTTGAGAATTTGAGGGTTGCGTTTGTTTGTGTAGATTCTGGACTGTAGAAGAAGGGAAGAGACGAAGCTAAAAGATTTTCGGTTGTTTTTCCTTTTTCTTGTTTCTGTGATGTGATAGAGATTGTGCGTGTGTGTTTTTTGAGAGATCTGAGAGTGCGAGTAAGAAGTAATGGCATCAACAGAGGAATTGATGAACAGAAAAGTGGAAACCAACAACAACAATGGTGGAATGAACGCAGCAGAGGCTCAAAACGCTTCTTCTTCTTCTTCATCGTCATCAGCTAGAGGTATGTGTCTTTTAGCTTCTCATTTTTTATGGTTTCTCATGAGAAGCATTTGGTTCGTGGAGCGTGATTTGAGTATCTGGTTTGGCTTTGTTTTCACAGACGCGGAAGCTGCGCTTTACAAGGAGCTATGGCACGCATGTGCAGGTCCCCTTGTGACAGTGCCGAAAGAAGGAGAGCTCGTCTTCTATTTCCCTCAAGGACATATTGAGCAGGTTTAGCACCTTTCTCTCTTGTTTTCAATAATAAATTCTCCATTTCGGAGGTTCTACCTGTTCTTCCTTCTCTAATGGATATTTCTTTCTGTAGGTGGAGGCGTCCACGAATCAGGTTGCGGAGCAGCATATGCCGGTTTACGATCTCCCGTCCAAGATCCTCTGTCGCGTCATCAACGTCATGCTCAAGGTACTCTGAAATTGGATGGACGAGATTCCTGAATTTCTTGTTTTCTTATTTTTTAGATTCCTGAATTTCTTGTTTGCCAATTTTCCTAATTTTTTTACTGAAAATTTCAGGCGGAGCCGGACACAGATGAGGTGTTTGCTCAGGTGACTTTACTTCCGGAGCCAAATGTAAGTTATCCACTTGTTTTTGGCTTTTGGCTTGGTAGTTGTTGAATAACTTGTTTCTTTTCTCTCTCTCTCTCTCTAATTGTTTTTTTTTTTTGGGAAATTGGATCTTAATATTCACAGCAAGATGAGAATGCCGTGGAGAAAGCGCCTCCGCCAGCTCCGCCGCCACGATTTCACGTGCATTCGTTTTGCAAGACTCTAACGGCATCCGACACTAGTACTCATGGTGGATTTTCAGTGTTGAGACGACACGCTGACGAGTGTCTTCCTCCCTTGGTATGGGTTTCACCATTCGTTGTTATCAGTTCTTTTATCTGGGTTCATTACAGCTGAATTTGGAGGATTTATCATCGATTCTGTTTGTTTGTGAACAGGACATGTCAAAGCAGCCACCCACCCAGGAACTGGTGGCCAAGGATCTCCATGGAAATGAGTGGCGATTCAGGCATATCTTTCGCGGTAATTACTCATTTTTCTAGCAGTTATGACATACGTAGGAGAGGCATATCTTTTGTTTGGATAGTGTATCTTTTGTGTTATTTCTTTTGTCTGTCACTGAGGAGGCCTGAAAATTCCAGGTCAACCGCGCAGACACTTACTACAAAGTGGTTGGAGTGTTTTTGTCAGCTCCAAGAGGCTGGTTGCTGGGGATGCATTTATATTTCTGAGGTTTGTTATTTCGTGAGTGGGGTTTCTAAGATGTCACTGCTTTTGTTATTCTATTTAGTATGACTAATTTAGTAAGTTCCAGAGGTGAGAATGGGGAACTTCGAGTTGGTGTCAGGCGCGCAATGAGACAGCAGGGTAATGTTCCATCATCAGTTATCTCTAGCCACAGCATGCATCTTGGTGTGCTTGCAACTGCATGGCATGCCATCTTGACCGGGACCATGTTCACTGTTTATTACAAGCCGAGGTTTGTAATCCCCCCCCCCCCCCCCCCAAAAAGCTATGTCCATCTCAAGCTTGCAATAATTTATTATTGAATATTATGGGTGTGGGTGGCTAGGTGCCTGCATGCACTCATGGGTTGGTTTGATTGTTTGTTTCTTGCTGTTTGATTGCCCATTGTGGGATTTACCGTAATTCGTCCAATATTTACTTGCAGGACCAGTCCAGCTGAATTCATTGTACCATATGATCAGTATATGGAGTCTCTTAAAAACAATTATACTATAGGATTGCGGTTCAAAATGAGGTTTGAAGGTGAAGAGGCTCCTGAGCAAAGGTAGGATTGGTTAATGTGTCTTAGTCATATATTGTGATTTTCTTTTTCTTTTATGTCTCTTGTTTGTTTATGAAATTTGGATGTATTGCATTATTATTAATAAACATACAATTTGATGGAAGAAATTCCTGGCCTTGGCATGTTAAATGTGTAGGTTCACTGGTACTATTGTTGGGATTGAAGATGCCGACTCCAAGAGGTGGCCAGAATCCAAATGGAGAAGTCTAAAGGTTGTTCTCTTGTTTTTATGATAGTGGCTGCTTTGACAGGCATGTTTTAGACAAGTTCCTCATGTGTGATGTGTCTTTCAGGTGAGATGGGACGAAACATCTACCATACCTCGTCCTGAGAGAGTTTCCCCTTGGAAAATAGAGCCTGCTCTTGCTCCGCCAGCTCTAAACCCTCTTCCAATGCCCAGGCCTAAAAGGCCTCGTTTGAATGCCATTCCATCATCCCCAGATTCTTCTGTTCTTACTCGTGAAGGTATGTATAGGATAAGTGACATTGGATCTTCGGTGTTTAAGTATTCTTTCTTGCTGGTTATGTGAATTCTGATACATTCTTTTGTGGTTAGACAGCATCATCTAAAGCGAGCGTAGACCCTTTACCACCAAGCGGATTTCCAAGGGTCTTGCAAGGTCAAGAATTCTCGACCTTGCGGGGCAACTTTGCAGAAAGTAATGAGTCGGATACTGCTGAGAAGTCTGTCGTGTGGCCACCAGCAGTAGATGATGAGAAGATTGATGTTGTTTCTACTTCTAGACGGTATGGGCCAGAGAGCTGGATGTCAATGGGGAGGCATGAGCTGCCATACTCGGATCTTCTTTCAGGCTTTGGAGCCAATGGAGATCCTTCTTCCCGGTCATCCTTGATTGATCAGTCTGATTCTGTTGCTAACCCTGGTAGAAAGCATTTATTAGATCGTGAAGGCAAAACTAATGTGCCAAGTAGCAGTCCATGGTCTGTAATACCTTCTAGTTTATCACTCAACCTCTTGGAGCCTAATGCAAAAGTTTCTGCCCAAGGTGGTGATGCAGCTTACCAAATTCGAGGGAACTTGAGGTATGGTGCATTTGGTGAATACCCTGTGCTTCATGGTCATAAAGTTGAGAATTCACATGGTCATAAAGTTGAGAATTCACATGGAAACTTGTCAATGCCACCACCACCTCTTGCTCAATATGAGAGTCCTCGTTCCAAAGAACTGCTGCCTAAACCGAAATCAGCGAAAACCTCTGATGTTGCAAGACCCAAAGATGGTGACTGCAAACTATTTGGCATCTCACTTCTCAGTAGCCCACCTGCACCAGAGACTCCTACATCACAAAGAAATGTTGCAAGTGAGACAGTGAGTCACACGTACCCCACACACCAGCATCGTACATTTGAAAATGATCAGAAGTCTGAAAATTCAATGGGCTCTAAAGCAGCAGATGGTCTAGCTGTAGTCGATGAGCTGCATCTGAGAGATGTTCAACTCAAACCACATAGTGGTTCTGCTAGGAGTTGCACTAAAGTAAGATTCTTTAGTGTTCGATGGACTTTAAAGAAAATAACAGGTTGGACTTTTTCTGGTAAAATTAATCTATTGTTTTTTTATTTTAGGTTCACAAGAAGGGGATTGCCCTTGGTAGGTCAGTGGATCTGACGAAATTCAGTGGCTATGGTGAATTAATTGCTGAATTGGATCAGTTGTTTGAATTTGGGGGTGAACTGATATCTGCCAAAAAGGACTGGCTTACTGTATACACTGACAATGAGGGCGACATGATGCTTGTTGGTGATGATCCATGGCAGTAAGGATCGCTATTAATTACACATCTTAGTATTAAATCGTATATTTTCTTAAGAATGGGGAGATCATTTGCTTTCATTCTGTTTAATTCAGGGAGTTTTGTGCAATGGTACGTAAAATTTACATCTATCCCAGAGAGGAGATCCAGAAAATGAGCCCTGGTACTTTAAGTTCAAAAAACGAAGAGAACCAGTTGGCTAGTGAAGGTGTTGATGCACAAGAAATCAGATGCCAGCCGCATCACCCAACTTCAACGCCTGATCATTCTTAGATTTGTTTCCTGTAGCTTCCAGGTAACCCTGTTCTCACCTACTCCTATAAGCACCAGAGTCAATGATGTTTTCCATCCCCAGATATTTGTCCAATTCATGTTGTTGCATTGCGTGAACTTTGAACCTTAGTTTCCTGGAAGAATCTTCTGGTCTAACTTAACTTTGTCTTGATCCAGATTCCGGACTGGAGTGGATATATAGTATGGGACGACTGTTAGAAGCCATCCAGTTGGAGAATATGACCATATGAAGAAATTTCCAATTCTGAACTTGACTGCTTCTGAAGTACACGCATGTATTTGGAATCAGAATATGGATGGCATGAACGGGTATCCATCCAATTTTGGACCATGTCGTGGAATGAGTAGTATTAGTATATATGCATTTCTAGTAATAGGCTTAGTATAGTGTTAATGCATGATGCCTTGATCAAGGTGATATGGTGGGTTATGTTGGCCTTGCATTTTTCAACAATCCTGCCGTGTACATAGTTATTCTACCGTATCCTTAGAACCCCAACCCATTAATTAATGTAACTATGTTTCATATACAAGGGCGGTTTATCTGATTGTTAAATTTGATTGTCTCTTTATTTTAGTGATAACTTGTGCCAGTATATGAGAACTCATCGGAGATCATTATCATTGTGGATATCAATTTGGATTTTGCAACATGTATAATATAATTATAATTCTGTGCCTTTCCACATTTGTGCCTTGGTGTTTGGTGGGTGAGGTAGCATTACGGTCATAGGGTTTCCGCGTGAACGGTGAAGATTAAAATTCTAGTCATATCCTGATAGAAGAAAGTGGACACTTTAGTCCGAAAATCTTGATGGGGGATTTGAAAATTATTTAGTACTGTAATGTGTCGTGGGTAATTGTTGATGTGGCATTACTACTTGCAATGTGGTGCTCTCTAGTTTCTAGTTTCTACCGATGTTACGTGATAAAGCTTCCTTCCTAGAAAGCACCAAGGTCGAAGGTCCAATTATAGTTTTTCATTTAAATAAAAACACAACTTTTCAACCAGAAACACAAACGCTATTGTAGCACGTTGTGGACCTCATCATCTTCCATGTTCTGTCCTTTATGTCTATAAAGCTTTGGCCCTAAGGGTTGGTCATTTATTTTGATTACTAAAAGTAGGCTCCGGTGGGGACTCTGGCTGGCGAAACCCTTAAATCTTTCCTGCATTTGCATGCTAAAAGCGTTATACATAGGGACCATGAATTGAAATTAAGTTTGATTCAAGTTCAAAATGTGCATGTACATGTACTCGGTGCTAAACAGTGTGCTCGTGCTGTTTATCCGGTAAAATCCATGTAAAATTTCTCCCACTTTGACCAAAAGATAACTAAATAATAGAAACTTATGAAGTTTCTAGCAATATCACACACTAAATGATGTTATGGAAGCCAGATGCTTCAGATGCTTCAATGAGTGCTGCTTTGATTTGATCTGGGTGGAGATCCTGACCTTCATTGCATTGCTGAAAAAAGTAGGAAAGTTAACCCCTTCACCCAAAAAACTTGAAATAAACAAGAAACTTAATGAATGTACGTACTAGAGAAGCAGAAATCATAGTAGCATTAATATAACTCTTGTGATGCATGGAATATAAACTGCCACTTATAACATCATCTATGCTAGATATAAAAAAAAATTAGCCTCTAAAATTAACCACCAGAATAGAATATACTTTGAAATACAAAATATATATTGACAATGAGCTAAACTACACATGTATTTATACACAAATATATGGTACTCGATTTTGGTAGCTGATTTAGGTGTGCAAATAGCATTTTTGTGATAACATATATATCTATTAAAAATCAGTCATCAATATAAAATACGCATTGAAATAAGAATACATATTAAAAATGAAATAAACTACTTAACTACATGCCAATGTATTATATTTCAAATGGCATAGTCTCCCATACTCATTTAAGAGGTCGCGGTTCGAATTTTTCTATCTTTGGTAAAAAAGAAAAACTACTTAAGTACCTATGTATTTATAACTAAATACATGGTGGCTGATTTTAGGGTACAAATAACATATTTATTGTATTGTATAAGGTACAATAATAATATGAACTTATACCAAGAGTTTGAAGTGGTAAGTATTGGGAATATATCAAGTAATAATTTCGTGAGTATGGAACAAAAGATATAGATTTAAAAGAGTGCATGTTAGCACGCATATATACCTCAGCTCGAAAAATGTCCATAGCAAAGCCATTGAAGAAACTGATAACAGCCTGCTGGATATCTAACCCAAGGTTGTCCAAAGTGGTGAGTGTTGAGAGCAACAGACCAGGCTTCTGATCACAAAACATATGGATATTTACTCCTCTTCCTTCACGCAACCCAACCTCAACCTTTACATAGTGAACACAAATAATTAATAAAAACAGAAATCACAAATAATATTGCATGCTTGCATTGCATTGTGTTAATGATAGTCTATATGCATATACAAACTCTTAACTAATATACTTATCCGAATTTAAAATCATCTCCTATAATAACAACACTACTTATCTTTAGAGAATTTCTTTCTTTTCCCTCTTTAGTAATGAACCTGATCTTGAATTAGAAGGAATTTTAGGTCCACCATCTAATATTGTAAGAACACTTCAACAACAATATAAATAACAAATCATATTTGAAATTTTTTTGGTGAAGAGTGATGTTTGGTGAAGGTTAAAAAACGGAGTGTGCAAGCAGAAGTGCAAAATTTACACCATTGACAGTGAAGGAATATTAAAATCTTTAACTAAAAACAACATAATGTAACAAAATTATAGAATTTGATAATCACTCTATCTTAACCAAATTTTTAATGAGATAAAAAGTAGTAATTAGTGATGTTACTTCACCTTAGCAAAATTCCTTTTAAAGAAATCCTAAATGGTAATCACTCAACTCAAATCAAATCTCTGACATAGAAATACAAAGTGATAATTTGTGATACTCCATTCAAAATACCAAATTAAATGATATAAACACTTAATTTAAAATGCAAAAAAAGATACTAAAAATAAAAAATCAGTCTTCTTTGACTAAAAGAATGACTAATGACTTAATACACAAAATAAATATAAAGACACAACATATATAAAAAAAAACCTTACATTTTAACTTTCATTGCATCATCATAAAACTAAGTTAACCAAACCATTTATTTATATTGTTTTTGTGGAGGCAACAAGACACCACTAACTATGAGACTCTTGGTCTTGTATACAAGTTGGATAATATAAATTGTATATATATCGTTGACCATGAGTAATAGTCAAACCTTTTATGCATATCACAGTATGACATGTGTAACTAGACATTAACAACTTGATTTTATGATTATTCTAAAATTTTCTTTAACAATTTAAATTAATTTTGACTTCTCACAGTGAAGAATGAAGAATATAGTTAATTTTGAAAAAAAGTGTACATTACACATGATGTCTTTAATTTTTTATTTTTTTAAGTGTAAAGAGTATATATAATCTTCACTCTTCACCTAACTTTCCGCTTCATCTTAGAATTGCTCATCTTAATTACATCTAAATTTAGCAACATAAAATACATGAAAAGTTGTCCAATTGACTCTTTTCCTAAACAAATGTCTGTAGTAGTGAGTCTCATATCAAGAAAAAGAATCATCTGAACATATATAACTTCCAGATAGACATGGTGTTGCTCATTGTTCGTATATCTACAATGGGTTTACGTACTAAATTAAATGTTGGAAATATACTTCATTCACAATGTGAGAGTGCAGTTATGAAATAAAAATGAGAAATAAAGACAATGAAGAAGAAGAACAATAATAGTTAATGTTACCCTGGCAGGCTGGTCATTGGGAGTTGGCAATGAAGAAGTGGGGCAAGAAGCAGTTTCCTTCATCATCATGCGGCTGGGAAGAGAAGCAGCTGCTGGCGTTAGAGTAGCAGTATTATTATTAGTTGGTGTCAAAGGATGATGCAAGCTTGAAGCAGGTGCCGTTGGAGGCATTGATTGCAATTCGTTATGAAGGTCATTAATCTTTTGCAGAAGTTCTTTCATATATTCAATTGCATCCCCAAGTATTGAAGCCCTGTCCATCTTTCATAACCACATATATAATAACACTAATAATTATACATGTTAGCTTAATAAAAAATTAATCACTATGCGACTCATCATCTGAACCATATAAATTTATGCGTTTTTGAATGCTTTAAGCTAAGACCTGTAAAGTAAATTAAGTTCATGCAGTTCACATTATTTGAGTGAAAGAAGAAGAATGAACAAATTAAAACAGTGGCTATTAAGAACACGTTGCTTACTTTGCTGATATTAGGAACAACGGATCTGAGCATGTAGAGTCTGTCATTGAGCTTCTTCCTTCTGCGGCGTTCAGCCATCAAGTTCTTAGCAGGCATCCCTGTCTTCTTCTTGTTATTATTCCCTTTCTGCAAATTGAGATTATTGTTACTGTTTTTGTTGTTGTTTTCACCAATAATATTCTTGTTTTTACTACTACTCTCTGATTCAATCTTCATATCCTCAACCATGTCATGATCAGAATAATCATCATAGCTGTTTAACAAACTTCCATCTCCAGTATCTTCCATCTCCAGCTTCCTTTTCTCTTCTTCATTATTATTATTCCCTTGTTGTTCCTCCTCATCAAGTTTGCCCTTTCCTCTTTCATCTGTGACGTTGATTTTCCTGTGTTGTGCTGCTCTCTTCTGAAAGAGTGTTGGTTGTGCACCTGATGATGGAGGTAATGATTCAAGAGGTCTCATGAGTATGTTGGAGTACTTGTTGTTCATCATCCATGATGATGAACTTGCAGCAACCGCACTACTACCAGTATTATTCTCAATGTTATTGTGAAAACCCTCAAAGAGGGCAAACTTATTGGGCGGTTTATCTTCTTCTTCATGTTCTTGTGGGATTACACAGCTCATGGTTGCTGATAAGCTATTATTATTGGGGTCTGATGATGAGTTGTTCAAACTTGTTGGAAAGCCTAAACCCCCCAAGAGAGTAGCATCTGCGTTTGATGGAGAGGTAGCGAAACCTTGAGGTTCAAGAAACCCCATCACCTGTTGGCAACTATTATTATTTCCACCATTTTGATCAAACAAAGGGTTATTGGTGCTGCTGCTAGGGATCATCATGCCACTTAGAAGAGAAGAAAACATGGGTTTTGGAGTGGCCTGATGAGGGTAGTGAAGGTTGGTGATGAACGACATGGATGAAGGGAAAGAAGAGGGATGGAAGAAAGAGTTGCTGTTGTTGTTATCTTGGTGAAAGAAGTTCATGTCCCTTGTATCTGAATCTGAATCCGGAGGTTGATTTTGGATAGTAGTAACAGTGTTGTTGTTGTTGTTGTTGTTTGGCATGTACCAATCTTCATTGACTACCTGAGGAGGAGGCATGATAGGAATAGGGACAAGTTGATAGGTGTTGTTGGCATCAGAGAGCTCTCTTTCTTCCATGAGACAAGTGCTGTTTGTGCTGGACATGCTTGTTGCTTCTTGTTGTAGTAACGGAAGTTGGGGGAAAAAAACAAAGTAGACAAGTTAAAGGTGTAAAGGGATTTGCTTTTACTCAAGGTGTCTCAAGGCCTTGGCTCTTTTCCGGGGAAACAACGCAAAACCAGCTTCAACAACCACCCAATACCGCGTAACGTATTTTAACGCTATATCGTCACTTCCTTACCGCCACATCAATCAACCAGCATGTTCCGTTCTTGGACTTCCAGATATATATCACTAATTAATAACACCACAGGGTTTAAACATGCTACTTATTGCTTGCATCACTCCCACTTCTGTACTTATATATCTGTAAATACTACCACCGTGTAAGTCAGTACAGATTAATGTTCGTTCCGTTATAATTTAATGGGTTATGCTACAAGACGCCAAAATCATCTACCAACTATCACGGTATAAAATATATGTTAGAATATAAATATATATTAAAAATAAATTAAATTACACATATATTTATACATAAATACATTAGTAGTTAATTTTAGTGACTAATTTTAATATACAAACAACATTTTTTTAATTGAATATATATGAATTAAAAATAGTTTAATTTAAAAAAATAATAGTGTAGAGTGTTTTATAATACTGTAATCATATTCATTTTTTTAATAATCATTCACGTAATTAATGTAAAAATTAATTATTTTTACATAATTAAATATACATATATAAAAATATTTTATATTGATAATATATTAAAATTAAATTCTTAAATATAAATAAATAACTTATTATATCAAAAGAATATAAAGGGCGGGGAACACTTGCTTATTAAGGTAAACGTTTTTCTTGTCTTTATATTTTTCTCTTTTTCATATATTATATCAATAGATACTAATATATCTATTAAATTTTTTATTTATTAAATATGTGTAAAAATAATAAAATTAAGATTAGTTAAAATGATCAATAATTTACAATTTAATTAAAAATAAAAAAGTATTTTTTTATAATTATATATAATGATAAATTTTTTTAAAAAATTATATACTATGTGTATTAGATACAGATGTATATTAGTTTGATATTCAGCCACTAAATATGCTATGTATATATTAATATGAATTTAATTTTAATATATTAATAATATAAAATTATATGTATTTATGTAATACTATATCAATAAAAATAATTAATTTTTATATTAACTAGCTGAATGATCTTTTAAAATTAAACTCTATTAATATAAGAGAAGTTTAGATTTTTTCTGATGAGGACTTAAACATACAGTGCTGTGTTTTGTCATGGGATTGCATTAAAAGAAGTAGTACCTTATTAGGGTTTTGAAAGTCAAGTCTGATATGAGAGAGAGGAAGATGGTAGAAAAACAAGAAAAAGAGGGCATGGTTAAATAAAGTGAGAAAAATTATGAGAATCAATAAAAATGATGGATATGGATATAGCAGTTTGAATAATCTCGAGCATCTCGTGAATCCCCTTTATTTGTCAACAACAGTTACTGCCCAATCTTGAAACCAATTTTACACCTCTCTCCCCACCGCACCACAACGCTCATCTGTTTTCCCTACTTCTCCAACTTATACATTTTATTTAATTATTTTTAAAATATTTATTAAAATTTCATACGGTTATAATTTTAAATTTCTAACTCATGAATTATTTACTAATGAGTACTGATAAAAGCTAGCTTCAAATTACAATATAATTTTTTATATATAAAAATATACTGATCGATCTAATAAGTATCTTTACCAAAAACCATTCAAAATCATAGCCGAATTTCCAAAACCGTTGAGGCCCGCTGAATGTATATGAATTCTGTAAAAATGTTTTGAAATCAACATAAGATATATGCCCAATATGCTTGGAAAAACAAAGGGGGACAAGATCTTAATTAAGTTGCATGCAGCTGTGCTGTGAGTATATATTATATATGGTGTATTAATGTTTGTCCACTAAGCTCGTGAGCATGTTGCAGAACGTACGTTTAATTTGCCTGTGTCTGATGGTGTGGGGCATATGCCGTATACCAATACCAAGTTATTTAAATCAACATCATTTCATCAATGTGCTGAAAGTGATGCATCTCATCACAGCAGTAGTAGGTTTTTCTAGTTTAACTATAACTAAAGTTACTTTACATTTTTAAAAATAAAAAAATTTAATGACTTACGGTTATACGGCTATTTAAGGAGTAGATTTTTGAGGTGAAAAACGCCAACATCAAGGAAACTTTGGCTGTTTACACCCCCAATACATATTATAATTTTCAAAATATTTCTCATTATTATTTTTCTTTTCATGATATTGAAATAACATTTATTATTATTATTTTTTTTTGGGCAACTTATTTCTAATTTCGTTCACTATGAAAGTATAATTTTAGAGAATAACACTTATTTTTTTTTGTGTGAAAAATAAATAGCATTTAAAGTACTGGTTTTTAAAAATAAGGCCCATAACTTTTTTCATGGTCTTGAATAAGGCCCACAACTTAAAGTACTGGTTTGGGTAACCCAGTTTCTTTTTGGACCATACTTTACCCACTTTTAAGTTTTGCTACAATTTAAGGGGCGTTTCAGAGCGGCGATCCTTGAGAAAAGCCCAATATATGAAAGCCCATAGCTTTCATTTGAATGCCTAATCTAGTTATGAACGAATTTGAGTAATTTCATTATGCACGAAACAATAGATTATCTTTCTTGCAAGAAACATTTATTGAACTCAATTTCAAAGAAATAACATTTTTGAACAACAACTACGCTTTACCCATGAATGGCTAAGAAGGGGATAAAATGAGTTGCCAATTGCAAACTGGTCATCAGAATTCACATCCCAACAAAAAGAGCCTCATGCATTTCGTTTCTTGCGTGTCAATTCCAAAGCACTAAAGTGAACCAATAAAAGGCGAACACGTGTTATCGAAGTATGGGGAGAGTTTGATATAATAAGAGAGGGTGCAGGGAAGGGTAGGTAGAGGTGAGGGGCAAACGACATATATAAGGCTGGCGTAGCTCTATTGTTGTCGACGACCGCATTTTATCTGTTACCTTTTTCCTCCCTCCTCGCCCCACCGTACAAACCGAACTTAAACCCAAACCCTCTATTTATCTTTCTATCTGAATTTATTTTACAATCCTTTAATTTTTTCCATTTATATTTCTCAATCTTTTCTGGGTCGAAGTTGGATTTGTGTGGCGAGGGCTTCTGGTGAGTTCATTGCGCTTTTTGCGTTTGTTGTTCGGTGTGGTAGTTCAATAGCTGCTTCGATTAGGTTTTGCAGCTAAGGTTGTGTTGAGTACATGGGTTGTTGCATTTTCCCTTCCGTTTGCTTGTGTGGGTTTTACTATGTATTTTCTGGTTTTGCGCACCAGGTGTTTGTTTAAATGTTTTAATGTGCCTTTGTTGTTGGGCTGACCTCTCTCTCTCTCTCTCTCTCTCTCTCTCTCTCTCTCTCATGCCTTTAGCTCTATTATTTTATGAAGTTTGTCACTGTCAAGTTTCCAAAGCTTCAAGTTCCTTGTTATTTGTTATAATTATTATTGGTTTCGTTTTGGTTCTTGGTGTTGATTTGTTAGTCCACGTTCGATACTCTGTTGGAACCTCCGTGGGCATCATGTCAAGTTCGGTTTTCTTGCTGGAGTGGTGGCTGTACTTTGTTTTTTGATGGATTGAATGATTTACTTTAGCTTAAATTGGGAAGTTGTCGAGCAGAATGGAAAATGTTTTTGTTTTCAGCTTTCTCCATAGCTGTAATGTCTTCTTTTGGAATTGTACAATGATTGTGAAATGCGTCTGTTTAATCTCCTGGGTGATATACATTGGAAGTTTTTCTTTGCTTGTGGGAGTGAGGGCTCACTAGTGAAAATGACGGAGCCCATGTACACCTTTTTCATCCCGCAATCATTGCAACGATTACACTTGGTAATCCTACCCCATTTAGTGAGAAAAGGCTTGGTTGTAGTTGTTTCTTGTACTTATGGTTTGCAGTTCCATTTTATAATTTTGGCTGGTTGATGTGTCCAAAGATGTGGTCGTTTTTTTTTTTTGGGGGGGGGGGGGGGGGGTGTGGCATTCTGTTTTTTCAAGTGTGTTACCCATTGGCTAATATTATGGTTAATTGAAAAATGCAGCCAGCAGTTCAGAAATCATGCCGACGGTTTTGGCTCAGTCAATTAATTTACCTGGCCTAGTGGCTAGGCAAAGGCATAGTCAACTGAGGGGATTAGGAAAATTTAAAAGATCAGTGGTAATGATGTCTGCCTTACAAGTGCCTGGATCAAGGCTGATAGGTTTCTCAGGCTTACGTACTCTTAATCCTTTGGATACTAAGTCGAGACATGTTCAAGATTTGCATTCAAAGGTGTTAACTGCTTCTTCTTCAAGGAGAGCAAGGGCTAGAAGATGCATACCTAAAGCCATGTTTGAGCGTTTCACGGAGAAAGCAATCAAAGTAATCATGCTGGCCCAGGAGGAGGCAAGACGACTTGGTCACAATTTTGTTGGAACAGAACAGATTCTATTGGGGCTAATTGGTGAAGGTACTGGAATTGCTGCTAAGGTTCTAAAGTCTATGGGGATTAACCTTAAAGATGCACGTGTAGAAGTTGAAAAGATAATTGGAAGGGGTAGTGGATTTGTTGCTGTTGAGATTCCATTCACTCCCCGTGCAAAACGTGTTCTGGAACTCTCACTGGATGAAGCTCGTCAACTTGGTAAGTACTTTCTACCTTTATTTGCTATTTCATATGTCTAATTAAGTAGTTTTCAGAAGATGTCCATTACAGAGAAATTGCTTCCCGTCACCCATTTGTCTATTACTTAGCAGTTTTCGGAGTTTTTTTTTTGGTTGTTGTTATTGACTTAATGTAGCCTGAAATGTGGTAGGAATGATTTGGTTAAATTGGGTCAAGATCATATTATTTTTCCCTAAATTTTTGTAATTGTTATTTATTTTTTATTTGAAGAGTCAGTTAAGGTTTGATGAGTTTTGAATTGGATGAACAAAGTAAAGGAGCAGAGGATTGGATGAATTACCCTGATTAACATTGACCAACTTGCAGGTCACAATTATATTGGATCTGAACACTTGCTTCTTGGTCTCCTTCGTGAGGGTGAAGGTGTAGCAGCACGTGTTCTTGAAAACCTGGGTGCTGATCCAGCTAATATTCGCACTCAGGCTAGTATTATGGCTTTGTTTACTTCCTTTCTGCATATTTCCGATATATATGCATATTTTTATCTTAACTTCCTTTTCTTAATCTTATAATCTCTATGGGTTGGATGCAGGTTATCCGCATGGTTGGTGAGAGTGCTGACAGTGTTGGTGCTACTGTAGGCTCAGGTAGTAGCAGCAATAAGATGCCGACTTTGGAGGAGTATGGCACAAATTTGACCAAGTTAGCAGAGGAGGTAATTGGCTTTTCCTAGTCTTCTTCAATGAAGATTGTAGATTAGGTATCATTCTGTATTTATTTATCTTCTTCCTTCCAACCTCAGGGAAAATTGGATCCTGTTGTCGGAAGGCAGCAACAAATTGAACGTGTCACTCAAATTTTAGGTCGTCGTACCAAAAACAACCCTTGCCTTATTGGAGAACCTGGTGTTGGGAAGACAGCTATTGCTGAAGGTCTTGCCCAACGTATTGCAAATGGGGATGTTCCTGAAACCATAGAGGGAAAGAAGGTAAGGAGGATTATTCTCTCTGTTGAATGTAAATGGTGATCCGTTTTATAATTGATTTAATGTTATACTCTCCCTTGTGCTAGTTACCCATATATGCCTTTTCATTTCTACGCTATTGAGCAGCCCTCTGTTCTGCATGATTTAGGTTATAACCCTTGATATGGGACTGCTTGTAGCTGGAACTAAATATCGTGGAGAATTTGAAGAGAGGCTGAAGAAACTAATGGAGGAAATCAAACAGAGTGATGAGATAATACTATTTATTGATGAAGTCCACACTCTGATTGGAGCAGGAGCAGCTGAAGGGGCGATTGATGCTGCAAACATATTAAAACCAGCTCTTGCTAGAGGGGAATTGCAGGTAGTCATTTTCCTTAACAAGTTGAAAAAGGAGGCTACTTGGTTGTCTGACCTTGACAATAATTTGTTTTTGCATCCTTTTGAACTAAATTATAAAAATACAACATGGGTACAAGAGTTGCTCTTTTATGTTCTGGTTATTCTATGTTTTGATCCAATTAAAGAAATGTCACTTAACTATGTATTTGGCTTGAAATTTATGTAGTGTATAGGAGCTACGACACTGGATGAATACAGGAAGCACATTGAAAAGGATCCAGCTTTGGAAAGACGATTCCAGCCAGTTAAAGTGCCAGAGCCAACTGTGGATGAAACCATACAAATACTGAGAGGACTTAGAGAGCGCTATGAAATTCACCACAAGCTCCGCTATACTGATGAAGCCCTTGTAGCTGCTGCACAGTTGTCACACCAATATATCAGGTTTGTCATAATTATTCTACACCTTCTCTGTGGAGTTGTCTTTTAATATAGTGCTGGATCAGACCTTTTTTTTTCATGTTTAAATTTCAACCATTCTACTAAACTTGATGTAGAATCATTTAATCGTCTGAAATTTAGCATAAATTCTCCTCTTTGAATTGTATTACTTCTATCTGTATTTATTTGGAAAGTCTAATATAGCTGTTTGATATCAGTAGATTAATCAAAATGCTGGTTCACTCATCCACACCCAAACCTATACTGCTTTTTGGGATATCATAAGTGTTTTCTAGCTTATAATTAATGCTGTCTCCTGTAGTGATCGATTTTTGCCTGATAAAGCAATAGATTTGCTTGATGAAGCTGGTTCTCGAGTTCGTCTTCAACATGCACAGGTAAATTGTTTGTCTTAACTAGAATTGCTATTTTAGTCCACTGTTATGCTAATTGGGCTTATGTACTTACAGTTACCTGAAGAAGCAAAGGAACTTGACAAGGAGGTCAGGCAGATTGTGAAGGAGAAAGAAGAAGCTGTACGCAACCAAGACTTTGAGAAGGTACTGCTTTACTTACTATCTCACTCATAAAGTTGTACAATAGAGATGGAGGGCATTTTTCTTTTATTTGTCTCTGTTTCTAGTTTTGTTTAGTTTAACAGAAAGTATGTTGGTTTTTTCACATCAATTAATTGACTAATGAAGCATGCATTTCTTTATAGGCTGGAGAGCTACGAGATAGAGAAATGGATCTCAAGGCACAGATCTCAGCTCTTGTTGAGAAAGGCAAGGAGATGAGCAAGGCAGAGAGTGAGGCAGGAGATGCAGGTCCAGTTGTGACTGAAGTTGACATACAACACATTGTCTCTTCTTGGACAGGTATTCCTGTCGAGAAAGTATCAACAGATGAATCCGATCGTCTTCTCAAGATGGAAGAGACATTACACAAGCGAGTCATTGGTCAGGATGAAGCAGTAAAAGCCATTAGTCGTGCTATCCGTCGAGCCCGGGTTGGATTGAAGAACCCTAATCGTCCAATTGCCAGCTTCATCTTTTCTGGGCCAACTGGTGTGGGAAAGTCTGAGTTGGCGAAAGCACTGGCTGCATACTACTTTGGTTCTGAAGAAGCCATGATTCGGCTTGATATGAGTGAATTTATGGAAAGACACACGGTGTCAAAACTCATTGGTTCCCCTCCTGGATATGTTGGATATACCGAGGGTGGTCAACTGACCGAGGCAGTTCGGCGTCGTCCCTACACAGTTGTACTTTTCGATGAGATTGAGAAAGCCCATCCTGATGTGTTCAATATGATGCTTCAGATCCTGGAAGATGGAAGGCTAACAGACAGCAAGGGAAGAACTGTGGACTTCAAGAACACACTTCTTATAATGACATCAAATGTTGGAAGTAGTGTGATTGAGAAGGGAGGCCGCAAAATAGGATTTGACCTCGAATACGATGAGAAGGACAGCAGCTATAACCGAATCAAGAGCTTGGTGACCGAGGAGCTGAAGCAATACTTTAGACCAGAATTTTTGAACAGGCTGGATGAAATGATCGTTTTCAGGCAACTCACGAAACTTGAGGTGAAGGAGATAGCTGACATAATGCTGAAGGAGGTGTTTGAGAGGCTGAAAGCTAAAGATATTGATCTTTCGGTGACAGAGAGGTTCAGAGAGAGAGTGGTTGAGGAGGGCTATAATCCTAGTTATGGGGCTAGGCCTCTAAGAAGAGCGATAATGCGACTTTTGGAGGACAGCATGGCAGAGAAGATGCTTGCTAGAGAGATCAAAGAGGGAGACTCTGTTATTGTGGATGCTGATTCTGATGGCAATGTGATCGTGCTCAATGGTAGCAGTGGTGCCCCGGATTCACTACCCGAGCCTCTTCCTGTGTAACGTTAATGCCTTTGTCTAAGATGTTTTGTGTTTGTTTCATTTTGAACATAGTCAGTCTTAGTTTTGTTTAGTTGTCAACAATGAACCTACAGCTGTTCATTTCAACGCTGGTAGTCCGAGGGCGTGTTTTGCCCTTCACCAAGAAAGAAAATAGAACAGGGACCAATACCATGACAATGAGAACTTGCGCCGTACCTCGGATATTGTGCATCAATGTACAATTTTAGTGGAAGCGGGATGTCTTTACTCTTCCAATCATAAGCACGATATTCACTTAGTCATGATTACGGTGAACTACAAAATACAAATTACTGGTTTTTTTTCTTAATTATTTCAAGTTAGTAGCCCAAGAATTAAAAAGAATAGTTACATTGTTAAACTATAATTATGATATTTAATTTAATTAGGGTAAGCCATATATAGTAAAATAAAAGAAAAAAACTAATCGAAACACGATAAATAACACGACGAAAAAAACAGATTAAGAATATCATGTTTATTATAACTGAAGTGTATCAGTATTCAGTAATAGTCCTTCCAAAAAAAGAAAAGAAAGAAAAGTGATAAAAAAAAAGTGCATTATAATTCAGAAGTCATTGCCCAGTTTGACCGATCACCGTCACATGCCATCTCTAATTGTATGATAACTGATTACCGAGAGATCTCAAAGCAGTATGCTCTTTGGGTATTCGAACCTTTTTCAAAGTAAACTGCACGCTCTCAATTTGAAAGTGATATTCCCCTCTCACATAAACAGTAACTGATTCTGAATAATCTGCTTGTATTTATCAGTAAATTATGTATCAATAATGAAATATTTTAGTTACAGTATCTTATTAGTAAATTTGATGATTATTTTTATCTATCACTATCATATTTATCGGTGAGATAACTATGCAAATGTTGAGAAAATATCATCTTAGAAGAACATTCACCTATAATAACCCCCACATGTTGCAACCTTTAACCCTTTAGGTTTTACAGGAGAGAAGCTAGAAGAAATGGACAGAAGAAAAACTATACTTCAGGCGTAGCTGCTCAAGTAAAATATTTACCCTCATTAGTTCCTATACTTACTATCTGTTGCTAGAGTAAAGTAAGTTGGATTTACAGTATCTTGTATTCACTCATCTGTTGAATGAGAGGACCTTTGTGTCGGGCTGACACTTCCGCCACGGCTAATCTTCAAAGCTGTCAATGCCTTTTGGATCTCCATTGACATGGCACTATCTACACTCCCAGATGATAGCTTCTTATGGGCTTTCTGCAGATGCAGTTTCAGTGAGCCACTGCTTAGTCCTGCATTCTTCCCACATATGGGGCAAACTTTCATGCTCGGTTTCCGCTGCTGCCACTCCATTGACACCTTCCCGTGCAGTTTCTGATCTAATTTCAGTAAGATCTTTGCGAAACCATCATTAGGTTGTGCCCGGCGATGAACTCGTTTCAGAGCATTCCATGCTTCTAATAAAGTTAAGTTCCTGCAACATATCAGAGAAGATATACTACTTATAATGGCCACATGCTGAATCATATTAGTTACTTCATTGTATCAAACCATGAAGAATTGATGGCTGTTCAAATAAATAGCTCATGAAGAATTGATAGCAACTAAGATTCAAATATTTAAATACGATTCTCTCCTATTATTTTACCAAGGATTCTATATTTACCATTACTTACTTCCTGAGCATTAAGTAAGCAAGGACCACTGTCACACTTCTGCTTTTCCCTTCAAAGCAATGAACTAAAACTTTCTGACCATTTTGTTCAACATGATCTATAAAATCACATGATTCTTCAAATATGCTGCTGATGTTACAATCTTCATTGTCATACACCTGTCCAAATAGGAGGGCGAACAGAACCTATATCAAGACATTTTCCTGAAGGGAACCTAATATTAGAATTAAAAGTAAAAGTTGAACAAAAAAGAATAGTTCAGAAATTAAGTGGGAGGAGTTCAACTAGTTCAAATAAAGTAGATCTTTAAAAATAAGATAGAATAGTTGAGTGTAGAATAATTGAGTGCATTAGTTAGAATCTGGAATATGACTTGCTTACAGAGAAATTCTTGTACTCAAATAGATCAGGAAACTGAGTATCTGATTGTCCAATTTCATTGGTACACAAGCATATAATATGTGTGATTCCCAAGTATTGCAATGTATAAACAGATCTTGCAGCTAGTGCTCCACCAATGAACACAGTGCTTGTAACGGCAGATGGTTTCTCTGTACTTGCAGCGTCAGATATCAATGCAATTCTTTCAAGAATATGCTCAAGTCTGACCTGAAAGTTAAAATGGTAATGTATTCATATTTCATAAATATGAATCCTTAATCAGTGACAATGAAGATACCTTAAGTTCATATGCATCAACAATGATGTTATTATCACTACCCTCAAAAAATCCTGTATAGAAGTTGTTTTCCTGGCATAGTTTGATAGCATCACTTTTAAGCATTTCATTCCACTGCTCCAATTCTTTATTAGATTCAGCATCGACCTGGAAATCATAATATATTTAATTTGAGAACTCATAGCATCTCCAAAACCAAAATAGCCAAAACAAATCCACAAAATCTATGCTCTCACTTCTGAAAGCAGCAAAACGATATTTTAGTCACAATCATATGCAATGTCCACAACATCCAGTTTTTTGTAGATAGACATGAGATAAAAGTCTTCTTTTGCAAAAGATAACAACTGAATCATTATTTCTGATCCATAAAATCAAAGGGGAAAAATGTATCAAATTTTCATTGGCAGCTCCAAATCGATGCAACCAGTAAACAATATTATGCTACCTATGAGACAACCTTTGCAAATTTGTGAAAGTCACGAATCTTAGTTGTTAAGCGGAGACTGCGAAGTGGCTCCCCATTTCCTCTATAGAACTTTCCATACCGATTTTCTTTTGATGTTGAAGCAGAGTCACAACTATCTCTATTTCCCCAAGATGATGCCCTTGAAGCATATCTCTGAGATTCTGAATCAGTAAAATCTTGATGGTTATCATTAGAAAACCTCTCCCTACTGGTTGGAGAGTAACAATTACTACCAGTAGCCACTGAAGGTGACTCAGGTACCACTGAATCCTCTTTGTCACCTTCCCCCAAAGATATTTTGCTTATAATGTTCATAAATGATCGAAACAAGATATCTAGTCTTTGGTGAAGTGTTAGTAGGAATATATGGAAACCCTGCAAATCTCTAAGAGAAGACCGAAATCCGGTACGAAATGCATGAACTACTGGTGTCATGTCACTTGCATGTGTATCATGTGTATCAAGTGTATCCATGTCTTCTGGTGGAGGACATCCTAATTTCCCTCCAGTTATATCATATAAAAGGTTTGAGGCAAACTCAGAACTATGCAATAACAACTCAACCAACTTAGGATAATTAACCTGGTCATTTGCACGTTTTCCAGCAGGGGGCCGGCGAGGAACGCCTGAATCAATGGCTACAATGTTAAAATCGGGAGATTCCTTTTGCCTCTCCAGGCTCATGTCAACGGATCTCGGAGACTCTAAAATATCAGACAGATCAGAAGCTTGTGATATCAAGTCAGGCTTATGAGAAATGAGTCTGCTGTCAACTGAAGTTGACCTTCTTTCTTTTTGAAGAGCCCTAATCGCTTTTGGTCTATATCGATTTATTGCAGAATCAAAGGCTGCTTCTATTGCATCTGTATTTGTAGAGATCTTCTTTTCAGCCAACAACAAATTTGCAGAATTCCCACGCCACCTAAGTTCACGACAAGGGAGCCTATCTTCATTTCTGATGACTAGGTCCAACATCAGCACCCTGCCAAGAGCTGCTGATGTACTTTCTGCAAATTCTTCGGACTCAAATGCACTAGAGTTCTCAAGCAAAGGTGATCCATGTACATAACTGCAAGAAGATAGGAAATACTTAGAATAAGCTAGTTAATGACATCTTCATAGGAATATTAGTTACCTAATATCCTTATCCTTCTAAGCTTCTATAGATATCATTTATTACTTCATTTATTTTCCTACTCGATAGGGACAAGGTGAGTACTTGCACATCTATATCTCAATGCCACTAATGGCAGAGTACAAAAGAATAAATCAGCTATTTGTCAGACTTAGATTGCACCTCATAAAAAAGAGACATCTGCTAAGCTCAAGAGCTTCCAAAAGTTCAAAACAGGTCACTTCCCCAATTTCATCACCCTCATCAGATGATGCTTCTTTAGCCTTTTCTGCAGCTTCTTTTATTTGGTGCCATTCTGAACTGGTATTGTGAATGACTCTAGCCTGCATTTCCAAATGACAGAAGAGAGTGAATAGAGTAGGAACACAATCCGATAGCCTAAGCTTGCCAATATGGTGTTTGTGTTATAAAACTAAGCAAACAACCTGTGGCGTTTGGACTCCCAAACACCTGGCAAATTCATAGCCAAGGCGTTCAGACTGTGTTGCCATTCTTGATGATGATATCTTTATAACAGCTGCTGCTTCTTTTGAAACAGCATCATCATTCCCAGCGCAGTTGAAAAAGGCAAAGAAGACAACCCCTCCAGAATTTACAGTTACCTATGAGTGCACATGAGATAAAAATAGTTTTAACCAAAAAAGTATGCATATACACTTCTCTCTGATTTGGTACTACAAACAAATAAACTAGTATATGAATTAATGGGATAGGTGCATATGCTATGCACAGAAGTACTTAGTGACAATCAATTGGGCAGAAGCTAAACCAGCAAGAAATTATAGTTTTTTCTAACTTCTGAGTTTTGAAGCTAACAATTATTGACAAGCTCAGCCTTGAAAGATATTATCCCTGTTTGCATATTCACATCTCAATACTTAAAGACCTTCCATTAAACACAGCAAGTAGTGCGTTGGTGAGTGTACATATTATATTATGATTTATGAGTATATAAATCCAAACCTCAAGAGCTTTGTTCATTTCATCCTCAATAAGTTCATTGCTACTGCTGTGTTCAATGTGGTGAAGCGAAATGAGCTTATCCCAAGAAAATGAACTCGATTCAATGTCCAACATGGAAGCTTTCCCAAGCCTATCCCACAAACTAGTTTCTGTTTGCTCAGGGGCTGTATCACATTTTGCACCCTGAATTGATTCGCCAATGCTGAACAACAACCATGATGAAGATTAGCAACAGATACACAGGGTCCGCACTTCAAAGCATATCAAAACCAAAGTAATGGAATCCAGAGAGCTGAGCACAGATACTAGTAGATTTTAGGATTAAAGAATGAATAAATAATCAAACATAGTGACATTGTTGAAATTTTCAGAGGCAATGATTGCAAATAAAAATGAAAGAGAATGGTGAGTGGTGGAAGCAACAACTGACGTCGGAGTAGAAGGCATGGTGGTGGCAGAACGGCAGCGACGGTGGGGGAATCCAGAGGAATTGGAATTGGAATTGGCAGTGCGTTTACGAACCAATTGGAGCCATTGCGTGAACCTAAACGCAGGCCCTGCGGTGAAATCTCCCAACATATACAAAACCTACATTCCCCTAACAATGTCAGATACTTTCAAACAACTTTCATAATGCCATGAGAGACACGGAATTTTCATACCCGGGAAGTATCGGTGAGAGGCAATGGGACCTCAATTTCAGGCTCGGAATCGTCGTTTTGGGGTTCCGATTGGTTCTCTTGGCCTTTGTCCTGCAGAGTACACTCCCACATGTAAATGTGAGAGAAAAGAAAAAGAGAGTAACTTTACATCACAGATAGGTTCAGGCTATGAACTTATGATGATGATGATGGCACGCATTTGGATTACAATTCTACGAGGCTGTAAAGATCATCATCACATTCGCAACACAATTCAATATTCATGGCATGCACATAATGATCTAAATACAGATGTCATCATGATGGTTGATTAATGGGAGTTTGGGGTGTGATTTGCTATTTTTCTTTTATTATTATTATATTATAATGTTTTTAATATATGACTATATATATGTAGGTGATAGAGGGTGTTAAGTTGTTAACCTGGGGTTGTGGAGGTATGGTGGTGATGATTGCATTCTCCTGCTTTTGCTCTTTTCCCATACTTTAAGACTATAGTCTTGTCTATAAATATGGAGTTAAAAACGCGTGTGGTGTTCCGTTTTCGTGAGAAAGGGGAAGTGAAGTCAAATAATGATGATACCCACTGCATTTATACACAGCAAGATTTCAACATCGGAAACACTCAACAGATCAGTAGCTATGTCTACTGAATATTGATATTGCATGTAGTATGGTATTGGCAGAATTGGGTAGTTTTATGAGCTTTCAGTTGAGGGAGTGGTGGTGGTTGTGGGTCCCGTGTAGGGTGGAAATGGCCTTGGAGATGGAACAACATTTAACTATTTAAGGCTTCAGCCAAACCGTGACTCCTATGACGGTGGTGATATGCCTTCACAATCATTTATGTTCGGTTGATGGGCGGTTTGGGTGGTAATTTGACTGGATGCTCAGGTGATGGACGGTTTGGGTGGTAATTTGACTGGAACAAGTGTAAAATGGGGATCTAGACCTGGGTGCAAACTTCTCGAAGAGGATAACCGTCTAAGTCATCGATGGGTCGACGGGTGGGGCCACTTGTAAAGATACTCTGTACGATGATGAGGTAGTCAATTAAGGTAAAAAGGTAACTTACATCTGGAGAGGGGTAAATTCCTTCTCATTTATACTCTGGATTCGGGTAGGCCTTTCGGTTGGGCCCATTTTTGTCTGAAAGCTTTTGCTAGCTGGCCAGATATCCCCAACAGGGCATGGGGTGGTGCGCGGGTCACCTGTAGGTTTGGATCAAGTGACCTAGCGGGTCGACGGTCCACAGTCGGACCGAAACCCTTGTTGGGCTGGGCCGGAACAGTGTCTCCATTGTACCAATCGTGAAACTAGAAGCTTGTGGTTGGTGCGTTCGAGTTACTCGTGCCCACTCGGGTCGAGTCCTGATTAGTCCGGGAACCCATTGAAGAGGTCCATGGCTCCAATGCACGTGTGTTGTCCCCAACCGTTACTTGGGGCATCGCTTCAGTTTTTGTAGCATTAAATGCTCTTTATGATTGTTTTGAAAGCAGGGAGAAAAGTCAATTTTACCCCTGTCTTTCCGCGCTCCCTTTGACGGTTACCATTTTCCACCCTTTGCCTTCGCAACCTCTTCACTTCTTTCACACACTCTCTTCACCTTTCTTCACTTTCTCACTACTGCGCATCCAAAATTCTGCGCCTTATTTGCTGCGAATCCCATCACACTTGTGCTTACTTCATTCCTTCTTCATTTACTAGTAAGCATTTTTTTTTTCGTTGTTGATTATCATGCTTGCTTTTTGCTACCACTGTTGCTGCATGCATTTTGCATTTTTTCTGGTGCGTTTTGTTTCCTTATGGCTTTCTCGTGATTTTTGTCTGCCTGGGCTAGACTTGCCATTGTTAGGTAGTTCTTAGGAGGGTACCATAGGTGCCTTCTTCCTACTTTATTGGGAGTAGATTAAAAGGAGAACCTTGAGTTGGAATACTCAAGAGTCAAAGTGTAATTGGGTTTATTGTTGGTTGAATCTCTAGTCACTGACGCTAATCCTTCCCAAGGGAGGGGATTAGAACTTGTGAATAGAAGTTGACTTCCAACTTACTTGACCTTCCTTTATTCAGTAAAGGATAACTAAGTGGAAACAACTACCAATTATCAATTGATCTTGCGAAAAATCCAACAAGGATAGAACTTCCAATTAATCTTCTCCCGGTCAAGATCTTTATTTGAATTATATAAATTCTCTTATTTATTTTCCTGTTACTCAAACTCAAAATTTCTTGGAAAACCTCTGACCAATAAGCTGCACTCTTTTGTCAACTCGTTGGGAGACGACCTGGGATTCATACTCTCAGTATTTTTATTCTAATTTTGTGATAACCCTTTTAAATTGATAAGCGGATTTTCACTAGTTAAGAACTGTACTTGGAACGTATTTATTCCATTAAATTCTTAATCGGTCAATTTCCGGCCCCGTCACCACGCAAAGCTCTTGTTGAGCTCTTCGATTCTATATAAGCAAACCTTGTAAGAAATCGCGTCTCAATCCCAAGCTTCTAGCCCTAGAATTCTGTGTTTTTGGGGTTATGGTTTTGAGTAGATTTTGTGATTTTGTTTGTTTAGGTGATCTCTAGTAGCGGGTAATTGTTGGATTTTACCCCTAATCTTGTTGGGTAAGGTAAGGTTTTACTAAACTCTTGTGTTTAGTTACTATATGATGTTAGTTTGAGCTTTGGTGGCTTGTTGGTGAGTTGAAAGCTTGTTGGACTCCAATCTTGGTGCGGTGTGCTTTTTGGGGAGCGGCCAAGGTATGGTTTCGATCTCCTCTATGTGTTATGTAATATCACTGGACACTTAGGACTAGTAGACCATAGGATAGGATTGAAATTAGATGTTAATGAATATGATGTATGATGACTTTGAGTATATGTAGCATGATGATGGGTTATTGATGTTGTGTTGAGATTGGTGTTGGATGATTATTATGATAATGATAGGTGGTAAGTGATGGATTTATGTATGCGAAATTATTGATGTGTAATATTGTTGTGAAAATGTTCTTGGTGAATAAGGAGAATTATGAGTCTTTATGATAGTTTTGGATGTTGTTGAATGAGGATTATGATGTGTGATGATATATGTTGATGATGATTATTGGTATTTAATGATTATGAAGGTTGATAATAAATGTCATTGTTGTTGATGAGGGTTTGTTGATATGGTTGATGATTGATGATGAATATTGATGTTGTTGGTAATTTGAAGGTGAGTGTTGATATTATTGATAAATAATGTGGGTGATGAAGTTAGGATGATGATAAATTGATGTTTGGATTGATGAGTATTGAAGGAGTTGACAAATTGAGATATTAAATGTTAGATGTGGTATAGTTGAATAATGATGGAAATGGTGAGTAGTCATATTGATGTTTATAAGGAAAATGGAATTTTGGGAAATGTGAATTAGGTTGGATTTAGACTTGTTGAATGTTTAGAAGGTTGTGTGATTGAGAAAATGGTTGAAGCAATGTTTGGTATGAATTTTGGGTTGCTTTGGTATGGTTGAAAAGTGATTGAGTTGGTTTTTGGATTGAGAGTTGGCAAAATTGAGTTTTTAGTGTTTTTGGTAAAAATGAATTTTTGGTGAACTTTAACGGATCATAACTTGAGCCTCGGTTTTCAAAATTTGTCAAAAATTACTTTAAATTAATGTTCATTGAAAACTCTTTGAATTGATATAAAGTTTGTAAAATTTGAAGTTTTGTAGAGGGAGTTATGATCATTCAAAGTTTGGTGTCAAAATTTGAAATTTTGCAAAGTTGCAGAATTTTGTTATTTCTGGTATGTGCGAACGCACAGCCTTGTGCGCACGCACACCCCTGTGATTTTTTGAACCTGTGCGCATGCACAGCTTTGTGCGTACGCACACACAGGGGAAGGCTTTTTGCTTAGAGCGCTAGCACAACCTGTGCGTGCACACATCCAATGAAGATTTACAACCTATGCATATGCATAGCCCTGTGCGCACGCACATATTGGGAAGGGCAGTCTGTTGAGAGCGCTAGCACACCTTGTGCGAGCGAACAAAACTCAAACATTTTGTACTTGTGCGTACGCACACCTCTATGCGTACACACACTTTTTAAAACTTCACCTCGGCATGTGCACGCACACCCCTATTTGTATGCACACGTCCTGTTTCTCAAACTTAAACTTTGTCTTCAACTATTTTACCTTCCCAATAAGCTTGTACACTTCTGAGACACCATTTTAAGACTCTTGGATTTTTTTCGGGCATTAAAACATGGAAAAGGTCCTAGGAGGTTTGATTTGGTATTATTTTGAAAAGTTAGAGAACGGAGGCTTAGGTTTCTGGTGTACTGAGGATGGGTTTGGTGGAGTGTGAAAGAAGAATGGTATATGAATTGAGAAATTGACGAACTAGTGAGTTCGGAACAAAAAGTTGTTAATTGATGATAGTTATGATGTTGGAAACTTGGAGATGAATGGTTATGATTGATGAAATGAGTATGAGTGGAAGTGTGCTATGAGGAGTGGCCTCTGAGATTGAATACGTGATTATGATATACATTGTTATCCGTTGTAGGGGCTGTGGCAGTCTCCTGCCTACGTTCGGATGTAAGGCTTGAAGCTGGGATTCTCACTCGTATTTATTGCTCAAGAGGACGGTGGTAGGGCACTCTCCCTCGAAATGTTTTTCCTCTGAAAGGAGAAGGTGGTTGGGAACTCATCCCTCGAAAATTTTTCTCCTGAGCATGGGTTTCTCTCTGGTTGCAAGGTGGTAGGGCACTGACCCATGGAATGACGCGGCATCCAAAGGAAGGTAGCAGGGCACTCTCCCTCAGAACGTTTCCCTCTGAAAGGAGAAGGTGGTAGGGCACTTATCCCTCGGAATTGTTCCTCCTGAGTATGCACAACAGAGAGACTAATCCGGGAACTGCCGTCCGAATTTTCTGTTGGGTTTGGCACAATAATCGACATGTGATATCACAGCCAATAGGACATACATTCATCTTATGTATCTCCTATATGCTTGATTGCTTTGATTACTTGAGTTTGCCTAATTGTATAATATGCCTACTTGCTTCTTGAATTACCTGTTATATATATGAGTACTACATGTGTTTTCCTTACTTGCATTATCTGTGTTTGTTTGGTGCTGAGGAGGTTAGGTAAGCGGTGACAATGGGATCGCACGAAGGGTAGGTTGGTGATGGCTGTGGGATAGCGGAGACTAGTTTTAGATTGAAATTCCCTAAGTTTAGATACCGTTATTTATTGGTTACAGTTTAAATTATTTATTTCGTTTAAGCTTGAATATCTGTTTTGTATGAAGCTCTAGGATTGCCTCTGGCATTCCGGGGTCTTACATCTTACATTACTGGGTACTGTTACCATACTGAGAACTTCCAGTTCTCATTCCATACGTTGTTGTTTTTAGATGCAGGTTGCAACCTACCTCAGTGAGTTTTCAGATGCAGTTATTCTGTATAAGCTATTTACTTTCAAAACTCTGTATGTCAGTATTCAACTAGTTGGCCTAAACTTCGCAGGCTATGGCTAGTATATTATGCTTATTATACTATTATATTTTGTTATCTATTACCTTTATCTTGTGCCTTAAGTTTGTAGCTTCGTGTGAACGTTCGCGCTTTGTAATTCCGTATTTGAGCTTATTTTCTTCATCGGACTTCTAAAATAATTGTTCTTTCTATGTATATTTATGTATGAACCTTAGAATTGTCGTAACCCTTGATTAACCTTTGCCTTATGGCATGAGGTAAAGTTTAGGGTAATTAAGGTGTTACAGTCATCATCTTTCTTTTGCACGTTTCTTTCTTCAACGTCATTAGTGTTGCTACCACTATCGTCAACATCATCGCTGCCACCATTATTATTTTCTTTTGCGCATTCTTCTTCTTCTTCTTCTTGATGTTGTTGTTGTGTAATTTTTTCTTTTCTTTTTTCTTCTTCATTCAGAAAAATACACATAGCACATAGATTTTGGTGTACAGTACAAAAAATCTTGGAACATAACACAAAAATTTTGGTGTGTAGCACATATATTTTTGGATGACTACATATCGAAATATTGACTCATCCAACTAATAAAATACATTCACAGCAAAACGTTGTGTGCTATGTGCAAAAGTTTGTGTGTAATATGCAAAAATTTGTATATTATTCTAATAAAATACCATAACACATGAATTTTGATGTACAACACAAATTTTGATGCATAGCACAAAACTTTTGATGTACAGTATATAAATTTTTGGAGGACTACATATCTAGAACATTGACTAACCCAATTAACAAAATACATTCATCGCAAAAATTTGTGTGTTATGTGCAAAAATATGTGTGCTATATGCAAAAATTTGTATACACTACCAATGAAATACACACAACACATAAATTTTAGTGTACAACACAAAAATTTTGGTACGTAGCATAGAAATTTTGATGTGCAAATTTTTAAAGGACTAAATATTCAGAACATTGACTCACTCGCTTAATAAAATACATTCTTAGCAAAAAATTGTGTGCTATGTGCAAAGATTTGTATGATATGTGCAAAATTTATGTGTTATATCGATAAGTTTGTGTTATATGCAAAATTTTGTGTTATGTTTTAAAAAATTGTGTTATATGAATAAGTTTGTGTTCTCTCCAACAAAAAGTTATTTACTACAAAAGGCGTGGAAAATAAAGAGTAGTGACATGTGTACATGTTTTTTTCGTTGGGTTTACACCAACTTGGTTGGACCTGGCTTCAAAAATACTTGTATTCGTAGCATCCCTCTTAATAAATATTATGCTCATATCCCTAAATTTTAATTATAACTAGAGTGAGACTCACGCGATCTGCGGACTCGTAAACTAATGATAATATGTAGTATATTTTAATAAGTATTATATTATTTAAAAATTGGTTTGGGTGAGGAGTGAGGGAAAAAAGCATGAGAAGAGTTTATTTCTCTGTCTCGTTCATGTTTCCTTCGTTTTTGCTTCAGTCATGCGAGGTGGCTATATGAGATGAAAAACCTGTAAAATTATTAAATAATTATTGAATAAATTAATTATTATTTAAAGAAATTAGAAAATAGAATTTTATAGTTAAATAAGATAGAGTTAATTAAAATAAGAATTTTAACACTAATTTTAAATAATTTGGCCCAAGATTGGGCCAAAAGGGAGCGAATCGGGCCCGTATTGGGCCCAAAGACCCAACCTATTACCCATTTAATGAGTGAGCTTCAGCCTTCTTCCCCGTTTCAAACACACACACATGCTGAAAATGGAAGAGAGGTGAGGTGAGGGTTCCAACTTCGATTTCAATCTTCAATCCATCATATTTTTTTATCCGGAGCTCCGATTGACAAGCCGTCAGCGACCACGCATTTGTTTTGAAATTATCTACAAAATCCAGTAAATTAAAAGGTGAGAAAACCATATTCCTAGTTTCTGTCTTCTCTTCTCTTTTTCAAAAATTTAGTGTTTGGGTTTTGAGATTTTGATGTTTTGATGTATTTAGGGTCAATCTAATTTGAGAAGATTATTGGGTTATGATAATATAATATTTGAAGAAGGTAAGAACCCTAGCCCTCTGTGGAATTGTTGATATTTTGAGTTTAGGGATTAATTATAGTGATATATGTGGTTTAGATTGAATATTGTTGATTTGGAGTACATTGATGATGTTGGAAGCTTGATTGTTGAGCCTTGGTGGTTGTGATTTGGTTCGGAGAGGCTTTAGGGCTGTGAACTCTCGAGGAATGTTGACCATGAGGTGTCCTTGGGTTTTACGAGGAATCGACTAGGGTACGGTTTAAGTTTCATTTAAGTACCGTGTGATATGATGTGAATTCCTAGGTTAGGTGCCCCTAGGATTAAGGTTGAATGGTATGATTGATTGGTATTATATGTGTAGTGGATGATATTGGATAAGGATTGTGGAATTGTGCATTGTTGTTGTGTTGATTGAAATTGGTATTGGATAGTGAATTATATGGTGATAAGTTTATGTATGTTAATTTGATGAAATATTGGGCCGGAGGCCGTGAATTTAGGCCAGAGGCCAAAAAGAGGTAAGGATGGTAAGTGTTTGGTTGATGATTGGTGATTAAATGAATGATAGTAACATATAAATGTTTCAACATGATGTTTTGTTGATTATTGAACTTGAAAGATTGGATGTTGTTTGAATTGAATTGTTGAGTTGAGATTCAAGAAAGTAGGAAATTGGTGGGTTATGGATTGAATAAGAAAGTTTAAAATATAAGTTGGGAGTGGTTTGATGCTGAATGGCTAAGGTTGGGGTTGATTTAAAAAGGTTTGGAATTGGTATGTTTTGAAAATGGAGGTTTTGTAAAGTTTTATATAAACTGTGTTTTTGGCCAACTTTGGCGAAGCATAACTTGATCTCCGAACCTTCGATTTGTGTCAAACTTGTTTAGAAATAAACTTTGGTCTGAGATGTTTATTTCGGTTGAAGAACGGAGGAAAAATGTTTTAAAATGAGGAAGTTATGCTCAATCAAAATTTGGTATACAAAGTTGAAAATTCTGGACTTAGCAGCTTTTTGGAGCTTATGCAGTATATGCATACGCATACCCCTCATTTGCAAAGGGTCATTTCTATCCAGCGTACATGCATATGTGGACAAGGATATGCTCACGCAAGATGGGATAAACTGCACTCCCACGCATACGCGTGACACCTGTTTTCAGCAAACTCAATTTTATGTTTTAAAACCTAGTTTCGAACCTCTAAACCTCTGTTTTTACTCTTTTAGCCCCTAAACCTTAATTGTAGGTTGAGTGGTGAGAAGAATGTAGGAAGGAGTGGTAACTTGAAGATGAAGAAAGTTTGAAAAATGAATGAATGAATGTAAGGGAAAATGAATAAAGAAGTAATACTGAAATATACTTGATGATTAAATGATTATGATTAATTGAGTAAACGTGAAAATGTGGCGAGTATGCTGGAGATGCATATATGAGTTAATGAATGAATGTGGTAAATGAATCATGATGGAAAATTTTGGATTAGTATGCTTGTATTTATCTTTCTAGTTGTAAGGGTGACAGCCTGACAGGGAAGAGATACCCTCTAATGGTGACAGGGCATATAATCCCTCTAATGGTGACAGGGCACATATATCCTCTAATGGTGATAATGCACTGATACCCTCTAATGGTGACAGGGTACAGATATCCTCTAATGGTGATAGGGTACATATACCACCCTCTAATGGTGACATAACACGTATTCCCTCTAACGGTATTAATGAGCAACAGAGAGATAGTGTCTGGGTTAGCTACCAGACACGTCGGGTTAGCTTGATAACCGATAGATGAGACTCATCAGTCATAGGATAGACATATATCAAATGCATATGTTTGAATTGTTTGGGTTTGCTTAATTACTTTGGTTTGCCTAATTGTACATGTTTCATGATTATTTGCTAATTAACTTACTTGCCTTACTTGTGTATTACTTGTTTGTATTATTTGTGTTTGATTTGGTTCTTGGGTTAGTTGTTTGGGAGGTGGTAAAGTATGAAGGGTTTTGGGTTAGAATTAGAATTCCCTATGATAGTTGCCAAGTTATGGATTAATGAGAACTTAAGATGGATATGACGAGATAAGAAGTTTAAGATGCTTAGTGAATTTATATTATAGTGCATTGTATTTATTTGGCACTTTTACCATACTAGGAACCCATGGGTCGGGGGTTCTCATTCCGTGTATATATTTTTGTTTTTCAGATGCAGGTCCTGACGTTCAGCAGTGAACTGGATTCGTCTGAATGACGGCGGAGTTTATCTGATTCTGTTTTGTGCTTTTAGATTTCTCTCCTTATTTTGTAAAAACAATTACAATGTATGTATGCATTCTTTTAAAACTTGCCTATAGAGGCTTTGATATATTTTTGGAGAGATAGGAATTTCTATTGTCAACTGTTTTAACTCTGTAACCATAGTCGAACTAAACTTCGCGGGTCGCAACTAGTGGCTAGTATACTTATATTTATGTTTATTCTATTTCTTCCTTATATGCTTTAGTCATTTTATTTGCTAGCTGAACGCGTTGACTTTACTTTGCTTCGATACGTGAGTGTTATGACTTCGCGATTTTAATTTCACTTTTCAGGCTTTTCAATTAATACTTCTTTCAATTATACCTATATTTATGTATTAAAAATCCACCTTGAGAGTCGTACCACCTTATTATCATTGATTTATGACTCGAGCATAATAATTTGAATATTAAGGTGTTATATGAGAGGGGGCGTCCCATTCCCATGAGCCAAGAGAACGAGATAGAGTGTGCAAGGAAGAGGAATCACTTCACAGGCAGGGAAAGAAGGTAATGGAGTCTGGAGAAGGAGCTGAATACTCGGGATCGAGGGCTAATGTGCCAAGAGCAGAGGACTGGATAGAAGAAGAAGGAGAGACACAACACGCAATTGATGTATAGGGCCAACTAGTTCCTGAAGCGAAAGGCATTGTGGAAAATACTTTTCAGATAGAGAGGAGGTGTTTCTTTTCTTCTATTGTAAAAAAAGGAAGCTCAGCTAAGCAATCCACTAATGTTGAGGAGATGGAATCAGAGGAGGAAGATAAGGAATCAAATGAGAAACATGATGAACAAGATGTTTTGGTGGAAAAATCTATGAGTAGCCTTTATAACCTAGTTATAAGTGATGCAATGAAGAAAGCAATTAGTGATGAACGGTGAGACACATACATTATCAAATTAATGGGTAAGAAAATCTCTTTTCCTGTTTTGAAGCGTAGATTGGAGGTCATGTAAAAAAAAGGGAAGTTTAGATGTAATAGACCTAGGGAACAATTTTTTCCTCATGAAGTTCTACAACTCAGAAGATATGGATTATGCAATAACAGAAGGTCCATAAAAAATAATGGATCACTATTTGAGAATCAGAAGCTAGCGCTCTAATTTCAACTCTCTTACTGAAATCATTGACAAGCTGGCGGTGTGGGTGAGATTTCCAAGCCTTGCTATTGAATACTATAATGAGAAAATTATGATGAAAATAGGAAATATAATGGGACAAACTCTAAAAGTATGCCCCAATACAGAGAAGGTTTCGAGAGAAAAAATTTTTCAGATCCGTGTTGAAGTAGATATGACAGAACTTTTGGCATCTCAATGTCAAACTAATGGAGTGACACATATGGTAAAGTATGAAGAGATCCACAAAGTGTATTTTCAATATGAAAAAATAGGACATGATAAGAAGAATGTCCAAAAATCAAGAATGGAAGCACACCTACAGGAGATGTGAAACAAGCAGGAAGAATGAAGGTAGAAAAGGAGGAAAAAAAGGGAATGGTTGAAAAAAATAAGGATAAAATGGTCATAGAAGGAGAGAAGAAAAGTTATGGACCATGGATGCTGATACAATGGTCTGTGAAAAAAAAAACAGAGAAAACCATTAAAGAAAAGGAAGGTATAGGTAGTAGGAACAAAGAAAAAAGCAATACTGCAGGGAACGTGGGTAAAATGCAAAAGTCTAGGTTTACAGTCCTAGTAGAAGAGGAAAAAAAATTCTAACATGTACCAAAATGAGGAGAATATAGACATTGAAAAAGACAAGTAGAAAGTTTCTGAGGACAATAATAGGTATTTTTATCGTAGTTAAAAGTTAGTAAACAAAATTATTAATATTTATTTTTTATCATATTTTTCTTTATAATTATATATATGAAGATGTATTCTCTTTGTTTTGTTAGTAAATTATAATTAAAAATTATTAAAGTTTAATTTGTTTAGTTATTACAAAAGCAACAACCAACAATATATTGAGAAAAGTATAGTTATAAGAATTTTAAAATATGATTATATTTAAAGTAATACAAAATAATAAAAATAATAAGAGTATTTTTTCATAAATTTGTTTTAAAAAAATACAATAAATATTTTTATTTTGTACCTAATTATATAATAGAATCATTTTTAAGTAGATAGACTCTTTTTTATTTATTGGTGTAAATATTTTTCATAGACTAACTACAAATTTATGAAATGAAATAATAGTCGTAAGAATATTATGTATAATATATAAGTAGAACAAATAGTGTGAAATTTAAATATTTTATAATTTAACGTTTGTTATGATAATATTATTATTATGACATTTTTAATGTAGATATTTATACATTTAAGTAATATAATATATTTTTATTCAATAATAATATGTAATAACTTAATTAATTATGGAAGTTATGATTTTAATTTTTATTTTTTAAAAATATTTTACTAAAAGTTGATTAATTAATTTTTACGTTTTACCAAGTAATTAAAATTGATAATGTGACATCATTAAAAAAGAAAATATGACTTAAATTTAATAAAAAAATTGGTATTAATTTTTAAAAATAATAAATAGAGAGATATATATATAATATATGAATATATCCGATTTTCAACGGTCTAATTAATTAAATATATGACTTTAGTTAACAGGTAATTTAAGTGTATGAGTTAAAATTATTATTAGTTAAAAATTTTAAATTTATTATTCAATTAACATACAACAAGTATATTAAAAAATAAATTTTATATTTTTATTAGTAATTTTAACATGTTTAGCCAAATTCTAAATGTATTTAGAACATGAAAAAATAGAAAAATTTTAAAATGTTTCTCCAAAAAAAATTTATTTTTTTTAAAAATTGATATTTTTAATACATTAAATATATTCAAAAATTCAGACATTTTATTTTATAGAGACATTGTAGCCTGCATTATTGGAGCATATGTTATGGTCTTGGACACACTCCAACGCTATCGTGTCGGTTAGTTAAGACCATGTCAGCTTAACCCTCAATACTTAGCAAGAAAGCTAAGAACACAAGAGAACACAAGAGAAATGAAGCTTTGGTGAAAAGAACATTTTATTACCCAAGTGTTTGTTGCAAATGATTCACATACCCAAACTCTAACTCTCACCTCCTATTTATAACCATCTACCTCCTCAATGAATGATTATAATTAAATTTAATCAACGGTCCAGATTGATCATCCAGAACCTTCACTACAAATATCTATCCTACCACATTTCTCTAAATATTTATAGATTATTCTATACTACTCTTTATACTTCTATATACATCTACACTTTTCTAAAATATTCTATGACCTTCTAGAGTCTTCTAAAATTTTCTAAGTATTTCAAGACCTTTTAGGGCATTCTAGAATGTTCGAAAACTATCTAGAGCATTCTCAAACACTTCAGAAAATTATATAAACACCGTTAAATCTAACATTCTAAAATTTATCGTGACATTCTCTCCCACCTAATGCGCAGATATCCTCGTCACATTCTATTCATGATAGCGCTCTAGGTGTTCTTGAAATTGCCACCGATTTTCACGAGTTTCTCAACCAGCTTCGGTTATTGGGAGTTCTTTCCACTTGATCAAGTATTGGATACTTGGTGGTACTCCTTTACGTCTCACAATGCGATTAGCTAAGATCTCTTCGATTTCCTTATCAAAGGATCTAATCACTATTGGCGGAGAATGATTCGAGTCACCTCTATTTGGTTTCTCTCGGTTTCTATGATACAGTTTAAGCATACTCACATAAAAAACGGGATAGATCTTCAATAAAAGAAGGGAGTTGTACTTTATAAGCAACCTCCCCAACACGCCCAATGATCTCAAATAGCCTTTCATATTTGTGGATTAATCCCTTATGGACCTTTTGAGAGATTTTGAATTGTTGTGGAAGAAGTTTAATCATTATCTTGTCTTTCATTTGATAGCTTGCATGCCTCATCTTCTAATCTTTCCATTACTTCATCCTCTTTGCAGCTTTGTCGAGGTAAGAACGAGTGACATCTACTTGTTCTTCCCATGACTTAATCATAAGATAAGCTCTAGGGCTCTTTCTTGAGTAAGAGAAAGAAAGAGAGTGTGGTGTAAGTGGTTGTTGTCCAGTCACAATCTCGAATGAATTTTTCTTGTGGATTCACTACTTTGCAGATTGTATAATAACTGAGCAATGTCCAAAAATTTTGTCCAATCCTTTTGATTAGCACTTACGAAATACCTCAAGTAACACTTGAGTAAGGCTTTCACTCTCTCAGTCTGTCCATCGGTTTGAGAATGAAAGCTTGTTAAGAAATAAAACTCCAACCCAAAGAGTTTGAACAGCTCTGTCCATAGTTGTCTTGTGAAGCGTGGATCTTGATCACTAATGATGCTTTTAAGCCATCCTCAGTATTTCATCATATTCTTCAAGAATAATCGTGCTGCTTTCTCTGAAGTGTAGTCAGTAGGGATAGGTATAAAGGTAGCATACTTCGAGAAACGATCCACTACTACGAGGATAGATCCAAACCCCTCGCAATTCGATAAGGCATAGATGAAATCTAGAGAGATACTTTTTTACAGTCGCTTTGATGGAGGCAGAGGTTCCAACAACCCATTTGGTGCCTTATTTATAATCTTATCTTGTTGACACACAAGACAAGTCTTCACATAACTCTCCATTTCATCTCTTATTTGAGACTAATAATAGGAAGATTCAATGAGTACCAATGTCCTTCGTTGACTGACCTTGGTGACCAGCCCACTTGGTGTCGTGGCATTCTCTCACCAACTTTTTTCTTAGATTTCCTACTTAAAGCCGTATAGTCTTTTCCCTTTGGTGTAAAGAAGGTTGTCTTCTAGCCAAAATCTTTTAGTCTTACTTTCTCTAGCCAACTCCACCAACTTCTTGGCTGATGGATCATGACGTAACCCTTATTTGATGATGCGTATAATTTTTTCATTGACCATATTTACGCATTTTCTTCTCCACCACAAAGTAGCATTATCAGAAAGGTAGAGAGCTGCAATGTGTACCTTTATTGTTTCTTCGACCACCCCTTGACCTTCAAAGTACCTTTCCATTTGCCATAGGAAGTTTTCCACCTCTCGAGCGTCCCTCACGCCATTGAACTCCTTGGGTTTCTGGAGATCAATCTTTGTTGTCTCCCTTATAATGGTTGGTCAGAATTTTGCCTTCTCAAACCAAACTCGATCCTTCTTGAATAGTTTCAAGGAATTCTCAAGCTTTTCTTCTATTTGGAGCATGCTTTCTTGAAAACATCTAATTCTCCTGACATGTGAGCCTTGAGGGTCTCTTTGTCGTGTTCTATCCTTTGGAAACGCTCATCCATAGAGGATAGAACATTCTCCAACATAAAAACTCGCTTTTCTAAGAAGTTAGAGTCCTTATCTCTAAGCTTACTTGAAAAACAGGACTTCTTGCGTCCCCATTGAAATGGAATAACATCCCTTCCCCTTTGAGCCTCCACATGCTCCATAGTTACACTAGAAGCTATACCCACAAAGCACTTGTGTTCCCTCTCAAACCAATGCCAAATTGTCACGGTTTTGGACACACTTCAATGCTACCGTGCCAGCACTCGAACTTACTTAACCTCTTGAGGTAAAACTAAGTCTGCCTAACTTTCAATACTTAGTAAGAAAGTTAAAAACACAAGAGAAACACAAGAGAAAGAAAGCTTTGGTGGAAAGAAAATTTTATTACTCAAGTGTTTGTTGCAAATAATTAACACACCCAAACTCTAACTCTCACCTCCTATTTATAGCCATCTACCTCCTCAATGAATGGTTAGGATTAAATCTAATCAACGGTCCAAATTGATCATCTAGAACTTTCATTACAAATGTCTATCCTACAACGTTTTTCTAAATATTTCTAAATTATTTCTTACTATTTTTCATACTTTTATATATATCCACACTCTTCTAGAATACTCTATCACCTTTCAGAGTCTTATAGAATCTTCTAGGGTGTTCCGAGACTTTCTAGAGCATTTTAGAATATTCTAAAACCATCTAGAGCATTCTCAAACACTCTAAAATACTATACAAACACCATTAAATCTAACCTTCTAAAATTTACCGTGACAGATAGGTTGACATGGCTCAACACGTAAATTATCCCTAAGTAATATGACAAGAGATTTCGTGATAATAATTTTTTAAATTTTAACAATATTTACTTCATGCACATGGCTAAATAGGAGTTATATTGCAACTTAAATACTGTCCTGCAATACATAATTTTGCTGTTTTATATACTATTTCTTCATTTTTGTTGCTACAATATATTCATTTGTTATGACTTTCTTTTACCTGAGTTCTTAGACTAAAAAAAAAGATACAATATACTCTTAAAATGTGTAATTATTTATAATTACATAATTTATTTTATTCATAAGGTTCTTCAAAAAATTTTTCATATACAAATGTATGAAAGGCTTTTTGATGAATAAAAGCTTGCGTTAATTTGTACTTGTCAATTTACTAGCATTATGGGTTTTGCAGAATAAAAGGCTCGTAAAGCAAATAACTTTCAGCGCATGTTTGACACTGCTTCTGGTACAGATGATAAGTGGGATCGGTAATAGTTGCTCTTTCATCTCCCACAAAGAAGCTCGAGTTCAACATATAATTTCTCTAATGCAGCTGAGTATTCTTGTTGACTTCGCTCTGATGCTGGTCCTGTTCTGGGGGTGATTATTACTTAGTAACAGTAGAAGCCTTGTTAAGCTAAATTGTTAATTTCCAATATGAACTTTTAGAATGGATTATAAGCTGTTCAATTTATGTTTCTTTACACCAGCATCACACCAGAAATTCAATGTGACACAGCTTATGTTTGCACAGAAAGAAAAATTAATCCATGTTACCCAGATAATCAACATTGTTTGGCTAGAGATTTAGACACAACTCAGCTGCATTCTCTTACAAGTTATAAATCGGTGCTGAATTTCTTTTGGCCAAGGATGCATTACACCTAACAGTTCATAAACAATAAAGCCCACAAAGACAAAGGGTATGTTTGTGAGTGTTGATTTTGGAAGGAATGGAAGGGCTAAAGATGTAAAATGAATTAACTTTACATTTTAAACCACTAATCAAAACTCACAAATACACCCTAAAAGAAAGGGGAAAAAAAAATCCGACTTTTCTTTGACATTCTGCACAGTTACTACATTCCTTTACTAATTATATAGTCCAAATATTAGGGATACTAATTACAATCTCTAAGTGAAAACACTAGAATTGGTGGTCAGAAAATTTCAGGTAGAGGCTTGTCTTCCAAGAATGACTTAAATAAAACAAGTGATCTTTCAGGCTGTGAGAAAGGAGCTTCATGGGAGGCCCCTCTGATGGTTGCAAATGAGAGAATGTTGCCATAAACTTGAGTCCATCCACCAACCTAAACATAATAATTTCTTAAAACTCAGATTATTTTATGATATGTACATATTACATAATTTACAATGTTTTGAAACTTCTTCATTGGAGTACCTGTTGACCTTCAAACCATACTCTGTAAGGGACTGTTGTATTCAGTCCGAATTGTTTTGACAGCTTTTGAACCAAGGTGCGGCTTCCGGTCAGTGGAATCACTGAATCTTGATCACCGCTATATTAAGAATAATATGTTGTTATGCTAATTAATTAGGACTTAGTACTTGATACACCTATATGGGCCCTTCAGGTTCAAGTAAGCAATAGAATCAAGTAGAAGAAGGAAAATTATAGTTCTAATTAATTACCTGTAAATTAAGACCCTAACTCCAGCTTTTAGGAGTGCTCCAACAACAGGCAGTGTAGGAACTTCCAGGTTGAGCATATCATAGTCAAGGATGCTGTTACCAACAAAATACATGTCAATGTTTACTGAGTAGACAAGTTATGGTTACTGGATTTCCAAGTTTTAAAGATCAAAGAAGCAATGACATTTGAGTGAAAAACTAATTTTTGTCTTGACAATCCTAGGATGCAACAAGGTTAATTTACACCAATATATTTTTAAAGATTTACACTACTGTATTAACTTGGTGTATGAAATTTGGTGCAATTTTCATTCTCTACTTTACTGTCTTATTTTTTTTCTTTATTCATCCAAAGTTTGATAAGATTACCTGCTGCAGACATCCCACTTGCGAACTCCAATGAGTTTGGCATGGAGCACCTGCTGCACATCTCTTCTGTTCAAATAATTTGTAACTTTGTCATCTACGCACACATCGATGCTCTCATTTTCTTTCTGTTAAAAAAAAAAACTCAAGTAAAAAAGAACAAGCCAATTTGAAAAACAGTACTAGAAAATAAATATACTCGCTCCCATAATGACAGTGGCAGATGAAAGGGGACGTAGAGAGTACTAAATAAGGTGGTATGATGTCCAAAGAAGAAGACTCACTTGGGTTTGCGGGCAAATAACTTTGGACTGTGAAAGCACTGAGGAGATGCAAACATCAAGGGTGACATCATATTTGTCCACAAATTTGCTTGTTTCTTTGCTTACTTGGCTCATAACCTTTGAACAAATGGGGAAACTGAATCTCTATAGTATTCACTGACATACCGAGAATAGTTACAATCTGTGGTGAACATTTCATAAGTTGAATCTGATATTAATCCGTGAGACCAAAAAAACTCAGCCCTTGAATTGAAGTCAGTGGCATATTCTACAAGTGGATTACCCAACTGCAATAATGCAAAGAGACCCTTTAAGCATTAATATTATTAGCAATATCTAAGAATGGAAGGAAGAAAGAAGCATAGTTTATAAATATATTTGGTAAATAAATTGTATATTTCTTACAGCTATGCCTTTCAGATTGAATATCTTTTCCTTTTTGTTGATCTCAGTCATGAGCTTTGCTAGTTGTGGAACATAATGGCCTGATAAAAGAGAAAATGTGTAAAGAACAAATGATAGTGATTGCTTTATGTGTAACCTGCTTTTGGAATTGGAACTGGAATCTTCTAAACATGATGAGTGAACATGATGAATGTCCACATTTACCTGCATAACTTTCACCTGTTACAAACAAGTCTCTGTGCTTGAATTGAGGGAATTTGTCAAACCAGCGTCGCAAGAATACAAGATTATCCCTGGCTTAAGAACTCAAAAAGTACTAGCTTCAGAAATTTCATAATGATTATTTGAGTAATGAGTATCCCAAAACTAAAATATTGAAACTAGAAACACTCATAAGGTAAGAGATGAAAATAATCATGTAAAGTGGCAAACCATGCAAAAGTTATGTGGCATTTTTATCACTAATTGCTGCTTTGTCTTAACTTTTTTAAAAGCCTAATCATCTTAAATAATGTACGTGCCTTTTTGGACAGAAGATAGGACTGATTATTAAAGGAGCCTTCTAAAAGAAACCTATTTGCCTCAAAAGATTAAAAGGGAAGGGGGGAAAAAGTTCTAAAGTAATTGACGTTAATGGAAGATGGATACCTGTTGTTTCATCATTCACTCTGATATAAGAGGAGCTACCTTTAGCATAAGAGAACCCCACTCCAGCTGGTGTCTCCAAATACAACATGTTTGCCACTGCACACAAAGTAACTGGATCATGTTAGGACCATTCTTGAGTTATAATGGAATGGTCAATTCAATGGAATTACCTTTGTTCCAACTATACTCATTTTGAACAAGAGCTTCCCCATCTGGCCTGAAAGGTCCATTTTCTGAGAATGCACCTACTCCAAGGGAAGAACAACCAGGTCCTGTGACAAAACATGAATGAATTATCATATACATATGACACTCTTGAGACTGTTCTAGAGTATGTGTTACTTTCAAATTTTAGTACATTCATAACTCAATGTAGCTTGATATATGTATCCATACGCATTAAATTATTATTGTATAATTTCCAAAGTGACAAATATTTTGGAATGGAGAAAGTATTTTCTTTTTTAGTCTTGGAATTTTGATTTGAGTTTCTCAGTAACATAAAATATAGTTGAAGCAAGTGAGAGATTGCAGACCTCCATTGAGCCACAGCACAAGAGGCTTTGAGGCTGGATCAGCTTCTGATTCAACAAAATAGTAAAACAGAGCCTTGTGTTTCTTCTCATCCACTGTAATATATCCTGAGAACTGTTGAAAGCCTACATGGGGTTGTCCAGGAAGATGAGAAATTCTATCTGCATGAGAAGAAGAGAGGCAGAAGATCTCCATGGAAAAACTGAGTTGTAGGAACAACACAGCCATTATTATGCTTCTCCATGTTGGAAATCGGTTCATGATTCCTCAAAACAAACAAGAGAAGGAAACTAATGCAAAATGGTATGAGAGAGAGCTTGTGTGTGTGCGCGTGTCTTTTAAATTGTTACTTAATGGTGGGCCAGTTTGTGATTTGGACTCTCTCCATTTCAATGATGATTACAGTTTTAGCTTTTCTTTTTTTAATCCTTCCAGGCTTGAAAATGGTGTTGAAAGAGATGTGACAGAGGCAAAGACCAGATGCAGCTAAAAGAAGATTTGTCCATCGAATTAGGCCTCTGAATGTTTTAATCTGAGTCAGCTTGTAAGCTTTATACTATGAAAAAAATAATAATATAAAAAAAATAGGCATTGGAATATAAGTAATAATCTACCTCCATAACATTCCTTCTCAACCACAAATACCTTGTAACCTTTTTTACTACTCCAACCTGATAATATAAGGGAAACAATTTTTGTTTATAGCATATATACACTCGAATATGATCCCAATCTAAATAAGCCTGGTTTCTGTTGTGTAAATATTGTATGCAAAATTAACTAAGAATTTATCTATATTTTATACTTTTGGTGAATATGACTATCTTCTATCTACTCAAGATAGTATGTCAATTCAACACTTAGGTGTCTAAATCTTATGTTTCAATAATAGAACTAACTGATTGGATGATGTCCCTTTAAAGTAAAGTAGTTTTAGGGTCAACTATTCATTTCTTAGAAATTGTGTCAAGATGACAAACATGGTTTATATTAAAAAGATGTCTCATTTCTCTGTACCCATCAGAGTTCTGAGAGAATATGTGTACTTCAATAGCATCTTGGGGGGATATTGCAGGGTGTACTGTAGACAGAGATGCATGGCACTTTCCTTGGTTTTCCCAAAAAAAAAAAAAAAAGCTTGTTTTATTGAATAACTTCTCTTATTCAAGAAAGCATGCGAATAAGCAAGATTGGGTGTTGTTAAATAGATTGTTTTATTGAAAATCAGCTCATTCCATTCGTCTAATATTTTTCCAAGATTTTTTTTTTTTTTTTTTTACTTTGTCTTGCTATATATTTGGGAATGAACTAGTTACCTTAGACAAGTTGTGAAAAAGCGTTTCTTTTCTTATACAGTGCTTCTTCCAATCCTCCTCTTTTAATCTTCGGAACATGTCCTAATACAATGGAACTATTCTCCAACCACCACCTCTCTTCAATCACTTCAATTTTTTTTTGACGCACAAACTCACATGCTAGCCTCTATAAGCTTCCTTGGGGGTCCTCCTTCTATTATTTTTTCCTGCAATTTGCAGCCATGGGTAGCAAAATGTATGGGATGTTTATGTTTTGGCAAACATTTCGGTGTGATTGAATGGACCCAATCCAAGTACAATTGGGGTTAGATGGTCTAATCATACTATAATTGCTACAAAATCTAGTCATCTTTGAATATATAGATTAGAGATTGAAGAAGCAGATGGTATAACAAACAAACTATAAAAAGACAAATGTGATTTGTATTTATAAGGTGGGTTCTGTTATATGTTCAACTAGAGGAACTAGTAAAGGAGAAACTAAAAAAAGAATGGTCCCTACCTTGAAGCTTTTACGAAAGGTTTCAGATTTTTCATCATTAGATGCACTAGTGTAATGTCACTGGTGTTTTTTGCATTCATCTGTATTTGTCAAAATATTCTTTCGATTTTCAAAATGCAAATTCTACTACCACCGAACTCTCCAAAGGAGAGAGAGAGAGAGAGAGAGAGAGAGAGAGAGAGAGAGAGAGAGAAGAAGTGCGTGTGTAGTCATTTAAGCTCCAGCTTTCGTCCTTCATAACTTGTGTCAAAACAACAAGACTGAACATATTATTTATATATCAACAATTGGAAAAAAAAAATATAGAATTCAGCATTGGAAGTGGAGAATGCGTGAAAGAATGAAGTTTGTATAATTGCAAGGTAGAGCAGGGACTTACCTTTTTGCTTTGTTTATTCTTTACGTTTCCAAACTTGAGAGCCCTTTTCATCCTTGCCATAAAATTACACAAAAAGTGGAGAAAAAGTTCAATCACTTTTACCCTTTATTTAACTACACAACCTTTTGCTTTCCTTCTCTTCAAGATACAGTTTCTATCATTGCCTACGTCAACCAAACCAAACAGAACAGAACCAGTTTAGCTTCTTTGGCAAAGGGATTAAGATTAAGATTAGCAAAAACCATGTGATGAGAGCAACATATGCACCATATGAAGAATATTCAGACTTCAAACTTATTGCCATCACTGTTCACAGTTTCAAATATCAGTCCACTAGCAACCATAAAAGAAATGTAACTGCAATATTGAAGCATTATTGAAGCATGTAATCTGAAATATGAAGGTGCCTATCCAATACTTTGGCTAGTGGGTTGCAGCAGCAACACATTGGAGTCCAGTTATGGAGACAGGATTTGTGGCAGAGACAAGATTCCTCTTGTAATCTGGAAAAGAATGGCTTAGTGTTATTTTATCATACAAAAGACTAAAGCATTTTTCTGTATCATACAAAACGGCTCTGACCAGAAGGATAAACCTTCGTCTCTGCCAGAAATAATTTCTAAGTAAATGAAAGGCTATATTATATCATACATGGTGGGTTAACTTATTTATCTAACTGGTATCATTCAAAAAACTATTTTGCTAACATGTTAAAATTATTTTAAATAAATAGACACATAAGACTTGTATCAAAAACTTAAATTTTGTAGTTTTTATATTTTTCCTATTGACAACAACAACAACAATAAGATAAAAAGGAATTGAAAAAAGAGAGCATCATTACCTTTGTACCCGTGCATGGAATTAAGACCTTGGGAGTTGGGATCAGTCTTCACATCGTTTGGAAAAGAGCACAATTTCACAAGTATTTAAATATTAAAAAGCTACTGCATTAGATGCTTTATTCTATATTTGGAGTTTTTTGGACTCATGGAAGAAGGAAAAGTATGATCTTTGAGGTGGATATTTGAATGGTAGGAATCAATGTTGTCTTAATCTTAGGGCATCGCGATAAAAATAAATAAATAAATAAATAAATAAATAAATAAAAGTTGAAATTTGATCCGTAACTAAACAATTATGCAATGTCTTCTAACACTGCTCATAAATAACCGCTACGTCACTGTTCCTCGTCCTTGGAAGAAAATAAACGAGAGAGATGCACAATTAAATTCAGAATTCAAAGACAGAGGAATACTCATTTTTTAGTCCAGAGTTTATATCTTAGCATCAATTCTTGAATCTTTTTCTACTCTCTTTCGAATTATCAAGAAATCCTTGGCATCTAATTATTCAGAAACCACATTTTTTTAATCTAAAAAATGAATACATGTAATAGATGCTTTACCGCGTTTAATTGGATTTTTTTCAGAAATAAAATAAAAAAATCCATATTTTTCCAAACACCATTTCGAACTTTAATTTCTTAAATATGATTTTTTCTTTAGTCTAGAGTCGCGCTCCCGCCGAATTCTATAAAAATTATAGGATTCGCCTTATCCTTGGCAAACTCTCTTCAAATATTTTTAATCCCACGTTTTTACTCCATTTTAGTCCATTATCATCGTCTCTAAATAGTATATAGATCTACAAATAGTATATAGGAGTACACAAAAATACACGACAACAAACATAACTTATTCCGGTGTTCCTGTATATCTCTTGTATATTTTTGGAGACAATGATAATGGTTGTCATTGTTAAAAATGACTTTTTTTTAATTTATAATTAAAATTTTTTTTAAAGAAGTCATGCTTGTTATCTGTATATTTTATTTTTGTGTACTTCTATATACTGTTTGTAGATTTATATACTATTTAGAGACGATGATAATAGATTAAAATAGATTAAAAACGTGGGATTAAAAATATTTGAAGAGAGTTCGCCGGGTTGCGACAAACTTGCTCTAAAAAAAAAATCGTATTTAAAAAATTAAAATTAAAAAATGATGTTTGGAGAAATGTAGATTTTTTTATTTTATTTCTGAAAAAATCCCATTTAATTTTCCCATTCCTGATTCAAATCCTGATAAATATTGAAGAAAAGCATGACAATCATGTTAAAAGAACCAGCAAGTTGATCACATTGGTTTTATTTCTCTTTCTTCAAATCCTTGAGAAAATTAGGACTCGAAATGTGTTAAATCAACTCATGAGCGAGTCTGAATTTGACTCGTTCATAATTTGATAAGTTGAATTCGTAAGCTGATGTGTCGAATTTGAGTTTGAAATTAAATTTATAAATTAAATAAGTTGAGTTTGAGTTTGGATATGCTTAGCTCATTAGCTCGTGAGTTGGTTTGATTAATTATTAATACTCATATCCTATATGCAATTAATTTATACTTTTAATATTATATATATGTAATATATAATTATATGCACTACAAGAAACATCGTTAAAATCGATGGCCAAATCGACGGCTAGGCCGTCGATTATATTAAAAATCGACGGCTGAAGTGGTCGCTATTAGACTTGTCGATTTTTCAAAATTCAAATAAAATCGCAAGCCATTGATAATAATTTAATAAAATCGACAATATTTCAGTTTATAATATGAGTTTGAGAATTTTATCTTCTTACTAAAATCGACGACGTTGTCGTCGATATAATTATATAAAATCAATGACATTTCTGTCGATAATTAATTCAATAAAATCGACAATATTTCCGTCTATAATATGAGTTAGAGAATTTTACTTGCTTAATAAAATCGATAACATTGCCGTCGATATTATTATATAAAATTGACAACGTTTTTGTCGATATTTGATTCAATAAAATCGACACAATGGTCGTCGATTTAATTATTTAGATACCGACAAATTCTTTGTCTATATTTTAGTTTTTTTTTTTGTCTATTTTAAATTTAAAAAACGACAACGTTACCGTCAATTTTAATAGCTATATTTTTTAATTATTTTTTATATTTAAAAAATAGTAAACAATTAATGCAAATAAACTTTTAAATATAAAAATAAAATTTATACAGAATATTAGATAACAAGACAAATAAATTTTTAAATATAAAAATAAAATTTATACTAAATATTAGATAATGAATTTACAAACTTATCAAAATAATAAATAATCCTCTAACATAAGATAAGATAAATAACTAAACTTAAACTTATATTCGTTTAAATTGTAATCCACTAATAATACAATATATTCAAAGTAAAGTAAATAACCTACTCGTACTCATCTAAATAATTATCCGAGTCATCAAGATCATTAGAATCATCCTCCCTTTGAGAACTCTGTGGTTGTCCTGATCGCTGCAGAATAGGTGGGAATTTTCTACCTGGGGTTGTGCTTTTCTGAGAGCTTGGAAAAGTAAAAGGAGGAGGTGGGGGAACACGTGATCCAGAACTACTAGGATTCATGACCCTCACATACTCAGTCAAGCTGTTTAATTGATGACTAAACTGATCCATTTGTGAGTTACTAGTGTTGAGATCCTCACGCAAGGATTCAACAGTCTGTTGCCACTCGCTTTTCTCCCTTTGGTAGCAGTCTTCAAGCTCTCTATAATTAGTGGCATGTTGTTCAACTTTCCTATTGGGTATTACGATTCTTTCTCTAAGATCCAAAACATCATTGCTGGTGGTCATGGTTGGCCCATCAACTTGAGGTCGCACCATGGAAGAGTTCCTTACCTCACCCATGCCATATACCCTATCTCTTCGTTTTCCATCCACTGTCTCAATCCATATACTTTCCTCAGAGACAGGCGGTACATCAGTTACACTAGCCTCTATAACAGCCTGCCGCTCTTGCTCAACCTAAAACATACTCTCTTGAAATATATCCTACAATGAGGAGAAATGATTGATAAACTACTACAAGTATCAATAATGCAAAAGTTAAGGGGATATGTGAAAAAAAATAAGTCCAACATTACAATGAAGGAAGGTATCAAGTTATTTCTTTTCACACATTCCAATTTTAAAATAAAAAAATAGTTACAATGAATAAAGGTAAGTTACTTTTGTCTTTCGGGAGTGTTCATCAACTCATTGAGTCCTATCCTCTTTGCGATATGAGTATGCTAAAAAATTCATCCATACGTGATGGTCTTTCAAGCAAATGATTCTACGTAATGTAACCAAATTATCAACAAATATAAGTGTACAATTGATGATGTACTGAATTAAGCAATTAATGATGTATATACTTAAAGCCATGTATAAAAAAATCTCTCTAATCAAGTTTCGTCAAACCTTAATATTGATATCTACTTTTTCAGATTATGTCATAAATCTGATACACAGAGATTTCCGTACAAAAGTCATTCTTCATATAGAAAGCAACCAAACTGTTAATAAAAATAAAAATTTACAAAATAATATGTTCAATGAACTACACAGAATTAAGTCCCTAGAGGATAGGACATTATTGCAATCTGATCATATAATTAAATTCTTCAAGAAAGAACCAATCTTAAAGAGTTGATTGCTAGGAAAGAGTTGATTCACTTGAGAGATAAAAAGAGAAGAAAGTTTGGTTGCTAACAGCATGCTTTTTGTTGGATGAATTGGAGGTGCAGTTGAGATGGCATTTTTGTTACCCTGCTTGATGCAATGTTGCTGATATGGTTCGCATTGCTTACTCTTGTCTTTTGCTTCTTGCATTTTGTCTTGCAACCTTGATTCCTATTTTGTTGTGATAGTACTTTTTTAATCATTTGAAATGCAACCTACTTATGTTTCATGTACTGTTCGCTACAGGTCTGGTTTCACTTAAAGTTAAAAGAATCCTCTCAGAATCTCTCAAACTCAGCCAGGTACATAAAATTACACCCAAATTTTATAGCTAATTAACCATAGTTGAATTACAATTCAACTCATCTAGCAAAAAAATTGATAAAATTAAAGTTCAACATGCAAACAACAATTTTCATATTTTGAGTATCAAGATCACTCAACTATATACTAACAAGCTATTTATCCTTCTTAGCTGCCTGTTTTGCATCGTGTTGTGTAGTCTATAAAGTAGAAATGCATTCAAAGCTTTGCATGTTTTCCAACCACAAGTTTATCCTGCTTTTCTTTTAAACATGACACAGACTTAAGCGCATTTCATTAATCAGTTTGTAACATTGATGCACATACAAAATTATTTAATTAACATTCACAGCAAAATCTCTTATATTTATTCATCATGGATTTCGCATTCAACTCTACTGGAATCAACAAAGATGGACAATGCTTCATTTCAAAAGATAGTGACCATTATCAAAAGTTATAGCTTCTGGTCTGTTATTTATGTTCTTCATGGAAATAACTAGAAGCAATAGGAATCAATTGCAGGTCATTTTTTCTTTTAACAGTCACTCCAAATTGCTCAGTCATGTTCAAGTCCTCACATTTCACTCCATTAGGAAGCTCCCAATCAAAGTGATATAGTAAATATTTAACCATATGTAATGTAAAGCATATTTAACTCCAAATATCTTAGCTATATAAGAATTTCAAAGGTTAAGTGTTATTTATAAAAAGATAGTAAAGTAGTAGCCAAAGCACTAAGAATTGATAGGTACATTAAGTACAAAAAATCAAGCATTCTTATAATAAATCCTATAAACAAACACATTATAATTAAAGATGAGCTCTATAGAGCAATTTCTGGCCCTGGAGGAACTAGAGGGATCAAAAGCATTACTAACTATTCCCAGTAAGTAGGACAATCCCATTATATTATTTGATCATTTATTCATTGTATAAATTGATTTAAAGTATAAATAAAATAATTACAAAGTTACTGTAACATGTTACTCAAGCAGATTAATTTAATGTAACATATATATGGATTGTGGAGTATCAAGCAGAAAAAAATTCTCAAGGACCTATTTGCCCTTCGAACTTTATTTGCAAAATGACGTCAAGGACTTATTTGTCCTTCGAACTTTATTCCCCTTCCAGCGTGGCACCGTAACGGACACCTGGACATCGTTTCAGCCACGTCAGCCAGTTTCGTTTGGTGTATGAGAGGCAAATAAACGGAAGGACTAAATTATCCTCCGTTTGTTAAAGTCAGAGACTTTTTTGTATTTAAATTTTGTCAGGGATGTATTTGTCAAAAATTTAAGAAGTCATGGACTTTTCCCTAAAATTTTAAAGCAGCGCAAGCCGTGAAAAAACGATTTTTATTTTTCTAAACCAATTTACCTTTCAAAACTCAGTTTCAATTTGATTTTTGAATCACAAAAGTGATTCTAGATTAGATGCAGTTTAGATTTTTATAAAATCCAATCCTTGTCCACCTTATCGCTTAAATGAATTTGGCACCTAAAATTATATAGTACCCATCCTCATTCGATGGTCAGTGGACTCTAGCAGCTAATACGTTTGGCAATGTATAATGTATTATGTATATTATGAGACTACGGAAAATTTTGATTGATAGCTGCAAAATTCAGCTCCAAGTCCTTCTGTCGATGTCATTATTCATTTATATGAGACAGAAGATATCAGGATGCCCAGCAGAAAAAGAAAAGGATATAAAGAAGAAAACATTAATATACATGTGTCAAGAATCAATAAAAAATTAAGGTGCTCCCACAATCAGGACGATGCATCCGACTTGACGGAAAGCTTATCACTATCAACTGCTAATCCTGGTGGCTGATGGCTATCAACGGCCAATCTTGGTGGCTGATCGATTTCCTTCCGAGAAGCTTCCCATAGTTGTTGTTCTATACCCAGCTTCCTCAACTCCAGCAAACCTCGCTCAACTGTAATGAAGCAAAATGCGCGAGTTTCATAAGAAATATCATCACGTTGTTCTTTCACGACTACTTAATTATTAACATGAGAATATTATTAACATATTTAGCCTCTTCAGATGTCAGAATCACATAAGATCACAAGAACGACAAGAGCTTACCATCAACGGCATCATGTGAAGTTGGTGACTGCCCGCTACGGCTAATCCAAAATTGAAGACGCTCTTCTGCTATATCATCTTCCACACCATAGAATAAAGCTCTTCTCCAGAAATACGTTAGCCAGGCCTGTAAAAGTTGGAGTTATACGTGCATACCACATGCTTTAACAAATCCATCTTGAACAAAAAGGAAATTAAACAAGGGCAAAACATGTATATTGATATAACTCATTATTAATTTTGTCAAACGAATTAGCCAAAACAGAGGGTTACATCAAATGAGGACAGATACTATGATTTCAGAGAACCAAGACAGAGTGGCAAGTATCTTAATCTTATAAGTACAAGCAACAAACCTCTTTGAAAAGAACATCCTCTGCTTCCTCATCACTTAATTCTGGAGGGAAAAAGGAAAACGTAAAAACAACAAAGAACCGTCAGGTCATCTACTAGACATCATCTTTGAGTGAAGAATCAGTAAATGCAAGCACATCTGTGCCACATATATTAAACCTGTCCCACATACCATAGTCCATATAATAACCTTTTTTTTTTTCATGGCCTACAAGTATATGCCTAGTATCCAGTTCAAATACAGCCAGCCGAGAAGAAAAATTTTCTTTTAGTTTGTAGATGCCATGGGTGGACTCATATTTCTCACTAATAGTCAAAATGAGAATATACCATGCAATCTCAATATAAAAGTACCAAATTCTAGGTCTGTATTGTCAACAATTCAACATAACTACGTCAAATTCAAAACACAACAAAGGCTGATAACTTTCTTACCAAATGCTTCCACAAATTTGGGATCACCTGGTGATTTGGAATCTGAGAAGAATAGAAACATGAACATTAATACAACACTTATCTTCTAACAGAGATGATTTTTCAGTACCAGACAGGTCTAAGAAAATTTTTAAAATTCTTTACAAGTCAAAATTAAGACATAACCCTCTTAAGCCAAAAAACATCAAGAACAATTCAAGATTAAGACATGCCAGATTTATGCCTGTAGGCAAAATAGGGAAACAACAAGAACAACTACTCAATTAATATGGCACACCTATGTCCCATTTGAGACAATAGAATAGGAAAGTGATGTTTGCAGACAAGATCATATGATGATGTTATATATATATACATACCTAAAATGGAATGTCGAACAATATTTGGACGTTTGTGTTGGCCTAATGCAAGAACAACAGCATCTTCAACCTACAAAATCAAATTCTGTCAAAATCAGAAGTCAAGAAGAAGGGAAAAGAATTAATCATTAATAGAACATCAGAAAAACCAGTTATGAAAACGGATGTTTCATTTCAACATAACATAGGATGGAAAGGAAAGGGTATGGCTTATTGGCATCCCCATTTCTTGACAAAATAATAGGCATCAAAATAGACTTCATCTTTATTAGAATGTCCAAATAGAAAACGTGATATTAGAGAACAGAGCAAGGAAAGCAAAAGTCTTTATAACATCAGTGAAGAACCTTAAGTGAAGCAAGCTCCCTCAAACCCATCTCCACCGAAAGCATGCTCTCAATGTTTCCTTCCCCAGCAAGATCGCTCAAATCACGAACAGGTTTACTTCTATCTGGATCATCAGAACCTGATATATTCCCTTTCTGTTAGACTTCATTGTAGCAAATTTAAGATAGGAAAATTGCATCTAAAATTTAGACCACCAACACACTCACTTTTGTTCCAAGATTCCTCTTTAGCTTTTTGTCCAGCAGAGATGACAATTTCAAAAGGAAGAGGAGCTAGAGAAGACCAATATTCATGCTTTGATATTGCTACATCTGCACATATGCCTATAAAGCATGGGAGGAATATGCCCAAGAATTACAAGAACAGGAAAGTTAATATGTGAGGGAGATTTTGAAAAATATCCTTTTGTCTAAGTATTCTTCTGTAGACAATAGATATCAATACTGGCTTTGTTACCATGTTTTACAGCAAGACCCCAGTAGCGAGCAAGCCAGCATCTTTTCAGAACTACTTCCTCCTAAAGACAGACAAAAGAATGAATAGAGTTAGAGATTGATAGGAAAATAGAAGGCCGTTAATTCTCATTCTCGTAATAAAACAAACCATTTCTTCTTGAGTCAAAATCATTCTCTGTGTCATTGTGCGGAGTGCTTTTGCTTCCACTTCAGCTTCTTTCTGTTGTTCTGCAGCAGCTGCAGTATCATCTTTCAGGTTCTGATAAAAGAAAAATAAGAAGGCGTTAAATAAACAAAGCACGAATAATAATTTAAAGAAAAATACTTCCTTCGAGATCACCTGAATTTCAACACGAAGAGCATTCATTTCCTCCTCTCTCCCACCCTGCGCTTGTTGGGCAGCCTTTAGAGCAGCCTGCAACAAGAATAATGAAATGACTCAGTCTAAGAAAAGAATTTCCAATGAAACAGCACTGATGAGCTCATTGCTAAACGCCCGAAACTGAAGTAGTAAACTATTAGAATCAGAGCTAGGGAATAAAAATAACAAGGATTATATAGATGGCTGCATGATTCCATAACTGCCTCTCAGACGCATTCGTTTACACAAGAAGCAACCATGCAAGCTCCTCCATATTGCAGGAAGCCTTTCTTGATAATATAGCACGTCAAACTTTCAATCTCATTTATTTGATATTTTTGTCACATTCAATATTTTATTCTTTTGCACACACCTCTCTTTGACGCAGAGCAGCTTCCTTCCTGCAAATATACCATGCAATTAAAAAAGAAAAAATTAAAACTAACCCAAAACAAAAGCTCTAAAGTCTAACCAGAACTTATTTAAAGGATTTTAGACCAAGTTTACCTAGCCACCCATTTGGTTTCCATGGATACACCTTCTCCAAGAGAAGCAACCTGCCAAAAACAAAAGGAACAAGGACATAGATGTCAGCATATGAAAAGTAGAGATATGGAGAACATATTAACTTCTATTGTTGAATGTAGACCAACACTAAAATTGCTTATAAAAACATACTAATCCAGAATCCTATATTAAAATTGTGGTGTTAAAACAAACTTGTTAGCTTTGCAAATCGGATTACTTATCTGGAAAAATTTACCTGTTTCTCAAGCTCCCTGGCTCTAGCTTCTACCTCCTCTCGTTTTTGCTCTGTATATCTTAGCTGTAAACATAATGAGGGAGATGTACTCAATATTGCATAAAATGGTCATAAAATCAATTTTGCTTGGGTGTGAAGGAGCATACCTTCTCTAATATGGTCTCATTCTCTTCTTGTAGCATATCGAGCTGCAATATCAATATAATCAACTTCAAAAACAGTCCTTCAGGGATTCCAATACAAAATTCACATAAATATAACGTAACAATAAGCATAGCCAATATATGAGTTTAAACTTTTATACAGAAATTTACTCATGTCAATACTATATAACTATACTTCATCACGGAGTGCAGAAGCTTCACGTTGATTCCCGCTATCTGTTGGCTTATGTTGCCTGATATCTAATGGAAACCTGAAATTGTTAACCACCAGTTAAAAATCAAAGAAGCCTGAAATGTCAATATTAGCCACATGGCCAATAAACTATAATTAATAAACCCATCATTTCACACACATGCACCCACAAAACTGTAGATATATATGTAGTTATATGACTTCAGTGAATAAAATAAGGGTTTGAGTTCATACATACATCAAAAGCATAAATTCCATGAAAATGCAAAAGATATTATTTGAAAAAAAAATAAGAATCTGTATGTTCAATATTACGACATCCATATGAAACTAACTAGAAAATATTGGACATCACGAGATATTTTTATATAATTTTCTCTTACAGTTTCTCTCAATAAGTTTATGAGTAGAGAACAAAAGGTTTCAAAAACTTGTTCTTTTAAACATCCAACAATATAGCTTTATACTATTATTAGCTGAACCTGAAAATGCCAGAAGCAATATCACTCAGTAAATTACTTTAGCATCAAGAATATGAGGAGTTGAAAAATTCAGCTACCTTTTGTCTCTAGTTCTATTGGTAGGAGGATCAATTGGAGGTACAGCCATCGGAGTTTGAATTGTGGATTTACTTGGTGGCACTATCGATGTTGAACGTACGGACACTGCCGGCCTTCCAGCTGATGTTGAACGTACTGAAACATTATGGTCCAAGAAATTCCGACCTAACTAAAAAATCAAAAATGAAAAATCCAACCTGTTACTAACTTAACTATGAAACCTCCAGATTATGACTAGAAACCAGCCTAACTGAATTCAAGTTTCACGATATCAGCCAAATTCAATTTCAAAAAAAAAAAAAAAAGAGAGATAACGGACACCATCAGTTCGATATTACAGCTAATAAATTCAAAACACTTGCCAACTTTCATGCCATAATTCAACAAACGAGTTCAAATAAGCACAGTAAATGAAATAGCATACGAAGCAACCATTAAAGGAATTACCGCAGGAGATGGAGATCTATTAGGCCTAGAGGCAGAAATCGGAGGGATGGCCATGGAATTGAAGCCGTTCTTACTGCTGGTACCGTTGTTAGAGTGAGAAGAGAGAGAAGGACGCCTCGGAGCACGGAACACGAGATCATCGTCGTCTTCGTCGTCGTCGTCGTCGTCGTCGTCGTCGTCAAAGGCCGTCCTGGAAGCCATGACCTGAGCAAGCCGTTGTGCGGCCGCTTTCGCGGCAACGTTACGATGCTTCATGGTGGCGGAGGGACCGAGACGCGAGTTAGGATGAGCCGGCGACATGACCGGCGACGAGGAGCCAGTGCTACTGGAGTCGACGCTCCACTGGCGCGCATAAACCGGACTATCGGTTCTTCTCCGATCCATCACCAGTCGCAGTGAGAATACGTATGGTATCGTTGACGAACGACAGACGGAATTCCTGGGAGCTAGATTTTGTTGGGGAAATTTTGAGACGGAGAGGTGGTGGAGCTGAAGCTTGTTCGAGTCATTGTTGACTCGCTGGTCTGACTCGGACGGGGTCCGCGTAACGTTGGTGAAGTCGTTTTGTGCAGTTGTGCTGTGTCGCGTGCGTTGAATTAAACGACGGCGTTTCACTTGTGAGAGGGGATTGCGATGACGTGTAATGGAAGTACACCTGTTTTCTGCTATTTCTGGGAGGAAAATGTATTTTGGCGGCGCATTAAACGGAGTCGTTTCACATAATAACTGAAATGAAATGGATCTTCTCCAATTTTTTCAACCCTTGACAAAATACAGTGCAATCTCTCACCTTTGATTTTAATAGTGAGACCAAAAATAAATAAGAGAGAGAGAGTGATAAATGGTTAGATTAAACACTGCACACCATCCAGTTTTTTATTTACTGGAGAGGATCCTCTCCCCATATAAGTTCACCTAAATAACTAAGGGTGTGTTTGGCAAACCCGTTTGAGAGGATAAAAGTACGTTGAAGTTTTTTGAACGCTGTATTTTAATGTTTGGCAATCTTTTTCTTCTAAACGCAGAAGTGATTTTGCAGCTTAAAAGCACGTTTACTAAAAGTAAAAAATTGTTACTTCTGCGTTCACTTCAACGTAAGTTCACATTTTATTATTATTATTATTATTGTTGGTGTTTTCCAAAAGAGTTTTCATATTTGTTTTATTATTGGTGTTTTTCAAAAGAATTTTCATATTTGTTTCAAATTATATCAAATATTTTAAATTTTTTTATATTTTAGTTGTTTTATTAATTTTGTTATTTTAATTCTATTATAATATGAATTATTGATCTTATTAAAAATAATAAAATAAATAAAAAACTAATCATACATAACAATGAAATCATAAGTAATAATTAATAATAAATAAAAGAATACTAAGATTACTAATAAAATTATAGAATATTTTTGTTTGACATTGTAAAATTATTATTATAATTTTTGTTTATTGTTTATTCTAATATGTATAATATATTATTGTTCCTATTGAAAATGATAAATTAAATAAAAAATTAATTATAAATATAATAAAAACATAATTAGTAAAAAATTAGAATCTAAATAGTAACCAAAATAAATTACTGAGAGTACTTATAAAAAGTACTAAATATTATTTTATATCTTATTTTAATTTAATAAATAATATTAATTTTTATTAAAAAATTATAATAAACTAAAATAAAATTTTATAAAAATATTATATAAAATATACTAAAAAGTATAAAAAAGATTAATATATTAAAAAATAATATTATAATGAATATATATTTTTTTAGTAATTAATTAATTATCTCTAAAGTGATTTTAATTAATATTATCCAAACAATTTCATTTTTCAAAACGATTTTAGTATAAAATTGCCAAAAATCATGTTGGCACAAACTCACTTTTATCCAAAATCAATTTTACAAAATCACTTTTATTCAAACTCCAATTTAACCAATTCTAATCCAAACACACACTAAATAAGTTCTTGCTAAACCACAATATTTACCCACAATAATCAAAGTGGATTTCCCCGCTTTATCTAATTATTTGTCGATTATGTCAGAAATTAATTTAAAAATAGAAAAAAATGGTATAATTCAATAATATAGAATCATAGTGTTTTATGCAGAATGCGAATATGCAAAAATTTAAAACTACAAAATATAATATATGTTTGTTAGTATTGACCATTTAAAAAAAGAATTAACTCAGTTATATGAGAAAGACTGCATGCTCGAAACGTGTTCTTAAGTCCTGCTCGTTTGATTAAGCTTTTCGTGTGAAAAAATAAAATGTAATTTGTGTTTTGTAGCTGTGCAGATAAAAACGCTTATTGCTCCATCTGCGTTTCGCACAACATTGTGTTGAGCTTCTTCATGCGTGTGAGAGAAGGCGAAGAATTTGAACTTCTTCTCGTCTTATCATTAGCAAAACTTTTTTATTATTTTTTTTAAATTTTAAATTAATTAAAATGGTTCGTGATTTTATATTAGTTGCGGAATATATTATTGAACATCTGAATAATTCTTAATATATAAATTTGAGACAAATATTAATTTGGTATCCAAAAAATTTTGACACTAACAAAATAGTAATTGATTTTTGTTGTTGACAAAATAATCTCTAAATGATATTAAAAATTAACAAGTGTGCTCATGAACTCGCCGAAATATATGTCCGATGAAAATGATGCTGAGGTTGAATTTTTAATTGATTAACTCAATCCACCTTAAAAAATTTTCCTAACTATAATCTCTCTCCTCTCCAACAATTCCAACAATTCCGTAACTGTAATTGCCCCCTTTTTTCACTCTCTATCGCCCATACCGTATGGTCGCCATCTCATTGCTGGATCCTCTGCATTTGTTAGCTCTTACATCGTCTGTTACTTTCGTCTGTGTTGAGTCATTCTTTTACCTCGTCTCTGCACCTCCTTTTTCTGTGTTGAAGCTGTCGTCTTGACTCTGCCGTGGCTCGCTTTTTCTACCTCGCATCTGTTTTTGTATGTCGTCTCTCTGCCGCCTCGAGTTCGTCTTTGCGGGTTGATCTATCTCTGTGACTCCATCTCTCTCACTAAATCAATATGCCTTTTTCTCAAGTTTGCCACCTTCGTTTAGTTAGCATTTTTACCGTCCTTTTCTCAAAGCTCTATTGTAATGTCTAATTCGTAGATTTTTATTATCTATTCATTCTGTCTTTCTTTGATTTTCATTTTCTTAGGGAATCAATTTGTCTTTTTCTGATATTTTTAATGAATGTGGTGATTTTGATACTAAGATTGATTGCTTGATTGGATTTAGATTTAAATATGGATTGTGATAGTGTTATGTTTGTATCAGTATGGTTTTGAAAGAGTTCGTTGGAGAGAAAAATTTGGGTAAACTTAGTGTGTTATGAAGGGGGAATCTTTTGCTAGATTAGGGTTTAGGGTGGATTTTGCAAGTTTGGGACAATTCATGATCAAGAAAGCGCATTAGGGAAGGAGGGGATTAGGGTTCAGGGGAGAGGGGTTTGGTGTTTTGATTTTTTTTATGATGGATTGAGTTGTTTAATTGAAAAATACAACTAGGTATATACATTAATAAGGCTGCCATTTCAATAAATACGGTGGCCAATTCAACAACATTTTTATCAGAGATGTGTTTCGACGAGTTCAGGAGCACGCTTATCAAATTTTAAGTTCTTTTAGGGACCATTATATTAATAACAAAAGTCAGGTACGATTTTATCATAATTAAAATCTTTTAATTACCTATTTAGTATTTATCTCTATAAATTTTTTATTTTTTTATTAGTATATTATACTATTATTGTTACTGTTATTATTATTACTGTTATTATTATAGTTATTATTATTATTATTGTTATTATTATTATTATTATTATTATTATTATTTTAAATTTTAAAATAAAAAAGTTAAAATGTAACCTCTGTTTTGTAGTATTCAAAGTAAAAAAAAGAAATAAAACACAACTTGCTTTTGTAGGTTGCATATTTAAAAAATATTAAACTCCTAATCATAACCTGCATTTTACAAGATTTAAATTTAAAAAAAAAAATCAAATCGTAAGCCATATTTTATACTGATATTTTATCCGTGTCTATTTCATTGTGTAACACTAATTTTCTTTCTATATTTAAAAGAATAAGTCGAATTATATTTACATTCATAAAACAATACTTCAAATGACAATGAATATTGTCATTATATTATTTTAGTGTTATATAGACTGACATGACACATTTTAATATCAATAGGTATATTTTTCTTTTTTCTTTTTGAAAAATATCTTTCATTCAATTATACATAAATTAAGTTTTAATTGTTAAAATATTATTAATTGCCAATCATTTTTCTGATCATCTTAATTTTTTTATATTAATACATGATTTAGTGTTTAAATATCTATTCTCATGAATGATTAAATTATTTTCACACAAATATATAAAATAAATGTTTAATATACACTTTTAAGTTTTAATGATTAAATCATGACTAGAATAGATATTTTAATAATTATCATAATTTTTTATTATATTTTTGTTAATCAATAATTCTAATCATTTTAATATAGACATTGTCAAAATTATGTATTAAATAATTAAATTTGTTAATATTTAAATAAGAAAAAAATAATTATGCGATGTAATTTAAATATAATAACATTAATAAGAAAGAATCAAGGATCCATAATAAGATTCAATATATTATTTTATTAAAAAATCAATCACATGATATAAATTAAAAAAATAATAAATTAGAGATCTTATTTATAAAATAGAATCAATTATGGAAGTTACTAAGATATAATAGGGTATTAATATTGGATATAAAGAATTAAGTAGATAGAATTGAGAAGAAAATTTAATAATATGTCACACATTTTGGTGTAAATATTGGAATTAGTTATCTCTATATATTTATTAAAACGAAGAATTAATCATAGTATATAATTGAAAAATCATAATATAATAAATTTGTCGTTTTTTTTAAGAAAGAAAGAACTAAAGATGTACACAATATACAATAAAAATCAATAATAGGTATACACATTTGAAGAAGTAGAATTTGACAAAAAAAATTTGAGGACATATAGTATTATGATTCGAATTTTTTGATCGATTTTTTTTTAATAATCAATTTAAAAGAAGAGTCAATTATCTGATATAATTTAAAAATTAGAAGGTAACAAATTAGATATTTTATTTATAAAAAGAATTAATCAAAAAATATATTCTAAATATAGTTGGAATAAATCAATCATGAGTATAAATATTTGAATATGTAAAATTGAGTAAAAAAATTGATGATAAGGTGCACTTTTGTGTGAGTATTTAAATCACTTTTCTCTTATACATTTATTTAAAAAAATCAGTCATAAAATAAAATTAGAAAAATAAAACATAATCAATTAAGAATTTTAATTATGAGAAAAATAATCAATTAAGGGATGTAACTAATATATAATATGAATTAAATTGTGGACATATATGTTTGAACAGAAAGAAACAAGTCTAAAACTTTGTTATATGACACAATTTGATTCATGCTTTTAAATTGGTTCCTTTCTATATATCCCTTTAAAAGAAGAACCAATTCTCATTTTTGGGTATATAATAAAAAAAATAAAAATATAATAAATGATGTTTTACTTTATCTTTTTATAGAAAGAAACAATTAAGAGAAATAATCAAGATATAATGTAATTATATGAATACAAATTAGGCGTGAAACATGATGATGTATGTATTAATGTGACATCTTATAATGCGTGTTTAATTTTTAAAATAATTAATTTTAAAATGAATAATGGATGAATGAATATAGATAAAGGAAAGGAAATTGATGGTAAAATAGTACTACGAAATTTTGAGTAAAGAAAAAGAAGAAAAAATTTAAAATGATGAAAAGAAATAAAAATAAAAAAGGTTAATAAAAATGAGATCAATTATAAATTATTTTAGAATTTGATGTTACTTGAGAAAAAATGTGAAAAGTTGATATATAAAGCAATTAAGAAAAATTAATTATGGCATTCAAAAGTAATTTTTATATTGTTAAAAATTGAATTATGTAATATATAGATGGAGGTGTTGGTTGAGTGAATATTACCTGAGTAGCATTTTTGTTTCTAAAATTAGTTATTGAAAAGAATGGCTTATAAATTTATAACATTTTAACATATATATATATATATATATATATATATATATATATATATATATATATATATATATATATATGTGTGTGTGTGTGTGTGTGTGTATAATTTTATTAATAATTAAAATTATTCATTTATATTTATACAACTTAAATTTTTAAAGGATATTATTTACAACATATTATTGAATAATATTAGTTAAAAATTAATAATTTAAAAGAATTTGATATGAATATTTAAATTGAATTTTCACTATTTATATCATATTTAAAAGAAAAATTAATTATGATATATATAATATGAAAAAAAATTAAATTGAATAAATATTTTTAATATTATATAAATATTTTTCGTACAGCACACCTTCAGATACACTTTTAAGTTATTAAATTGAATATGACAAAATTTATACTAAACTCAAGAGCTTATGCCAGTAATAAGTTTTAGATGAATCAATATACAAATAGGAAAGAGTAATTACTTAAATCAATTCTAAAAATTTTAAAAATAAATATTTTAGTCTTTTAAAAAAATTAATATATAGATCAATTTTTAAAATTTTACTTAAGTAGATAATTATTTTTTAGTCTAATTTTTAATAGAGTAATTATTTAAATTAATCCCAAAAATTTTAAAAGTGAATATTTTAGTCCTAAAAAAATTAATACATTAATTAATCCTTAACATTTTTTTCTATCAGATATAATAGTCTTTTATCTATTTTACTTTTACTATATGCCAATTTTTATTATTATTAATTTAACTTTGTGCATGTGGTCGATGATACTAGCATAGTAATACACTCTTTTCGTTGGAAATTAAACAAATAAGGTGAATAATGATACTTTAAAATTTAAATTAAAATATTTTCTTTTAATATAAACATGCTTTTAAAAATAGGATATCTTTTGATTATATTAAATACAAAAATATCAAATAGTTTTAACTTTGAGTTTTTTGTAGAATAATTTCTAATTATTATTATTATTATTATTATTATTATTATTATTATTATTAAGTGACTATATATATATATATATATATATATATATATATATATATATATATATATATATACAAAAACTCTTTTTATATTATAAATACATACATAAGAATCTGTCCCGAGGGTTACCTGAAACTGGGTTGCTTTTGGGTCTGGACGTAACTCGTAAGGTTCAAACATCTTTTGATGCAGCATCCGACTTGTGTTGGAGTTGAAGTGCTACCGTCCAAGTTCCTCGTGATGAGGTGGGAGTGGTACCTGTAAGGGACTCCGATGCTTGAGTTAGCAAGGGGTTCAAGCAGGTTTTTAGTAGATTGGATCTTGAATATACCTGAGGTTTTGTTAGTATATTTATAGTATAAAGATAACCACCTTTAGAGTAGTTTCACCTTTGATGGTGGATGACCATTTTCTTTATCTTGAAAATTTGTTCGGATCTCCTTTCTAAATAAAGTGGAGAAATAGTAGGATATATTTTAGGCATGGTTATGAAAATTGAACCGGACCGACTGGTCGAACCAAACCGGTCCGACCAGGAAGCGAAAGCTATTGCAGTTTGGTTTATTAAACAAAACTGTTATTTCTGAAACTGCTAGAAAACTGTTGAACTGGCCGAAAACCGGTTGGTCGAACCAAACAGCGAACCGATCGGTTTTTTTAAAACGACGTTTTTAGTTTTAAGGAAAAAGGGGAACTTCGAATCAGCCTCTTCAATCTTCAAGCTCCAACTCTCCTCGTTCTCAACCTCACCTCACCTTAAATAAACCTTCAGAGCTCTTTCCCCAAAAGAAACCCTAGTCTTCCCCACCACCACCGCCGTTCTTGTTACTACTGTTGTTCATCTCACTCAAGATCTTTGTCTGTTATTCATGCTCCAGCCCCTCTTCTCATTCGCCAATCTCCAAATTCTTCATTGTGCTCGTTGAGTCGGTGTGCTCCAACCCCTCATCCTGCTCACTCGTGCTTCGCCCATCATCCCTCGTCTTACTCGTCGCCTGGTTGCCGTTGTCTGTCGTGTCAGTCCTCTCTCTATCAAATTTAGGGTTACTGATGGATTTGTTTTTTGATTTGACAATTTGATGTAACAATTGGGTTTAATGTTAAAATCGTCAACATTAAATTTCTAGTTGGGACTTAGGTAACAACTTTACTCATCTTGATTCAATGCAAATGTTTTTGGTAGATTTGTGGTACTAGATTTGGAGCCAATTATTGAATATTTTATGTTTTTATTGAATGATTATCTAATTAATGATTATTGATTAGCTCTGGCCGCTCTGTTCTGCTGTTGTTTTATGGTTTGTGATTTTTTTGGATAGTGATATGCTGTTGGTAATGTGCTACTTTGTGTTTCTATTTTGTGACTTAATTATGCATAGATTGTGACTCCTTTGTTCTTGTTGTCCTTTGAATGCTAGAAATAGATTGCTTCTGTCATGTAATAAAAAACCTTAGAATATGTGTAGATTGTCATGCTGTGCTAAAATTTATATCTAAAGTTTATAGTAGGGAGATCATTGTGCGCGACAGAGTACGATTTCACATATTTAAAGAAGGTGAATGTTCTTGCATAAATTATTGCTGAATCCAGAAGTAAATAAATGCTTCTCATATCATTTTGATGTAGTTTTATAGATAAATTGGATACAGCTTTTCATTCTGTATTGTAATTAAAAGTTAAAAGATGTCTGTGTAGAAAAAGTTAAGACTCTGAAAATTGACAATTTTTTGCACTTAATTCTAATATTCTTTTGTTATTATGAAAAAGGAACATATAAAATAGCAACTGCAGCACACTTATGAACTCAATTAAGCACTAAAAGTAACGAGAACCATGTCACAGGAGCCCATATGTTGAAGCAATTGAAACTAATCTTGTAATTCGTATATTGAAGAACGACTATTTTGTCAAAAGTTGCATCTATAATTTGGAACAAAGGCTCTAAAATAATGCAGCATCACAAGACATATTCAGTTAACTATGAACTATCATTGTCTAGCATATACTTTATTTATTATTTTATTGTAAAATGGATATTTTTGATTGAATTATGATTGAACCAGTTAGACTAATAAACCAGTGATTAGAATGGTTCGATGACCAGTACGGTTCTCATAACCTTGATTTCAAGAGTCGATTGCTTATTCAAATAAGCAGAGCCGATTTCCGTTTCCAGAGGTTGGGTAAAAGAAGCCACCTTTATTGGATGGGCTTTTAACCCTTTTAGGCCTGGCTATTTGTCGGACCTCTCTTTTCGAGAACTATGCTAATTGTTCTCGTGCTTCTGCTAAGTAATTTTTCATATTGAGATCTTTGGGTTGATAAGTGCCGTTAACTTGGGAAGTTATTACCTGAGAGTCACTAAATACTATCAACTTTTTTGCCCCGACTTCTTTAGCTAGCTTCAAGCCAGCAAGCAAGGTTTCATATTCTGCTTGATTATTAGAAGCAGGAAACTCAAACCTTAATGATAGTTCTATTCGAGTTCCTTGTTTATTTTTCAAAATGACTCCTGTTCCGCTTCTGGCTTTGTTGGAGGATCCATCTATATACAGGTTTTAGGTCGTTGGATTTCCCTGGCCTTCAATATATTTGCTCACAAAGTCAGCCAGATACCAGGACTTAATTGTTGTCCGAGTTTCATATCTCAAATCAAACTCAGATAGTTCCATAGCCCATTGTAGCATCATTCTCGTAATGTCCATCTTTTGTAGAATGTGCTTCATGGGTTGATTAGTTTGGACTTTTCTGATGTGATTCTGAAAGTAAGGTCAGAGTCTTCTGGAGGTGATGATAAGAGCATATGCGAACTTTTCTATCTTTTGATAGTTTAATTATACTCCTTGTAGGGCTTTACTCACAAAGTAGATGGTTTGTTGTCCGTCCTTATCTTCTCAGACCAAGGCTGATGCTACAGCTTGGCTTACAACTGCCAGGTAAAGGATAAGCTCTTCTCTTGCAACAGGTCGAGTAAATTGGCCTAGAAACGTTTTAAAATTTTAAAAGGCATGCTTGCATTCCTGGATCCATTCAAATTAATTTTCTTTTTTAAGTATTGAGTACAAAGGTAGAGACTTTAATGCTGACCCTGCCAGAAATCTAGACAATGCTGCCAACTTTTCATTTAGTTGTTGGACTTCTTTGAGGTAAGTTAGACTTTTCATCTCTAATATTGCTACGCATTTGTCTGGATTGACCTCTATGCCTTTATGAGTGAGCATAAAACTTAAGAACTTTCTGGCCTCCATTGCGAAGGCGCATTTTGAAGGGTTCAATCTCATTCGATGCTTCGTTATTGTAGAGAACACTGATGAGCGGATAATTTGTATACTTTTTGGCATTGTTTTTAGTATGTTTTTGGTATGATCTAGTTAGTTTTTAGTATATTTTTATTAGTTTTTAGTTAAAAATCACTTTTCTGGACTTTACTATGAGTTTGTGTGTTTTTCTGTGATTTCAGGTATTTTCTGGCTGAAATTGAGGGACCTGAGCAAAAATCTGATCCAGAGACTGAAAAGGACTGCAGATGCTGTTGGATTCTGACCTCCCTGCACTCGAAGTGGATTTTCTGGAGCTACAGAAGCCCAATTGGCGCGCTCTCAACGGCGTTGGAAAGTAGACATCCTGGGCTTTCCAGCAATATATGATAGTCCATACTTTGCCCAAGATTTGATGGCCCAAACCGGCGTTCAAAGTCACCTCAAGAAATCCCAGCGTTAAACGCTGGAACTGGCACCCAAATGGGAGTTAAACGCCCAAACTGGCATAAAAGCTGGCGTTAACTCCAAGAAGAGTCTCTGCACGAAAATGCTTCATTGCTCAGCCCAAGCACACACCAAGTGGGCCCGGAAGTGGATTTTTATGTCATTTACTCATGTCTGTAGACCCTAGGCTACTAGTTTTCTATAAGTAGGACCTTTTGCTATTGTATTATGAGATCCAGAGCTTTTGATCATGCTTTGATGATTGAACCCTCTTTGGGAGGCTGGCCATTCGGCCATGCCTAGACCTTGTTCTTATGTATTTTCAACGGTGGAGTTTCTACACACCATAGATTAAGGTGTGGAGCTCTGCTGTACCTCGAGTATTAATGCAATTACTATTGTTCTTCCATTCAATTCCGCTTGTTCTTGTTCTAAGATATCACTTGTTCTTCAACTTGATGAATGTGATGATCCGTGACACTCATCATCATTCTCACTTATGAACAAGGTGACTGACAACCACTTTTGTTCTACAAGCAACCAATGCTCTAGTGAATATCTCTTGGATTCCTGATTGCACGATGCATGGTTGATCGCCTGACAACCGAGTGCTCGCCTGACAAACGAGCCAACCATTCCGTGAGATCAGAGTCTTCGTGGTATAGGCGAGAACTGATGGCAGCATTCAAGAGAATCCGGAAGGTCTGACCTTGTCTGTGGTATTCTGAGTAGGATTCAATGATTGAATGACTGTGACGTGCTTCAAACTCCTAGCAGGCGGGGCGTTAGTGACAGACGCAAAAGAATCAATGGATTCTATTCCGGCCTGACCGAGAACCGACAGCTGAATTCCGCGTGCTGTGACAGAGCATATGCAATCGTTTTCACTGAGAGGATGGGAGGTAGCCATTGACAACGGTGAAACCCTACACAAGATTGCCATGGAAAGGAATAAGAAGGATTGGATGAAGACAGTAGGAAAGCATAGAGACGGAAGGGAAGGCATCTTCATGCGCTTATCTGAAGTTCCTACCAATGAACTACATAAGTATCTCTATCTTTATCTTTTATGTTATTTTCGTTCATCACCATATACATTTGAGTCTGCCTGACTAAGATTTGCAAGATGACCATAGCTTGCTTCATACTAACAATCTCCGTGGGATCGACCCTTACTCACGTAAGGTATTACTTGGACGACCCAGTGCACTTGCTGGTTAGTTGTGCGAAGTTGTGTAATGCCATGGAATTGAGCTACCAAGTCTTTGGAGTTCATGACCGGGGATTATGAGAGTTGTGAAAAGTATTGTTCACAATTTCGCGCACCAAGTTTTTGGCGCCGTTGCCGGGGATTGTTCAGTTTGGACAACTGACGGTTCATCTTGTTGCTTAGATTAGGTATTTTTTTTTCGAAATTCTTGAAGATGAATTTTAGAGTTTCATGATGATTTGTTGAAGTCTGGCTGGCTGAGAAGCCATGTCTAATCCCATTGGACCGAGGTTTCAACTTGTCATCACAAGAGCTTGTTGATCTTTATCAATCTTGCTTTTGGAGCATTGATCTGCTAAGGCTTGGCTGGCCTTTGGCCATGTCTAGTGTTTTGGACCGAAGCTTTCTTTGAGAGCTTGGCTGGCTGTGAAGCCATGTCTAATTCCTGGACCGGAGTCTTAGACTAGCATTGCACTGATTCCTGGAATTCTCATTAAGAATTTTGATATCTTTTTCCACTTAATTTTCGAAAAAAAAAATCAAAAAAATTTTATAAAAAAACCAAAAATATTTTATGTCTCTTGTTGAGTCTAGTGTCTCATCTTAAGTTTGGTGTCAATTGCATGCATGTGTCTTAGTGATCTTCAAGATGTTCTTGATGATTTACTTGCTCTAATCTTTGAATTCTATTGACTTGAAGTATTTTGTGTGTCTCATATGCATTCTCATATTGTTAGTGTCAGTGGTATACAAACTGCTAAGTTTGGTGTCTTGCATGCATTGTTATTTGATTCCTGTTGCATTTTGATTTTTTTCTTATTATTAAAAATCCAAAAATATTTTTAATTTGTGTCTTTTCAAGTCAATAATACAGAGAATTGAAGATTCAGAACATACAGCAGAGGAATTGCACAGAAAAAGCTGGGCGTTCAAAACGCACAGTGAAGAAGGACAGACTGGCGTTTAAACGCCAGCCAGGGTACCTGGTTGGGCGTTTAACGCCCAAAAGGGTATAGTTTTGGGCGTTAAACGCCAGAATGTGCACCATTCTGGGCGTTTAACGCCAGGATGGCACAAGGGGGAGAATTTTGTTTTCAAATCAAATTTTTTTCAAGTTTTCAAAGTTTTTCAAAATCAAATCTTTTTCAAATCATATCTTTTCAATCAAATGTTTTCAAAATCAATTTCTTTCCTTTTCCAAAGATACTTACTATCAATTAATGATTTGATTCAACATTTCAAGTATGTTGCCTTTTCTGTTGAGAAAGGTTTAATGTTTGAATCATATCTTTTCTTGATAGCCAAGTTACTATTTTTTTAAATCAAATCTTTTTAAAATTGTTTTCAAATCATATCTTTTCAATCACATATTTTTAAAATCAATCATATCTTCTTAACCTCATCTTTTTCAAAATAGTTTTCAATCAAATCTTTTTGATTTCTAATTTCAAAATCTTTTTCAAAAATCATTTTATTTCTTTCCCACTTTCATTTTCGAAAATTAAGTAATGTTTTTCAAAAATATTTTCAAAATCTTTCACTTAATTTTCAAAAATTACTTCCCTTCTCCTTACATCCTTCTATTTATGGACTAACACTATCCCTTAATGCAAAATTCGAACTCCATCTCCTTTGATAAGTTCGAATTTTCTACTTCTGTCTTCTACTCTTCTTTTCCTCTGACACTTCAAGGAATCTCTATACTGTGACATAGAGGATTCCACATTTTCTTGTTCCCTTCTCTTTCTTATGAGCAGGAGCAAAGACAAAAGCATTCTTGTTGAGCCTGATCCTGAACCTGAAAGGACCTTGAAGAGAAAGCTAAGAGAAGCCAAAGCACAACTCTCTTTAGAGGACCTGACCGAATTCTTCAAAGAAGAAGAACACATGGCAGCCGAAAACAACAACAATGCAAACAATGCAAGGAAGGTGCTGGGTGACTTTACTGCACCTACTCCCGACTTCTATGGGAGAAGCATCTCTATCCCTGCCATTGGAGCAAACAACTTTGAGCTTAAGCCTCAATTAGTTTCTCTAATGCAACAGAATTGCAAGTTCCATGGACTTTCATTGGAAGATCCTCATCAGTTTTTAGCTGAGTTCTTGCAAATCTATGACACTGTCAAGACTAATGGGGTAAACCCTGAGGTCTACAGACTTATGCTATTCCCTTTTGCTGTAAGAGACAGAGCTAGAACATGGTTGGATTCTCAACCTAAAGAAAGCCTAGACTCTTGGGAAAAGCTAGTCAATGCCTTCTTGGAAAAGTTCTTTCCACCTCAAAAATTGAGCAAGCTTAGAGTGGAAGTCCAAACCTTCAGACAGAAGGATGGAGAATCCCTCTATGAAGCTTGGGAAAGATACAAACAATTGATCAGAAAATGTCCATCTGACATGCTTTCTGAATGGAGCATCATAGGTATTTTCTATGATGGTCTCTCTGAACTGTCCAAGATGTCTTTGGATAGCTCTGCTGGGGGATCTCTTCATCTGAAGAAGACGCCTGCAGAGGCTCAAGAACTGATTGAAATGGTTGCAAATAACCAATTCATGTACACTTCTGAAAGAAATCCTGTGAACAATGGGACTAATCAGAAGAAAGGAGTTCCTGAGATTGACACTCTGAATGCCATTCTGGCTCAGAACAAGATATTGACTCAACAAGTTAATTTGATCTCTCAAAGTCTGTCTGGAATGCAAAATGCACCAAGCAGTACTAAAGATGCTTCATCTGAAGAAAAAGCATATGATCCTGAGAACCCTTCAATAGAAGAGGTGAATTACCTAGGAGAACCCTATGGAAACACCTATAATTCTTCATGGAGAAATCACCCAAATTTCTCATGGAAGAATCAAGAAAGACCTCAACAAGGTTTCAATAACAATAATGGTGGAAGAAACAGGTTTAGCAATGGCAAGCCTTTTCCATCATCTTCTCAGCAACAGACAGAGAACTCTAAGCAGAACCCCTCTGACTTAGCAACCATGGTCTCTGATCTAATCAAAACCACTCAAAGTTTCATGACTGAAACAAGGTCCTCCATTAGGAATTTGGAGGCACAAGTGGGACAGCTGAGCAAGAAAGTTACTGAACTCCCTCCTAGTACTCTCCCAAGCAATACTGAAGAAAATCCAAAAGGAGAGTGCAAAGCCATTAACATGGCCGAATTCTGGGAGGAAGAAGAGGCAGTGAACGCCACTGAGGAAGACCTCACTGGACGTCCACTGGCTTCCATTGAGTTCCCCAATGAGGAACCATGGGAATCTGAGGCTCAAAATGAGACCATAGAGATTCCATTAGAATTACTTCTGCCATTCATGAGCTCTGATGAGTATTCTTCCTCTGAAGAGGATGAGTATGTCACTGAAGAGCAATTGCTAAATACCTTGGAGCAATCATGAAGCTAAATGACAAGTTATTTGGAAATGAGACTTGGGAGGATGAACCCCCTTTGATCACCAAAGAACTGGATGACTTGTCTAGGCAGAAACTGCCTCAAAAGAGGCAGGATCCTGGGAAGTTTTCAATACCTTGTGCCATAGGCACCATGACCTTCAAGAAGGCCTTGTGTGACTTAGGGTCAAGTGTAAACCTCATGCCCCTCTCTGTAATGGAGAAGCTAGGGATTTTTGAGGTGCAAGCTGCAAAAATCTCACTAGAGATGGCAGACAACTCAAGAAAACAAGCTCATGGACTTGTAGAGGATGTCTTGGTGAAAATTGAAAACCATTACATCCCTGCTGATTTCATAGTCCTAGAGACTGGGAAGTGCATGGATGAATCCATCATCCTTGGCAGACCCTTCTTAGCCACAGCAAAGGCTGTGATTGATGTTGATAGAGGAGAGTTAATCATTCAAGTGAATGAAGAATCCTTTGTGTTTAAGGCTCAAGGATATCCCTCTATCACCATGGAGAAGAAGCATGAAGAGCTTCTCTCAAAACAGAGCCAAACAGAGCCCCCACAGTCAAACTCTAAGTTTGGTGTTGGGAGGCCACAACCAAACTCTAAGTTTGGTGTTGAACCCCCACATTCAAACTCTAAGTTTGGTGTTGGGAGGTTCCAACATTGCTCTGAGTATCTGTGAGGCTCCATGAGAGTCCTCTGTCAAGCTAATGACATTAAAGAAGCGCTTGTTGGGAGGCAACCCAATGTTTTATAATTAACTATTTCCTTTTGATATTTTATCTTTTTTGTAGGTTGATGATCATGAGGAGTCACAAAATCAATGAAAAAAGCAAAAACAGAATGAAAAACAGGAAAAAAAATAGCACACCCTGGAGGACATACCTACTGGCGTTTAAACGCCAGTAAGGTTAGCTGTTGGGCGTTTAACGCCCAGTCTGGCACCATTCTGGGCGTTTAACGCCAGAAAGGGGCACCAGACTGGCGTTAAACGCCAGAAAAGGGAAAGAACCCGGCGTTAAACGCCAGGAATGGGCACCAGCCCGGCGTTTAACGCCAGAAATGGCACAAAACGTGATTTTGCATGCCATTTGGTGCAGGGATGACTTTTCCTTGACACCACAGGATCTGTGGACCCCACAGGATCCCCACCAACCCCACCACTCTCTCTCTCTTCTTCACCCATTCATCAATCACCTCAACTCCTCTTCCCCAAAAACCCCTCACCTATCAAATCTCTTCTTTCTCTTCACCACTCACATCCATCCTTCATAAAACCCCACCTACCCCACTATTCAAATTCAAACCACTTTCCCACCCAAACCCACCCTCAAATGGCCGAACAACCCTCTCCCCCTCTCCTATATAAACCCTCCTTCACTCCTTCATTTTCACACACCTTAAACACCATCTCTCTCCCCTTTGGCCGAATACAAAGCCATTCCCTTTCTCCTCATTTCTTCTTCTTCTACTCTCTTCTTTCTTCTTTTGCTCAAGGACGAGCAAACATTTTAAGTTTGGTGTGGTAAAAGCATTGCTTCTTGTTTTTCCATAACCATTTATGGCATCCAAAGCCGGAGAAACCTCTAGAAAGAGGAAAGGGAAGGAAAAAGCTTCCACCTCCGAGTCATGGGAGATGGAGAGATTCATCTCAAGGGTGCATCAAGACCACTTCTATGAAGTTGTGGCCTTGAAGAAGGTGATCCCTGAGGTCCCCTTTTCACTCAAAAAGGGTGAATATCCGGAGATCCGACATGAGATCCGAAGAAGAGGTTGGGAAGTTCTTACCAACCCTATTCAACAAGTCGGAATCCTGATGGTTCAAGAGTTCTATGCCAATGCATGGATCACCAAGAACCATGACCAAAGTGTGAACCCGAATCCAAAGAATTATCTTACTATGGTTCGGGGGAATTACTTGGATTTTAGTCCGGAAAGTGTAAGGTTGGCATTCAATTTGCCCATGATGCAAGGAGATGAACATCCTTACACTAGAAGGGTCAACTTTGATCAAAGGTTAGACCAAGTCCTCACAGTCATATGTGAAGAGGGCGCACAATGGAAGAGAGATTCAAGAGGCAAGCCGGTCCAATTGAGAAGGCATGACCTCAAACCCGTGGCTAGAGGATGGTTGGAGTTTATCCAACGCTCAATCATTCCCACTAGCAACCGGTCCGAAGTTACCATAGACCGGGCTATCATGATCCATAGCATCATGATTGGAGAAGAAATAGAGGTTCATGAGGTTATAGCCCAAGAACTCTATAAGGTGGCGGACAAGTCCTCTACCTTGGCAAGGTTAGCCTTTCCTCACCTCATTTGTCACCTCTGTTACTCAGTTGGAGTTGACATAGAGGGAGACACCCCCATTGATGAGGACAAGCCCATCACTAAGAAAAGGATGGAGCACACAAGAGATCCCACTCATCATGAGATCCCTGAGATTCCTCAAGGGATGCACTTTCCTCCACAAAACTATTGGGAGCAACTGAACACCTCCCTAGGAGAACTAAGTTCCAACATGGGACAACTAAGGGTGGAGCATCAAGAACACTCCATCATCCTCCATGAAATTAGAGAAGATCAAAGAATCATGAGAGAGGAGCAACAAAGACAAGGAAGAGACATTGAGGAGCTCAAGCACTCCATAGGATCTTCAAGAGGAAGAAAGAGCCGCCATCACTAAGGTGGACCCGTTCTTTAATTTCCTTGTTCTTTATTCTTCTGTTTTTCGAATTTTAGTGCTTATGTTTATCTATGTTTGTGTCTTGTGATCATTAGTGTCTTAGTGTCTATGCCTTAAAGTTATGAATGTCCTATGAATCCATCACCTTTCTTGAATAAAAACATGCTTAATTGAGAAAAAGATAAGAATTGCATGAATTTTGAATTTTATAATAGTTTAATTATTTTGATGTGGTGGCAATACTCTTGTTCTCTGAATGTATGCTTAAACAGTGCATATGTATCTTGAATTTGTGGTTCATGAAGGTTGGCTCTTGAAAGAATGATGAAAAAGGAGACATGTTACTGAGGATCTAAAAAATCATTAAAAATGATTCTTGAAGCAAGAAAAAGCAGTGAATACAAAAAAAAAGAGAAAGCAAGCGAAAAAAAAAACCGAAAAAAAAGAAAGAGAAAAAGAAAGAGAAAAAGAAAGAAAAAGAAAGAATAAAGTTGTGATCCAAGGCAAAAAGAGTGTGCTTAAGAACCCTGGACACCTCTAATTGGGGACTTTAGCAAAGCTGAGTCACAATCTAAAAAGGTTCACCCAATTATGTGTCTGTGGCATGTATGTATCCGGTGATAATACTGGAAGACAGAGTGCTTTGGGCCACGGCCAAGACTCATAAAGTAGCTGTGTTCAAGAATCATCATACTCTACTAGGAGAATCAATAACACTATCTGGATTCTGAGTTCCTAAAGAAGCCAACCATTTTGAATTTCAAAGGGTAGAGTGAGATGCCAAAACTGTTCAGAGGCAAAAAGCTAAAAGCCCCGCTCATCTAATTAATACTGATCTTCATAGATATTTTTGGAATTCATTGCATATTCTCTTCTTTTTATCTTATTTGATTTTCAGTTGCTTGAGGACAAGCAACAATTTAAGTTTGGTGTTGTGATGAGCGGATAATTTGTATACTTTTTGGCATTGTTTTTAGTATGTTTTTGGTATGATCTAGTTAGTTTTTAGTATATTTTTATTAGTTTTTAGTTAAAAATCACTTTTCTGGACTTTACTATGAGTTTGTATATTTTTCTGTGATTTCAGGTATTTTCTGGCTGAAATTGAGGGACCTGAGCAAAAATCTGATCCAGAGACTGAAAAGGACTGCAAATGCTGTTGGATTCTGACCTCCCTGCACTCGAAGTGGATTTTCTGGAGCTACAGAAGCCCAATTGGCGCGCTCTCAACGGCGTTGGAAAGTAGACATCCTGGGCTTTCCAGCAATATATGATAGTCCATACTTTGCCCAAGATTTGATGGCCCAAATCGGCGTTCAAAGTCACCTCAAGAAATCCCAGCGTTAAACGCTGGAACTGGCACCCAAATGGGAGTTAAACGCCCAAACTGGCATAAAAGCTGGCGTTTAACTCCAAGAAGAGTCTCTGCACGAAAATGCTTCATTGCTCAGCCCAAGCACACACCAAGTGGGCCCGGAAGTGGATTTTTATGTCATTTACTCATGTCTGTAGACCCTAGGCTACTAGTTTTCTATAAGTAGGACCTTTTGCTATTGTATTATGAGATCCAGAGCTTTTGATCATGCTTTGATGATTGAACCCTCTTTGGGAGGCTGGCCATTCGGCCATGCCTAGACCTTGTTCTTATGTATTTTCAACGGTGGAGTTTCTACACACCATAGATTAAGGTGTGGAGCTCTGCTGTACCTCGAGTATTAATGCAATTACTATTGTTCTTCCATTCAATTCCGCTTGTTCTTGTTCTAAGATATCACTTGTTCTTCAACTTGATGAATGTGATGATCCGTGACACTCATCATCATTCTCACTTATGAACAAGGTGACTGACAACCACTTTTGTTCTACAAGCAACCAAGGCTCTAGTGAATATCTCTTGGATTCCTGATTGCACGATGCATGGTTGATCACCTGACAACCGAGTGCTCGCCTGACAAACGAGCCAACCATTCCGTGAGATCAGAGTCTTCGTGGTATAGGCGAGAACTGATGGCAGCATTCAAGAGAATCCGGAAGGTCTGACCTTGTCTGTGGTATTCTGAGTAGGATTCAATGATTGAATGACTATGACGTGCTTCAAACTCCTAGCAGGCGGGGCGTTAGTGACAGACGCAAAAGAATCAATGGATTCTATTCCGGCCTGACCGAGAACCGACAGCTGAATTCCGCGTGCTGTGACAGAGCATATGCAATCGTTTTCACTGAGAGGATGGGAGGTAGCCATTGACAACGGTGAAACCCTACACAAGCTTGCCATGGAAAGGAATAAGAAGGATTGGATGAAGACAGTAGGAAAGCAGAGAGACGGAAGGGAAGGCATCTTCATGCGCTTATCTGAAGTTCCTACCAATGAACTACATAAGTATCTCTATCTTTATCTTTTATGTTATTTTCGTTCATCACCATATACATTTGAGTCTGCCTGACTAAGATTTGCAAGATGACCATAGCTTGCTTCATACTAACAATCTCCGTGGGATCGACCCTTACTCACGTAAGGTATTACTTGGACGACCCAGTGCACTTGCTGGTTAGTTGTGCGAAGTTGTGTAATGCCATGGAATTGAGCTACCAAGTCTTTGGAGTTCATGACCGGGGATTATGAGAGTTGTGAAAAGTATTGTTCACAATTTCGCGCACCAAACACCTTAGTGAGGTCAGACAAAAGAGTAAGGTCATTCCTGGTCTTGATGAGCATATCGTCCACATATACTTCCATGAGTTTTCCTAGGTGAGAGAAAAATACCTTATTCATCAGTCATTGGTATGTGGCTCAAGCATTCTTTAACCCAAAATGCATTACTACGTAACAATAGTTAGCCTTAGAAGTGATGAAATAAGTCTTTTTTTGTCTAACTTGTACATCGGAATTTGATTATATCCTGAGTATGCGTCCATAAAGGACAAATATCTATACCCTAAGGCCGATTCAACTAGGGCGTCAATGCTAGGGAGAGGGTAAGGATCCTTGGGTTAAGATTTGTTGAGGTCGGTGTAATCAACACACATCCTCCATTCCCCGGCTTCTAATAAGGCTTAGACCTGTTCTTCCATGACATGTGTCCTTTTAAGACTAAGCTTCCGCCACTTTTGTTGAACAGGATGAGATCCTGGATAAATGGTGAGCTTGTAAGACATGAGATTGGGGTCTATACCAGGTATATCGAAGGCTTTCAAAGCATAGAGGTTGGAGTTTCTTTATAAGAGATCAACGAGTTGTGCCTTTAGACCTTCGTCTAGGTTAGTCCCTATACTCGTTGTCTTTCCAGCATAATCCCCAATTTGTACTTTTTCTATCTTTTTTTCAGGTTGGGGACGTAGCTCTTTTTAAACTCAGACACTGTCGAGGTCAACAGTATTGACTTCTTTGCCACCTGTACTGCCTCTTAAGTTGAGAGTTTAATTATAGCATTTTCTTGCTAGCTTTTGGTCTCCCTTTTATAGTAGCGATCCCTTTTGCATTTGGGAACTTCATACATAGGTAGGGTGTAGAGATAACTACAGCTAGTCAGTTTAAAGTAGTTTGACCTATTACGACATTATAAGCAGACATGATGTCGACCACAATGTAATCAACGCTTAACGTTCTTGATCTCGTGCCTTTACTAAAGGTGGTGTATAACAAGATGAATCCAAGAGGTCAGATCCATGTGTCCTCTAAACTAAAAAGGTTGTTCAGATACGCCTTCAAATCCTTTTCCTCTAACCCCAGGTTGTCGAAAGTGGGTTTGAACCGTATGTCCACCGAACTTCCTTAGTCCACCAAAGTTCTATAGAGATTTACATTCGCAAGGATCATTGTTATTACTACTTGGTCGTTGTTCCGAGGGTTACCTGAAACTATAGGTCGATCTCAAACGAGATCTTCTGTGCTGGTCGGAACGGTTGTGTCCGACCTGTTGGACTTGGTGGAGGTGCTGATTCCTTCGTCCCCGGAGGGTGGGGGGTACCTGCAAGGGACTTCGATACTTAAGTTAGGAAGGGTATTAAGCAGGTATTGAGTAGTATCAGAGTATGAGTTATACTTGGGTGCTCCAGTGTATTTATAATGGTGTAGAGAGACCTTCCTTAGATAAGATAAGTTAGTTATCTTATCTTATCTTTATCTTCGAGCGAGGTTATCTTATCTTTAAGGGAACTGCCTTTATCTCTATAGGCTTGGGCTGCCCTTGGATTCGGGTTGCATTCCTCTGTTTGGGCCCTTTATTGGGCTTTCCTGGTAGTTTGGCCGAGTTCTTTGAGAAGAGGTTGGATTGTCCTAACCTGAAGAGGTCGGTCGCTTTGTCGGTAGAACATCCCGGGTCGGACAGCTCGACCCAGGGTATGAACAGTGCCCCTGCTCGAGCTCGGTCTTCCTTTTGAGGTCGAGTCTTTAGTCTTAGGACTTCAATCCTTCTCGGGTGAAACCGAACTCAAGCATTTCGTTGATTTTATCTTTGTAGAGTTCCTTTTTGAATGCGAAACGTTTCTGTTCCGTTTCCTCTGAAAGCGCGCGCTTTTGCATTAGTGTCCTGGCCTTGGGAATGCGCGAGGGTTTTTAATGCCCTCATTAATTGGTTTTCGATGCTCCATTTCTCTTGGCTTTTATTTTGAATTTTATTCTCAAGAAACGGTTTTCTCTTCTCTTGCTTTTTGCTGTAACTTCCCTTTTTCTTCTCTCCTTCTGTTTTCGTCTGAAAACTTGCATTTTTACGTTTCTCTTGTGACGTCGCTTGGTAATTGTTGACGCTTTTGCTTCGAGGGATCGTCTTTTCATCGCTTCGTCCTTCAGCCTTTCGAAGCTTTCCTCCAGGCTGGTTTCTACTTTCTACTCCCTTACTTTTTTTTGTTGCTTTGCCTTTGGTTTTTGATAAAGCTTTTGATTTTTGCTTTAAATACATGCTAGGAAGTTTGATTCTCTTCAATCAATGTGCGCCTATTTTTATTGTGAGGGGGGGTTTTCTTGCTTTTGAAATAGTCCCTCTGTATTCTAGGGTTTATACTGCTTTTTTCCTCTTCTGCAAGCTGCATGAACCTACTTATTTTCCCGGAAGATTGCTCCTTTGATGTTTTTCATTTTGCTGATGAATCCCATAGAAGGATTTTTTGGATGGCTCGTTTTGATTTTTCTTCGCGTTGTTTTGCTTTTTGTTTGTTGGTGAGCTAAGACTATGAATTTGGAAGGTAGCTATTTTGCTGGCTTTCTGGGGTAATGAGTCAATTTTTTTTGGGATATTGCTTTCTGAGAAAGGGTTTCTCTTTGTCGTTGCTATGGATTTTGTCGGGACGTTTAGTCTTGTAGGTTTTCCCGAATCCTTGTTTCCTGATTGCCTCCAAAGGATGCCCCTGGATTTTTTTGGTGTGGGTCCTGGGGCTTCCTTTTGCTGTTTGTACTGTGCTAGACTATGCTGGCTGAGTTGCTTTGATTTCGTCTGAGATGATTTTTTAGTAATCCAATCTCCTTTTTTGTTTGTAGGACTAGTTGGCCATGTCTTCTTGCAAAAATATTGTAGAGACATCCTCTAAGATCCCTGATGGGATGTTTGATTGGTTGGACTCCTTTGTTTTGATGTGTGTTTCTGTGGTAAATGCTGAATTCTGTACGGAGCTTAGGAAACATCACTGTCTCTGTAAGAGTGGAGATCAAGAGAGAAATTATGAATTGGTGGCACCTGATTCGGAAGAGAGGGTTTGTTTTCCTGTCCTGACCCAGGGGGAGCGCCCTTTCTTTTATGCTTACGACTATTTCTTTAGCCAGTTGGACATCACTTTTCCCTTTACTTCGTTTGAGACCAACTTGTTGTGGTCGTGTAATGTAGCTCCGTCCCAGCTTCATCCAAACTCCTGGGGCTTTATTAAGATTTTTCAACTTCTTTGTCAAGAATTGAATATTACCCCTTCTCAAATTCTTTTCCTTTATTTGTTTGTTTTAACTAATCCCAGGATTTCTTCAAAAAAGAAAGCCTCGTGGGTTTCTTTTAGATCTGCACAAGGACATAAGGTTTTTACCATGTATGACGAGTCCTTTAGGGACTTCAAGAATTATTTTTTCAAGGTTCGAGCTGTTGAGGGAGCTCGTCCCTTTTTTCTAGAAGCAAATGGTGAGACATCCTTCCCTTTGCATTGGCAGCAAAATGTAGTAGTATCCCGATATACGTGGAAAATGCTTGATGAGATCGAACAGGCCTTTGTGACGGTTTTGGAGGATCTTTGGGGGGAACCTCTTCATCTGGATACCAAAAAATCTTTGGGAGACCCCTCCCTCGTCCGAGATGCATTGGATATTACTTGATATACATTATTTCTTGTTTTTGCTTTTCTCCTTTTTTCCTGGTCTGTAAAATTGTTGTTTTTCATTTTTTAGAGATGGCCAAGAATAATGATGCAATGAAGGCCTTCAAAAAGGCGAGAAAAGCTACTGCAGCTCAAAACACCTCGGCCCGGGTGGATGGGGAAGGGTATTCTCAGGTCTCATTGAAGCCATCTGTACCAAGTTCTCCTGGCCCGAGGAGAATGATGCCTACTCCTCGGGTTCATTTAGTGGATCCTCCACAGTCTTTCACTACTGCTGTGGTTTCTTCTTCGGCCGTCCCTTCTTCCAAAAGACCTCGAACCGTTGAACCTTTCAATCTGGATGCCCCTGATTTTGACCCCATTGGCTTTGTCAACCAGCAGATTGCTCCTTATGGTGCCCTCTCCATGGATGATGTTTCTCTCCTTCATCCTTTAGATTTTATAACTCGAAGCAGCATTAAGATGGCTCATATGGGAGCTGCCCTGTATCAAACTGCTCAAAATCTTCCTTTGCATGCTACCAAAGCTTTTATGGAGGAAGCTAAGCGAGAGTTCGACCGGATGAAGGGTCTGAAGGAGGAGCTCGAAGTGAAGGTGACTAAACTGGAGAAGGAGCTGGAGGGGGAGAAGGCCAACTCTCTTGCCTTGGCGGCTTCTGTGCAGTTGGCTGAGGACATGGCATTGAAGCACAAAGACAGCTATGTCACGACCTACCGGGAAGTGACGCATCTCAGGGAGGAGTTAGAGTCGGCCCGTGTTGATTATTCTGAGCTCGAGGGTCACCTTGTAGGTAGCGTAACTGCTGCTTATGAGAACCTGAATGAGCAGGTTCGAGTTCTTGCCCCGGAGGTCGACCTTGCTTTATTTAGTTTGGATAATGTTGTGAAGGATGACAAGATTATCCCTGATGATCCCGATGATGATATTGAGCCTCCATCTGAGCCTGTCACCAAAGCTTCAGTTGTGTCGGCTTCTTCAGCTCCTGCTAATCCCGAATTAGATCCTAATTGCCAAATATTGAATCGGGATGACGGGACAGTGGATGCAGTGTCTCTCTAGACTCGCCCTCCTTCACCCTGTACTGATGCTGCCGAGAAGCCTTCAGGTGTTTAACTGATTTTTGTAATTACTTGTGTAGATAGCCCGGCTTGTGGGCTTTTGAACTCTTTATTTTGCTTACTTTTGACACTTTTTTAGTTGCTGGTTTAGCAACTTTATTTTGATAAACAAAGTAGTTTCCAGGCTTTTTGGGCTGAACTTGGTGGGCATCTGAAGCTGGCTATTATTATAACTTTGTGTTTTTATATCATGTCTGTCTGCGCTTGTCTTGGTATTTTCGTAGGCTTTGGGAGTGTTGGAACTTTGTCTGACATGATCGGCTTGATTCCTTTGCCTGATGCTGTTTTCAGCAATTCATTTTATTTGAACTTTGTTCAAGTCTTTGTTAGGAATTATAATGCTGGGGTTGCCGATTTCTTCAGGTCAGTTTTTGTCCGAGTTGTTGTTTGTAACCCTCTTTTTTTGGACCTCATTTAGGTCTCTTTCAGGGGTTACTTTTGTAGCTTTATATTTTGGGTCGACTTCATCATGTCGGGTCCTCCTAAGTTATTTTGTAATCCTCTTTCTTGGACCTTGTTCAGATCTCTTTCAAGGATTACTTTTATAACTTGTATACTTTGGGCCGACTTTATCATGCCGGGTCCTTCTAAGTTATTTTGTAATCCTCTTTTTTGGACCTTGTTCAGGTCTCTTTCAGGGATTACTTTTATAACTTTTATCACATCGGGCTCTTCTAAATTATTTTTGTAATCCTCTTTTTTGGAGCTTGTTCAGGTCTCTTTCAGGGATTACTTTTATAACTTGTTTTGTGGGAGTCTGACTTCATCATGTCGGGCTCTTCTAAGTTATTTTTGTAATCCTCTTTTTTGGACCTTGTTCAGGTCTCTTTCAGGGATTACTTTTATAACTTGTTTTGTGGGAGTCCGACTTCATCATGTCGGGCTCTTCTAAGTTATTTTTGTAATCCTCTTTTTTTAACCTTGTTTAGGTCTCTTTCAGGGATTACTTTTATAACTTGTTTTGTGGGAGTCCGACTTCATCATGTCGGGCTCTTCTAAGTTATAGTAATCCTCTTTTATAGGGCTGGCTAGACCTCTTTCCAGGGCTTTACTTATAACTTCGGTTTTTGTGACTGGTCCGACTTCTTTATGTCGGTCAGCCTTTAAGTTATTTTATAGCAATCCATTTTATTAGGACCTCGTCAGGTCCTTTCTATGGATCACTTTCTATAACTTCTTGCATTATTCTATTTTCATCTTTGCCGATTTTGTAGAAATTGGGTTTTAATCCTCGTTTGGTCGACCTTTTAATGAATTTGGTTTTTATTTTTGGTCTTTATCGTGATCACGTAGTAAATTGGACTTTCACTTTCTGTCGATCTGTAGCTTTATAATCGGACGGTGAATGTTTTAGATTAATGCGGCTTGAGCATTTGTAGAAAATCTGAACAGATTTTATTAAAAAAGAATGCAAATATATATATGCGGGGGGTCAATTCCCTAAGTCGGGTGATTTGTAGGTCTTGGCTTGGCGCCTCGTTAAAAAACCCTTTCAGGAAAAAGAGTACGCCTTATCCCAAGATCCTTTATCATCCCTAACTATATACCTTCTTAGGTTGCAGGCGTGCCATGACCTAGGGAGCTCTCGCCCATCGAGTTCGGACAGTCTGTACTAGCCCTTTCCAGGTACTTCTATGACTCGGTAGGGTCCTTTCCAGTTTGCTGCCAGCTTTCTTTCTCCAGGTCGAGTTGTTCTGATGTCATTTCAGATTAGGATGAGGTCGTTCTCAGCAAAAGCTCGCTGTATTACCTTTTGATTATATTTGGAAGCTATTCGTCGTTTTAATGCTTCTTCCCTAATCTGGGCTCCTTCTCGGACTTTCTGAAGTAGGTCGAGCTCTTCCCTTTGAAGTTGGGAGTTGGCTTCTTTGCTATAGTGGATCACTCTAGGCGACCTTTCTTCGATCTCTACTGGAATCATTGCCTCCATTCCATACGCTAATCGGAAGGGTGATTCCTTTGTGGTGGAATGTGGCGTTGTTCGATATGCCCATAAGACCTGTGGGAGCTCCTCGGCCCAGGCTCCTTTTGCGTCCTGTAATCTCCGTTTCAACCCAGCTAGTATGACTTTGTTGGCAGCTTCGACTTGTCCATTGGCTTAGGGATATTCTACGGAAGTGAATTGCTGTTTTATATTCAAGTCGGTCGCTAGCTTTCTGAAGCCTGCATCTGTGAACTGGGTACCATTATCTGTGGTGATGGAGTATGGAACCCCGAACCTCGTGACAATGTTCCTATATAGGAATTTTCGGATTCTTTGAGCAGTGTCATTAGCTAGGGATTCTACCTCGATCCACTTTATGAAATAGTCTATCCCCACTATGAGGAATTTGACTTGTCCCGATCCCTGAGGGAAGGGCCCGAGAAGGTCGAGTCCCCATTTTGCGAATGGCCAAAGTGAGGTTATGCTGATGAGCTCCTCTGGTGGGGCGATGTGAAAGTTGGCATGTTTCTGACATGATGGACACGTCTTTACCAACTCTGTGGCTTCTTTTTGTAGAGTTGGCCAATAGAACCCTGCGCGAAGTACTTTTTTAGTAAGTGCCTGTGCTCCTAGGTGATTGCCACAAATGCCACTGTGTACTTCTTCTAGGACTTTCTTTGTGTTAGAAGTCGGTACACATTTTAACAATGGTATTGAAATCCCACTTTTGTATAGAGTATTATTTATAATAGTGTAGTATTATGCCTCCCGTTTCAACCTCTTTGCCTCCTTTTCTTCTGTGGGGAGTGCTTCTGTTTTGAGGTAGTTAATTATGGGAGTCATCCATCCTTGATCCTGACCTGTTATGGTCAGGACTTTTTCTTCTTCTGAGATTGATGGATTTTGTAGAATTTGTTGGATGAGGCTTCTAGTGTTGCCCCCTGGTTTGCTGTTGGCTAGTTTTGAGAGTGCGTCAGGTTGGGCATTCTGTTCCAGGGTATGTGACGGATCTCATATTCTCTGAGTTGTCCTAGCTATTCCCTGGTTTTGTCCAAGTATTTTTTCAGAGTGGGATCTTTGGCTTGATAGCTTCCTGCTATTTGCGAAGTGACTACCTGTGAGTCACTGAAGATGATAAGCTTTTGAGCTCCAACTTCCCTAGCCAGCTTCAAACCAGCTAGCAGTGCCTCATATTCCGCTAGGTTGTTTGAGGCAGGGAAACCAAATTTGAGGGAGATTTTGATTTGGGTTCCTTGGTCACTTTCAATTATCACACCCGCGCCGCTTCCAGTTTTATTTGAGGACCCGTCGACGTAGAGATTCCATTCTGTGGGGGTTTCCGATGTATCTATAAATTCTGCAATGAAGTCGGCCAGGTATTGTGACTTGATGGCTATCCACGCTTCGTATTTAAGATCGAATTCAGACAACTCGACTGCCCTTTGCAAGATTCTACCCGCCGAGTCTGTTTTCTGTAAGATCGCTTTTATGGGTTGGTTGGTTTGGACCCTGATGGTGTGGGCTTGGAAGCATGGACGGAGTCATCGAGATGTTAGTATGAGAGCGTAGGAAAACTTCTCTATTTTTTGGTAGTTCAGCTCGGCTCCCTGTCGCGCTTTACTGATGAAGTATATGGGTTGTTGCCCATTGTCGGCTTCTCGAACTAGTGCTGAGGCTACTGCCTGACTTCCTACTGCGAGGTACAATATGAGTGGTTCTCCTTCTCGTGGTCGAGTTAGGATAGGTGGCTGTCCCAGGAATCTTTTGAAATCTTGGAAGGCCTACTCGCACTCCGTTTTCCATTCGAACTTCTTTCCCTTCCTTAAAGTAGCGTAGAAGGGAAGAGATCTTATTGCCGATCTGGCTAGAAATCTAGACAAGGCGGCCAACCTCCCGTTGATTTGTTGTACCTCTTTGACACAAGTCGGACTCTTCATGTCGAGTATGGCCCGGAATTTATCCGGGTTTGCCTCAATTCCTCTCTGTGTGAGTATAAAGCCCAAGAATTTGCCAGCTTCCACTGCGAAGGTACATTTTGCGGGATTGAGTTGCATGCTATGTCGTCTTATAGTGTCGAATACTTGGGTCAGGTTGGACAATAGCATCTCTTCATTTTGTGTCTTTATGAGCATTTCGTCCATGTAGACTTCCATGATTTTTCCGATATGATCCGAGAAGACCTTATTCATCAATCTCTGATAAGTAGCTCCCGTATTTTTAAGACCGAAAGGCATGACAATGTAGCAGTAGTTTGCTTTTAGGGTTAAGAATGAAGTTTTTTCTTGGTCGGGTGGATACATTGGGATTTGATTGTATCCCGAGTATGCGTCCATAAATGAGAGGTATTTATATCCGGAAGAGGCATCGACCAGTGCGTCGATACTTGGGAGTGGATAAGGATCTTTTGGGCAGGCTTTATTGCGATCAGTAGTCGGTGCACATTCGCCACTTCCCATTTGATTTTTTCACCAAGACGACGTTAGCTAGCCTTAGTGGGTATTTGACTTCTCTTATGAATCCTGCCTCCAGTAGAGCTTGTACCTGCTCTTCCACAACTTGAAAGCGTTCTGGTCCGAGCTTCCTACGCCTCTGTTGTGCTGGCCGAGATCCTGGGTAGACTGCTAGCTTGTGGCACATTAACTTGGGGTCTATGCCTGACATGTCTGCAGCCTTCCATGCAAAGAGGTCAACGTTATCTCGTAAAAACTGTATGAGTGATTCCTTTATGTTGCCATGTAGGATTGTACCGATACTGGTCATTTGGTCTGGGGTATCCCCAATCTGGATTTTCTCTATTCCGCCTTCAGGTTGTGGGCGGAGTTCTTCCCGCCTCTGAGCTCCACCGAGCTCGATTGTGTGGAATTCTTTTCCTCTACTTCTGAGGTCTAGACTTTTGTTGTAACAGTGGCATGCCATCTTCTGATCTGCTTTTATTGTAGCTATCCCTTTTGGATTTGGGAATTTCATGCATAGATGTGGAGTTGAGACTATTGCACCAAGCTGATTTAACGTTGTCCGGCCTATTAAAGCGTTATAGGCTGAACCTACGTCGACCACTATGTAATCTATTTTGAGTGTTCTTGATTGGTTTCCTTTTCCAAAGGTTGTGTGCAATGAGATGTATCACAGTGGTTGAACCGGGGCGTCTCCTAGTCCGAACAGGCTGTTCGGATATGCTCTGAGTTCCTTTTCTTCCAAACCGAGCTTGTCGAAGGCAGTTTTGAACAAGATGTCGGCGGAGCTCCCCTGGTCTATTAGTGTGTGGTGGAGGTTTGCATTTGCCAGTATAACCGTGATGACCATGGGATTGTCGTGTCCTGAGATTATCCCGGATGCATCTTCTTTGGTGAAGGTAATCGGGGGGATGTCGGGCGCTTCCCCCTTCCCCTCGACATGATATACCTCTTTAAGATATCTTTTGCGATATGATTTGGAGACTCCTCCTCCGGCAAATCTACCGTGTATCATGTGGACGTGTCTTTCTGGTGTACGAGGTGACTTCTCGGTTTGTCCAACATCTTCTTCCCTTCTTCTTTTTCTTTGCTCATCGTCCCGGGTGGCCAGAAACCAATCTAGCTTCCCCTCTCTTACTAGCTTTTCGATGACATTTTTTAAGTCAAAACGTTCATTGGTGGAATGCTTGCAGATTCGATGGTATTAACAATATTTAGCCCAATTTCCTCCTCTTTTTTACCTTTGAATGGTCGAGCTAGGGGTATTCTTTCAGTGTTACATACCTCTCTGTAGACATCTACGAGAGACACCCGAAGGGGGGGTGTAATTGTGATTTTTTTTATTTTTTCTCCATGCTGATCTTCCTTCTTTTTGGATTCTTTGTCTTTATCCTGGGAGGTGAATCCGGATTTCGAGGTCTCTCCTAGTCGAGAGTTTTCGTCTATGTTGATGTATTTCTCTACTCGTTCTTGTACTTCGTTCAGAGATGTGGGGTGTTTTTTCGATATAGATTGGCTAAAAGGTCCCTCTCGCAACCCATTGATAAGGCCCATAATGGCAGCCTCTGTTGGTAGGTTCTGTATGTCTAGGCATGTTTTGTTTAATCTTTCCATGTAGTTACAGAGAGTTTCCCGTTCTCCTTGCCTGATTCCTAATAGACTTGGAGCGTGCTTAGCCTTGTCTTTTTGGATGGAGAATCTGGCCAAAAACTTCTTGGCCAAGTCGTCAAAACTCGAGATGGACCTAGGAGGTAGATTGTCGAACCATCTAATTGCCGTCTTTGTTAAGGTAGTCGGAAAGGCTTTGCAACGAACTGCATCTGAGGCATCGGTGAGGTACATTCTACTTCTGAAATTGCTGAGATGATGGCCGAGATCTATAGTGCCATCGTACAGAGTCATATATGGGAGTTTAAAGTCTTTAGGGATTTTGGTCTTCATGATCTCTTTGGTGAATTGATCTTGTTCCTTGCGGGAGCTGTCCTCATGAGGGGATCGGTTGGCTTTGGTTTTGAGATCGGCTTCGAGTTTTAGGAGTTTGTCCTCCAATTCCCGGTGTCGCCTTATTTCCTTTTGTAGGTCTTTCTCTGTCTCTCGTTGACATAGGGCATCTTCCTCAAGTTTTTTTAAACGATCTTAAAGCATCTCCATGGCTCCCGCATTTGAGTTAAGTTGAGGAGTATCCTTTGGGGTAATGTCTGCGTTTTTGTGCGGCGTTCTATCCTCTAGATCTGAATTGTGATCGTTGTCATGGTCGTCCACCATAATGATAGGATGACTTCCAGGTTTCCCAGCAATGGCGCCAATGTTCCGAGGGTTACCTGAAACTGTAGGTCGATCTCGGACGAGATCTTCTGTGCTGGTCGGAACGGTTGTGTCTGACTTGTTGGACTTGGTGGAGGTGATGATTCCTTCGTCCCCGGAGGGTGGGAGGTACCTGCAAGGGACTCTGATGCTTAAGTTAGCAAGGGTATTAAGCAGGTATTGAGTAGTATCAGAGTATGAGTTATACCTAGGTGCTCCAGTGTATTTATAATAGTGTAGAGAGACCTTCCTAAGATAAGATAAGTTAGTTATCTTATCTTATCTTTATCTTCAAGCGTGGTTATTTTATCTTTGGAACCGCCTTTATCTCTATAGCTATTTTTATATACCTTGACTTAAGCAAGGTATTTTGCTGGATGGGACGTTACCAGGGGGTGCTTATTCTGATTTTTATGGTTTTAAATTTTTGTAATTTCTATTTCTTCCTTTGTTAGAGTTTGCTTTTTGATTTTACATTTTGCTTTATGATTTTGCATATTGCTTCATCAGTGTTTGTTGATTTTCCTATATTTTGCTGATTGAATCCATATAATTGCCATAGTTTTTTTCATGTGGTAGCTTTATCTGATCCATGTGGCATTGCTTGCATTTTGTATTTCATGATTTGTTTGTATTTCTTCTTTAGATGATTCCTATCCTTTCTTTCAAGTTCCAGTGATTGCTTCACGTGTTATAAGTTGTATATGATGCCATTGGAACTCTAGCTGAAACTGTGGGTGGGGAGCTGAATCAGGTATGTTATTTTTAATAACTTCCCATGGAAGGGTAAGCAACCTTCCCTACATAGAATTTTCTCTTTCTCTTTTTCTCTTAAATTATTTTTCTTGCCTTCTTTTGTGTCTAATAAATTTCTGTATGAACTGCTTCTTTCCTTGTTTTGCAGCCTGTTTATCTTAACATTCTCATGCCACCATTTACAGAGAAATGGTAGCAGCTTTCAAATTCAAACAAAGATCTCTTTCCTCTCTTGGTATGCTTTATATCTATAGACCAGGTAATAATCATTACTAACATATATGACATCTATGCTTCCTTTGTCACTCCACAAACTCTCAAGTCTCCTTGTTATAGCTGTATATCCAACTCTTCTTCCCAATAACTTAACTATAAGGGTGTTCTACCATAATTTTTAGAGCTTCCTTTCCATTTTCTCATTAATGATAATGTTGTAGTCCTTTATCTCTGATCTCCACTCTTATTCTTTTTGGAGTGTAGTTGCTGCCATCTCTTTCCATTCCTTGCATTTCTCAGGTTTGTCCTCTACTTCTTCTTCTTCATCATCAAACTCACCCTCAGATCTTTTTTTTCAGACCCTCTACTGCCATTTTATTTTGGATAAGACCCTCTTTGACCATATGAGCAATAGTTCTTATATTCTCTAGACCTCCCTCTAATGGGGTACCATTAACCATCCAGTATTCCTTTGTTGGTATGAGCAGCTGGGTTTCCATCTTTACACACTTTCTTCTTGCTTCTCTTCAAATGGTCTTGTTCCTCTTGAGAAGGCCGACAGTCATGTAGAGCCCCTCTCGGGTGCCCAGAGCCATCCATGGTGGCTGAAGGTTGCAAATGGCGGTCTATAGCACATGTGTTCACCCTACTTTTTCTTATGTTTTATCTGTTAGGAAATGTCTTATCTTGTCTATGATGTTATGTACTTTGAAAGCATTTATTTCACATTTCGATATCTCGATATAGGTCCTCTGTTTTTTGTCAATTTCATAACTTCTACAGTATGCTTTGATTCCCAATTCTCACATGCATCTCTGAATATTTTCATGATTTGGTTGTAATAAGTCAAAATAATTAAACTGGTAATGTTTAGTACTTTCCTTTCCTACTAGCATGATTCAAGCAGCTTCGTAATTACAATCATTGGTTTAAGTTTCAGTTGCTTTGAATGTTGTGGCCACATTTAATTCATCTTAGTTGGTGTTATTTATGTTGATAATAAGCACCATTATTACACCTTTTCTTTTGGTATACAAGGTTCTACTACAGTCAACTTAATGATTTGGTTTCTGCTGCATTTTATAATGATTTATTTCTCATACTGGAAGTTAAAGCCAAGCAGCTGGTATGTGTATTTCTAGTATTAGTTTAGAGTTCAGCTGAGTGGTATTTTTTCAATTATTTTACTAATGTACTATGTTATCTATACAGGAAATCTCTAAGGTTAAAGAGGCTATTTCAATAGTAAATAATGCATGCTGGTCTATTGAAGAACTTGCAGTTAAGGTATGTTAATGTTATGCGCTACATTCTGATTAAATTTTGTAGAACTGTATTATGGCTGAAATCTAATTGGCTTAGTCAGAGTTATGTGCAAATGTAGTTTTAAACTATTAGTTTCAAAATCCAATTAGGATAAATGGTTCTGCTCTTTGTGATTGCTATTTGGCTGTTATCTTTTAATTTTCCACTTATGTATTTTTGTCTTATGAATTTTATAACAATATGATTGTTTTAGTTCTGGAGAGTATTTCAATTTATTTATATATTTAATTGGCATCTTTTAGATGGTTGGGATTTTCTAGGTCCCGTCAGATCTATGCATTCACTAAATTTTCTATGATATACGACAAATTTCGGAAAGCATGTTATTTATCTAAACTGACAAAGAGTTGAATGGCACTCTTGTTAGACATTAGGCTTTGGATATCTTTGAATAAATCATTATTGCTCCAACTCCTTGTTTTGGAATAGATTCCTATAACTTGGCATTAGAGTCTCAACTCAAATATTCTACAGATTTTGTTATCTGATATTTATGTCTATGTGGTTTCTTTTTTCCAGCATGAGTCTTTTTTCGACCATGAGTTTCCATTTTTTATTTTTGATATTCGGTTATTAGAGTGAATAGCTTTTGACATAAACTTATTCTTTTCTATTTTCTTCTCTCATGTGAGAGTTGAACAGATTCAAGAAAAGAAGATCAAGAAAAGTTCTGACATGAATGTTGACCATTTGAAAGCATTGGAAAATGGCTATAGTTCAAGTAGTTCTAGTAGCTCCATTCCTTACCTTGCAAATGGAGACATACCTTCACTAAAATTACCTGTAGTAGTTGTACTTTGGCCTTTCAGTTGATTTTTTCCTCTTCATGTTTTTTATGTTTCTATCTTGAGGGTATAACTTTAATGTGACGTTTCTTCGTGAACAAGAATTTGATGTATTAAGTATTAACTGGAAATAAGAGACGAAGTTATGCAAGGTTTACTATAGATTTGGTTCTTGGATGAATAAGTTACAAATGTCTTTACATTTATATTTTGTTTACAGATAATTTTTATTATTTAAAGAAATTATTTAGTATAATTATTACAAAAAAATTAGCGACATACTCGCTGTTGATGATAGTGACAAATTAAAGACTTTATTGCAACTGAAACATTTATGAGAAATTTATCGATTTGTTACTAGTTCAAAAGGAAATTGCGATGATATTTTGCGATAGTATTGTAACTAATTGATTACATATTATTTTCTAGCAAGTTAGCGACTACTTCATAACTCTTACTTTCTCATTTAGAATAGTTTTGGTTTAGCGACAAAATTCCTACAAATTTGATTAAGGATTTTCAAAAATTAGCTATAGATTTGCTACAAAACGCGACAAATTTGCGATCATGTTAGCGGATAACTTGTAACGAGTTATATTTGAAAAAATTCTTCGCTAATTAGCGTCAACTAAGCTTTTTATTTTGTCTACGAAGTTAGCTTGTGTTTAGCGTCGAGTTTGCTGCAATAGAGTTTGTCGCTAATTAGCGACTACCGTTTAGTCTATTTCTTCTATGGAATTAGCTTTTACTTTAGTGATGGATTTGCGACTATCTATTCGGTAGCTAAAAAACTTTCCGATGAAATAGCGACTGTTGTATTTGCCTCGCTGATTTGCGACTTGTAATTAGCGAGGAAAGCATTAGTTGCTAGGCGGTAGCTAATTTGTCACAAATTATATTTTGCGTCAGATTAGCAATGATTTTACGACTCTTTTCGTGGTAGCTAATCGGCCATATTCTTGTAGTGTAGGCTTGGGCTGCCCTTGGATTTGGGTCGTGTTCCTCTGTTTGGACCCTTTATTGGGCTTTCCTGGTAGTTTGGCCGAGTTCTTTGAGAAGAGGTCGGATTGTCCTGACCTGAAGAGGTCAGTCGCTTTGTCGGTAGAACATCCCGGGTCGGACAGCTCGACCCAGGGTATGAACAGTCGTCGTGACCAGTTATCACCCCTTGTGCATCCTCTTTGATGAACGAGATTGTGGTAAATTAGAAGCTCTATTGTATTTCCTGATTTGGTATACTTTTTTAAGACGCCTTTTATGTGAGGATTTAGTGATTTTTCTTCCTGCAAACCCTTCGTTTATCTTGTGTATGTGTCTCTCAGGAGTTTGTGGGGGTCGATCTCGCCATCCTCCATCATCATCATCATCATCTCTTTTCCTCTTTCTTTGGTTGTTCGACCTCTTGGCCAGGTACCTTTCTAGTCATCATTCCCTGGCCAACTTTTCTATGACATTCTTTGAGTCATAACAATTATTTGTAGAATGCCCATATAGTTTATGGTACTCGCAATATGTTGTCCGGCTTCCAGCCATTTTGTGTTTGATGGACCGAGGAGGTGGAAACTTTTCCGTGTGACATATCTCCCTGTAAACATCTACGAGAGAAATTTGGAGTGGGGTGTAGTTGTGGTATCTTTGAGACTTTTTTGAGTTGTATTCTTCCTTTTTCTTAGCTTCATTCTACTTGTCCCGAGCTTGGTAGGAAAAATTTGGCCTCGGAGGTGGTTCTCTAAGTCGGAAATTTTTCTCCATGTTGATATACTTTTTTGCCCACTCTTGTACTTCATACAAGGAAGTCGGTTGTCGCTTGGATTTGAATTGGGAGAACGGCCCTTCTTTAAGGCTATTAACCAAACCCATTATTACTGCTTCAGGAGGTAAATTTTGTATTTTCAAGCAGGCTTTGTTGAATCTCTTTATATAATCTTGGAGTGTCTCTCCGACTTCTTGTTTGACTCTGAGCAAGCTTGGAGCATTCTTGGATTTATCTTTCTGAATTGAAAATTGGGTGAGGAACTTCCTTGCTAGGTCATCAAAGCAAGTTAACGACCTGAGTGGTAAGTTGTCAAACCATTTCAGTGCTGCTTTAGTCAATGTTGTCGGGAAGGCCTTGCAACAAGTCGCATTGAAAGCATAATCTAGGTACATCCGGCTTTTGAAATTACTGAGACAATGCCTCGGATAGGTCGTTTCATCATAGAGATCCATGTCGGGGGTCTTAAAATTTCTAGGAACCCTGGCTCGCATGATCTCTTCAATGAACAGATCTTCCCCTCCAAGAGGACTTTCCTCCCGATCTGCCCGATTGCTCCGTCTTCGAAAGTCAGCTTCTAACTTCGAGAGCTTCTCCTCTAGCTCTTTTTGTTGTCGTACTTCTTTTCGTAATTCTCTCTACTTTTCGTTGTCATTTAGCCTCTTGCTAGAGTTGTTCCAATCAGCGGCGATGGCCGTGAACCAACCCTAATATCTCTGTCGGATGTGGAGGTTCTTCGTCTTCAGGTGGGTGGACTTCCGAGTGAATTCATCATGATGATGGTTTTCTGAGATTCCCTCCCCGTAGGGAGAATTTGTTCTTTCTCGGGGTGGAGGTAGTGCAAGCGTCAGGTCGTCATTGTGGGGCTCTGGTTCCGACACAGATGTTATATGACCATCTTCATACAGGTTGTTCGCCATGCTTAGATGTAAATTTCCAAGTCCCCCGCAACGGTACCAATGTTCTGAGACTTACCTGAAACTAGGTTGCTTTTAGGTATGGACGTGAGGTCCAGACACCTTTTGATGCAGCGTTGGACTTGTATTGGAGCTGAGGTGCCACCATCCGAGTTTCTTCGTGATGAGGTGAGGGGTGGTACTTGTAAGAAAATTCGATACTTAAGTTGGCAAGGATTTAAACATGTTTTTAGTAGACTAGATCTTAAATATACTTGAGGTTTTGTTAGTGTATTTATAGTAGAAAGATAACCACCTTTAGAGTAGTTTCACTTTTGATGGTGGATGATTGTTCTCTTTATCTTTCGAATTTGTTCAGATCTCCTTTCTAGATAAAGTGGAGAGATAGTAAGAGACATTTCAGGAGTGGGTTGCTTATTCAAATACGCAAAACCGATCTCCGTTGCCGTGCCCAACCTCTATGAGGTCGGGTAAATGAAACCACCTTTATTGGATAAGCTTTTAACCTTTTTGGATCTGGCTTTATATTTTGCGTCAGGGTATCAACAAAATCTAATGAATAAATTTATTATTATTTTTGCCCAAAATATACTAAAAATCACAGTATAGTATTATTGTGTAATTAGTAATAATAATCATGATAATAATAATAATAATTTTATTTTACTTTTTTTTTATAAATGGAAGACTATTATGTTTGACAAAAAAATGTTGGAAATTAATTTGTATATCAATTTTTTTAAAAACTAAAATATCAATTTCTAAAATTTTTAGAGACTAATTTAAATAATTATTTTGTTGAAAAATAAACTAAAAATTAATTTATCTATTGGAGTAAAATATTAAAAATATTTTTATATATTAATTATTTTAAAAACTAAAATAATTACTTTTAAAATTATTAAAAATTGATTTAGGTAATTACTTAACAGTGAATGAATTAACTCATTTCCCATTTTTATTTCTATTAAGTACTAAGGGAGCAAACAAGTTTGGTTTGCTTTTACGTGGACTAAATTACTTTTATGCAGTCACCAAAAAAAAAAAAAAATACTTTTATGCGAACATTTTTGCATTTTTTAAATATGTGATTTATTTATCAACCTATTAGCCGTAAAGGAATCTAAATCGTTTTTTATTTATCTATAAATTAAGAACGATAATGCGAGTTGATAAATATAAATATTATTAAAAATGTATTAGTTGCAAAATTTATTTATATTCAAAGGAAACACAAATTTAGTTGGTAAAAATTTTCAATTTGAGTGTTATTAACTTATGGGATTTTTTATTATAAATTAAAAAATATATATTTCTTAAAAAAATTAATCAAATTTTAATTTTTAAAATACAATGTTTTTTTTTTTTTTTTTTTTTTACATTTAGGATGAGTTTGCTATATCTACTGACAAACTTGTTATTTGTATAAGGTTCACCGTATCCACCAGCAAACTTTTAGTTTTATATAAATTTGTTATTTATTATATTATTTTTTTAGTATAAAACTTAAATTTTTTATTTTCTCCTATTTTTATTTACAATAATGCTCTGCATCCAAGTAATTTTCTAACCATGTCTAACTATGTTATTTTCTCTCACGCATCGCGTCACCTTTTCTTTCATGCTTTCATAACAGATTTTTAATATAAATCTCTTTAACGTAAAGCTTCCTTCTTCGTTCTTCTTCAACGTAAAGCTTCTTCATTCTTCTCTGATTTCTCTTCAGATTTTCGTTCATTTTTGTTGTGTGCCTCCTCTAATTTCTTCTCTTTCTCTTCATATTTCGATCTGCATTTGAATAGCATATTATTCTTCTGAATCAAATAGCATATTATTCTTCTAAACGAATAGCGTATTATCAAAACAATGAATGATTTAAGTTCAATTCAGTTGAATGAGAGCGATTTGAATTATTCTTCTGAATCGAATCAAGTGGACGAGGTTTGAATTGGTCTTCATTTTATCTAGTTTCATTCTTCAACAATTTTGAATTGAATAGAATAGAATGCAATTGAATAAAGTAATAAAACCAGTGTTCAATTTTTGATTCATTTGGTATTATACAATGGTTTTGTTTTGATAATATTTTTTGTTCATTCTAGAGTGCAAGAGTTTATGAATTTGAATTTATATAATGGACACTTTTCGGTTCATTTGTTATTATACAATAGTCTTGTTATGATATTATTTCGGTTCATTCATCAACAATTTTGAATTGAATGGAATGGAATGGAATAAAGTGATAATAAATAATTTTATCCTTCTTTGCTAAAATCAGTGTTGTTTATATATGAATTTGAATTTGGATAGAATGCAGGAGTTTCTGAATTTATAGTATGCATATGTTTTGATTCATTGGTTATTACACAATGGTCTTGTTATGACAATATTTCAGTTCATTTTACAGTTCAGGTGTATTGTCGATGAACAATTTGTTCCAAAGGTTGGAATGGCTTTCAAGACACTCGAAGAAGCTGAAAAGTTTTACAAATATTATTCCAAACTTGCTGATTTTTCTACGAAAATAAGGAACACTACTCGGAAGGGAGATGAAATTAAGAATAAACTAATTACATGTAGTAGAGAGGAAAAATGAAAATCCAAGATATCTCCAATTCTGAAACAAACTCCTCAATTGGAATAAACTGTCCAGCCAGTATTTATGTACATATATTGAAGGACGTTGGTCTTTGGATTATTTCTAAAGTTGTTCTGAATCATTCACATTCTTGCTGTCTAGATCGAGCATATATGCTTAAACAACACAAGGAGCTAAACATGTTTGTGCGTCGTACCATTGAAAATAACGAGGAAGCCATAATTAGACCGAGTAAAACATATGAGACATTTGTAGCAGCAGTGGATCATTATCGTGAACTAAGTTTTATAAAAAAGATTTGAGGAATTACATTACAAGGGAAGTACAAAATATTTTCGAACAAGATGATGTCAAATAATTTGGAAAATACTTATTAAGAATGAAAGAGAAGAATCAAGTTTCTTTTTCTTTTTTAAGCTTAACCTTGAAGTTGATCACTCTATCAAAAATTTATTTTGGGTTGATGTAAGAAGTAAGGCTGCGTATGAGTATTTTGGAGATGTTGTTTCATTTGATATGACTTACAACACAAACAGGTATTTGGTTCATTGTGATATAATATTCGGTTCATACACATAACCAGTTTCGGTTCATAACTGTTGGTGTCCATTTGCAGGTACAATATCGTTTTTGGTTCTTTTGTGGGTGTAAATCACCACGGTCAGTCGACACTTCTTGGATATGCTTTGATAAAAAAATGAGGATATTCAGTCATTCAAATAGTTATTCGAATGTTGGTTTTGTTTCATGGGAGGAAAGACACCAAAAGGAATTTTTACCGATCAATATGCATCGATGTAAAGGCTATTGAGAGCCGCATGCCAACAATAATTCACTAGTGGTGCATTTGGCATATCATGAAGAAGATCCCAAGTAAATTAAATGGCTATAAGCAACACGAAGAAATCGAACAAGAGAAGAGTCATGTTGTTTGGAACTCGTTTACAAAAGATGTATTTGACAGGAATTGGAATGATTTTCTCATGAAATATTCATTCAAATTAATTAATGTTGTTATTTTTTCGGTAAAAAGTGAAAATGGGTATAAGTTTCAATTCATTTTGTGTCTGATTTCGGTTCATTTGTAAAGCTATTTGAAGATCGTCATTTATGGATTTCAGTTTATCTTGATCACCACTTTTGGGCTAGGATGAGAAGCACACAAACGAACGAGAGCATGCATGCTTTTTTAATAAGTTTATTACACGCAATAACTCCTTGATTCAATTCATAAAGCAATATTATAATTGCCTAGGAATTAGGGAGCAAAGAAAGAGAGAATTTGATGCTGCAAATTTTTATACTATCATATTGTGTGCAACAAAATCATCAATAGAGGTTCAATTTCAACATGCGTATACTCATGAGAAGTTCAGAAAAGTTCAAGCACAATTTAGAGGAAAGGTGAATTGTATCACAAGATCAACGCAGTCAGTTCTAGGTTATATGGCATATGAAGTTGTAAAATAGGTTTCTAACTCAGTGTTCAACAAGTTTGTTATTACATACGATACGATATCATGGGAAGTAAAATGCCAATGCTTATTGTTTGAGTCAAGGGATATATTGTGTTATCATTCTCTAAGTGCCTTAAGCTTGAGCGAGTAGATAAAGTGGCACCGAAATATATATTGGAACGATGGAGTAAGAATATAAAGAGAAGGCACACATATCAAGAGCAACCAAGACGAACCTTTATTGGAGCCAAGAAGCAAGAGATTTGATGATTTGGTGTTTCGTTTACACAATATTTATGAATTTACGTCAGAATCTGAGGAGTTGACTACAATTTTGTACCAGGCTTTTGATAATGTCATGGCTGAGATGTAAGAATACCAAGCAAAAAGTAAAAACAAATATTTGTTATCTCACAAAGACGCTACGTTGAATGATGTTAACGACCTTCAAAGTGCCCCATGTGTTAGAACGAGAGGACGTCCCAAGAATAAACTAAGATCAACTATGGAAAAATATCGCAAATGCAACAAAGAAAAAGAAAAAGCCAGCTCTAAGCGAGGTAACATTAGTTTGCTATTGATTAGGGAAAAAATGTGTTTGTGCATTTTGCTAATATATGATTTATTTTTTTTTGAAGTTGAACCTTTTAGATAGTGGATCAACGATTCAGTTAAGCTTCAGCCTTTATCATGCACAGGATATAAATTATTCCGGAGAGGATGATAGAAGTTTTGGTGTTTATTAAAATAAATTTTGCTAATATAATGTTTTCCCTTTGATGAAAATGAGGGTTAATTTCTTATTTGTATTATTTTCTATTGATTAGTCACATTTTGTTTTTTCAAACTAGTTGTTGTAGTTGTGTTGTGGTAAAGAGTTTTAGGTGTTTATTAGAATACATTTCGATTCATGTATGACTAAATTTCAGTTTATTTGAGTTCTAGTTATATAATGAGGGTTAATTTCCAATTTATGTTATGTTTTATTGAATAGCCATTTTTTGGTTTTTCAAATTAGCTTCTGCAATTATATTGCGGCAAACAGTTTAGGTGTTTCTGCAATTAAATAGTCATATAATGAGGTTCATTTTTCGGTTCATTTCGTGTATAAATTTTGGTTCATTTGTGTTTTTGCCACTATTGAAGTTTGATAAATACATTCAACCTATTCAGTGTGAACCTAGATTCATTCAAATTAATGTGATCTCAATACAATCCAGACATTTCCAACAAATAAATCAAAAGAAAGTTAAGAAAACATTTTCAAATTATACATTAATATTTACAACGAGTGAAAGAAGTGTTTGCCTTTTTACAGTTCCTTACAAATTAGTGTTAATTACAGATTGAACCTATTTACTTTCTATATCCCCAGATGAGAATTTACAAAAAGGACTTGAAAGGGCAGCAGATGGCTTTAGGATTTTTATGGCCTCAGATGCCTCAATAAGTGTCTCTCAATTTATTTACCTTGTCCAAGAGAATGGTTGGATCATATTTCCGCCTAGAAGCATCTACTTCTTCTTACAATTCAATTGAAAGAAATTACTTAATTTGAATCCGAATGAAATAAGAAATGAACCGAAATTTATTAATTTATAAATTACTTACCTGTTTCTATTTTTTTATATTTGTATTTCCCATTTTTTATCTTTTCGGGATCAATTATTTCCAGCCATTTCATGACTTATATTCCGCAATCATAACTAAGAAAGAAATAAGAAAGTAAAATACGATAAATAGGAGAGACACATAAAAGCATAGTAAAACATATTAATAATAGTACTATAGCAAAGAAAGATTTATACGATGTTCGTTGACCACTGATCGTAATATACGGTGCTTCAACACCCTTTTCGTTGTCCACCAAAGATTTTTCCCCAGCATAGACCCTCATATGGGATACTATCAAGCCTTGAAAAGGATATAAAAAGTGCACTTTAATTCAGTAATAATTAAACAAAACCAAGCCCACAAACAATACTCAATTAGGCACAAGGAGTAATTGATAATGGCTAGAAATAAGAGATAACTTACAACAAAAATATGTATTATGTAAATAATTTACAACAAATTAGTTCAAAGCTATTCTTTTCTCAGGTATATCTGTTTTCTTGATGGGGTCAAGCATATGAAAGACTTTCTTCTTAACATCAGCAATCTACAACCACCAATGGCCTCCATGGAAAATTGGTGCAAACAGCTGAAGTTTGGAAAAAAAAAGAATATTTCAGTCTAAATGATAGTAAATGACAGAATTATTAAAGAAGTTTTAGAAATCACAACTTACAAATGGATGTGATGCCAGTTTTCTTTTGTCAAGAAAAGGCAAGTAGTCCTTAAATTCACTGATCCGGTAGGCCGCCTTAGTGTTTGGATCACTGTATTCATGGTTGTGCTTTTCCAACATTAAATTCTGTAAAATAAACCAAAATAAACTAATAAATGAACCAAATTACTTAAGAAATAACAAATTTGGTCAATACTTATCAGCAACATCAAGTGAACCTCAGTTAAATCACAAATGAATCGAAATTAGTTCATATTTGAACAAGCAGTCATAAAGACTCAATTATCAACAAAAATACATCGAATTTATTTCTGGATTCAAATGAATCTCAATTAAACTAAGAAATTAACCGAAATTACTTAAGATTTGAACAAATAGTCATAAAGACTCAATCATCAACAAGAATACATCGAATTCATTTCTAGATTCAAATGAACCTCAATTAAAGTAAGAAATGAACCAAAATTCCTTCAAATTTGAACTAGCAGACATAAAGACTTAATCATCAACAAAAATACATCGAATTCATTTTTGGATTCAAATGAACCTTAATTAAACTAAGAAATAAACTGAAATTAGTTAAGATTTGAACAAGCAGTCATAAAGACTCAATCATCAACAAAAACACATCGAATTCATTTCTGGATTCAAATGAACCTCAATTAAACTAAGAAATGAACTAAAATTACTTAAAGAATAAAAAGTTTGGCTTACCACAATATCTATCAGCACACAGTATATTTCTTCATCAAATCTATGACATTTTTCTATTGTTAAGAAGCATACACATTGCGGAGACCACCTATAGGACGAAAATTTATTAGATATATGGAAATAAATTGTTTAGAAAAATCATTAATGTTAATATAATAACTGAAGGTTTTACTGTATTTTCTACCCCCTCGAAATAAGCTTTGTGGTCCACAAATACAATTTCAAACTCATTGGTTGCCTCTTCTTTGTTAACCTTTATTTGCGTCATCCACTAATAACGTTTCTTCCTCAGCTCCTATGTAATTTCTTTTTCTTTCACCGGAGTCTTGTACCCTTCAGGGGTGCTCAAACTCGGCTTGACACTGATTTTCTCAGCATATTGCAATGTTGTTGTCACCTTAGCATCTATTACCGCTTCTACCAACTTTTCAAGTTGTGTTACTATTGGTTGAGAGGTCGATGGACTTATGCCAAGGCTGAACGAAGGTACATCATCTTTCCAATACCGAGGATGGAGAGAACTACAAGACGGGAGAGGAAAGTTTTTGAAATAATTAAAATGCATCATGATATAGCATCAGAACTAATAAATTTTTTTTTAAGTAAAACCTACACATTAAGAGGATCTTCTTGCTCTGATTGCCTTACCGAAGTTTCTTTGGGGGCTTGCTGTTAGGGTTCCAGAGGGCAGCTGGATTACACAGAAAAGTATTTAATAATGAAACGAAATTATTATTATTATATATTATTAAAACTAATAAAAAGAATTTTAAGTAAAACTTATACTTTAAGAGGAGCTTCTTGCTCTGATTGCCATGCCGAATTTTTTTCAGGGGCTTGCTGTTGGAATTTCGAGGGTAGCTGGATTACACAGGAATGTGTTTAATAATGAACTGAAATTATTATTAGGTTTAATTACTGTATTGGTCCCTATAGTTTCGTGAAATTTTTAATTAGGTCTTTATGCTTTTTTTTTTCCTTTTAATTGAGTCTTTGCACCAAATTTTATTTTTAATTGGGTCCCTATACTTTTTTTCTTTTATTTGGGTCCCTGCACCAATTTTTTTTCTTAATTGGGTCCCTGTATAATTAAATCAAATTACAGTTAAGAGGGACCTAATTGTAAAAAAAAATTTGTGCAGGGACCCAATTAAAAGGAAAAAAAAGTATAGGGACCTAATTGAAAATTTTGCGAAACTATAGGGACCAACAGAATAGTTAAACCTTATTATTATATAGCATCAAAACTAATAAAAAGGATTTTATGTAAAACTTACACATTAAGAGGAGCTTCTTACTCTGATTACCTTGCCAAAGTTTTTTTGAGGGATTGTTGTTAGGGTTCCAGAAGGCAGCTGGATTACACAGGAATGTGTTTAATAATGAACTAAAATTATTATTATATAGCATCAAAACTTACAAATTGGATTTTAACTAAAACTTACACATTAAGAGAAGCTTCTGACTCTAATTCCCTTTCCAAAGTTTCTACCAGAGCTTACTATTGAGTTTGGGGCTGGTAGCTGGATTACATAGTAATGTGTTTCAAAATGAACTGAAATTATTATTATATAGCATGAAAACTAATAAAAAAATATTTTAATTAGAACTTACTCATTAACAGAAGTTTTTTCTGTTTGAGTTTTCAAAGAGACAGAGGTAAAGATTTATTGTTGTTTTAGCTCTTGCACAAGAGAATTCGAAAGAGCAATTGCAGTAAGAACTCTAATGAAGGTAAACAACAAAGGGATTAATGTTGAATGATTAGAATTGGAAAGTAAATTGAAAATCTTCACTAAGTGAATCTGCACATTGATTAGAATAGGAAAGTAAATTAGAAAACTCATATACCTAGAAGTTGAGACTGACTTTCTTCTCGAACCACAAGGATTTGTTCTTGAGGATTAGGTGTTGGGCTACTAATAGTAAATTAAATTTTATGTCAATAATTAAAAAAAAAATTATTACCTAAATTTAAAAGACCAACATAAGTATTTCAACTTATATAGTTGGAGGTTGTAAATTCTGTTTTTTCTTTTTTCTCATTCCATTTTTTTTTCTAAAAAATATAACTGGAGATTTAGAAGTATTTTTTCTAATAATAAAGATACAAAACTAAAATTATCAACCGAGATATTCTAGTTAAAAACAGAGGAAGTAAATAAATGTTAAGAGGAATTACTTGGTATTTCTTGGTGCATTTACAGACCATGCCAAGCTCGTTTGTGTTTGAAACACAGGTTCACTTTCGCTGCCCAAATTTACAGTCGACAATCTAAGTAAAAAACAAATATTATTCAGTAAAACCAAAGAAATTACATGAGGTTAAGAACTTTATATAAGAAACTTAATCTTACGTCTACGATAAATCATATCACGCGTTCGTCGAGTCACGGTCATCCGGGGCGATATTTGTTTTTGTAGCACCATCATTTTTTTCTTTTTGTTTTCTTTTTTTTACTACTCGTCTCCTCTACTTCTTCACTTTTGAAAATTCATACAAAAAGTTTTGATTTAAAATCAGGATGAACCTTAATTCAAAAATAAATGAACCAAAAATTTTTAAATGATTTGAATATACAATTCATGTTCAAAAACAAGCAGAGAAACAAGCAGTCAGGTGAAGCTCAGTTAATTCCCAAATGAATCGAAATTATTTTAGATTTGAACAAGCAGTCAAATAGACTCAATCATTAAGAAAAATACATCGCATGTATACAATTGACAAATATCAGAGCTATAACTAACTTAATAAGCACACATGAACAAGTTCACCAAATCTAAGTGAAACTAAACCAAATGAACCTCAATTAAATTTAGAAATAAACCAAAATTATCAATACTTATCAGCATCATCAAAAGAATCTCAATTAATTCACAAATAAACCGAAATTATTTCAGATGTGAACAAGCAGTAAAAAAAAAGACTCAATCAAATAAAAACAGAATATATATTTATAACAACAAAATAATCATGTCTGAATCTTACTCATTTTCGAATTCAGTTTTGCTTTCAGAATCTATCTGAACAATCTTCCTTTTTTGCTTTGTTTTTTCGCCACTCTTTGTGGTTGTTTTCTTTTCTTTGGCGGTATTTTCTCCATTTCTTCTTCTTCTCTGCAATACATACAAAAAATTTTGTTAAAATAATAATATAAAACTTTAAATCAATAGATGGTTTCTGATAAGTAATGGTAAAAAGTATATTCAGATTCAAAAGACGTTTCTTCTTCCAAAAACCAATGTAGGATGACAAGTTTTTTTTTTCTTTCTTCTTCTTTTCTTTCATTTTCTCCTTCTTTTCTTCTATCTCTCCCCTCTCCCTCAATTCTGCTCTTTTTACAATCCCTAAAATAGAAACTTATTTAGTTAGCATAATAATTTAGAAGCATTTGAGCCAAAATTTCAAGGGAAATCATTTTTTTATTTACCATTTCATTATTTGTCTCAAAGGCAATCCGATCGACCAGTCTCCTCCGTGTCCAGTACTCCACCCATGGTGGCCCGGGAGCGTCATCTGCTTATGGATCAAGGAACTTCATTTCATGAAATATATTATCATTAAGAGAAAGACGCAACCATCAAATGAAAGTTTATGTCCTGCTTTCTGAGCTTTGATCCCCTTGATAAGGTAGCTCAGCACATGAGACACCCAATTTCATTGTCGGATTGTCTCTACATGAAGAAGAGGTGGCTTATAGACCGAGGAGACTATGCTTATTGTTGTTGGCAACAAGAAGCATTTCTGGACGAAGAGAATGAAGGTCGTCTTGAATTTCAGCAAATTTTCCTTCCCTTCAACACTCATATCCGTCACAGATTTTGTCAAAGACGCCAAAGTATCATCTTTGAAGCTGTCGATAATCTCCTTCTATTGCTCATTTAGTTTGTTGTACGCAACCTTTTTAGGAAAATTATTTCCTACAATATTTTAATATAAAGAAATCAATTCAGATTTGAACAAGCTGTCAAAAAGGCTCAATCATTAACAAGAATACATTAGATTCATTTTCTGTATTCCAATGAACCTCAAATAAACTAAGAAATGAACCGAAATTACTTAAGAAATAAATTTTTTTGTTAATACTGAATGAATGAACTGAAACATTTTAATATAAACAAATTAATATAAAAATAACAAAAACTCAAAAAAGAAAAATATAAATGTAAAAGATAAAAAGTATAATACCGCCTGAATTTAGGCCCAGCACATCTCCTATCTTGGCAGGAGTTATGTAGATTTTTCCATAACGCGTGTCCAAGAATCCATGATAGAGATCAACGAAAAGAATCAATTCCCTCAAGAGCTTGTGCAAGACATTTAATTCTGAGATATGTCTCAGTGCACCGAATCCCATTTCTTCAACAATAGTTTTCTTTTGTTCACTCAATTCGGCAAACACCCTAGCTATCGATCTTGTTGAGCATCTCAAATCGTGAGTTTTCTGCAAGGAATTGAAATATTATGTTATGATATATTTATAATATAAAAATAGAGTTGATTTAATGTGTATATGCTTACATTGTAATGCGGCTTCTCCTTTTTTGAGATGGTCATCTTTTTCATTTTTGCTATAAAGAATAAAAAATGTTGTCAATACTTAACAACAGCATCAAATGAACCTTAGTTAATTCACAAATGAACTGAATTTGGTTTAGATTTGAACAAAAACCAACTAAACAACCCCACATGAACAAGTTCAACAAATTCAAGTGAAACCAAACCAAATGAAGGTAAATTAAACTACAAAATGAACTTAAATTTTTTAAGAATAACAAATTTGGTCAATACTTAATAGTAGCATCAAGTAAACCTCATTCAATTCACAAATGAATCGAAATTACTTTAGATTTGAACAAAAACTAACTAAACAACCCTACATGAACAAGTTCAGCAAATTCAAGTGAAACCAAACCAAATGAATGTAAATTAAACTAAGAAATGAACCTAAATTTTTTAAGAAATAACAAATTTGGTCAATACTTAACTGTAGTATCAAGTGAATCTCAGTTAATTCACAAATAAACCAAATTCGGTTCAAATTTGAACAAAAAGTCAAAAACATTTAATCAACAAGAAAAACACATTCAATTCGTTTATGCATACAATGAACTTAATTAAACTAAGAGATAAACCGAATTATTTATTAGAACTAATAAAATAATAACACAGTTTCATTCGATGCCCTAGTTATAGAGAAAAATAGGAAAAAATGGAATTAGAGAAACTCAATCTACTAAATGAACGAACTTGATCCACTAAACCTTAAATCGAACTAGTAGAAATGCAATATTTGCAAGAAATTAATTGAACATAATAACAAAAGTTTTCTTAGTACCTTGCAGAATCTTTATTCTTGTTTTTGTGTGTTTTTTGTTGATGAATTCAAACACACCACCAGATTTGGCAGTCATTTCCGTAAAGAATTTGAAATATTTTTTAGAGAAATTTAAAATTTCTTTGTTGCAGTTTTGAGTTTGAGGAACGAACGATTTTTCATATTAGAGTGCGGAGAGAAATGGTAACATTTGAGGTTTCCAACGCGTGTAACCACTCTCTTTAATGAGAGGGGGTTGTTTTGGTGTTTGGTCTGCTTTGTTGGACTTGGATGCAATAATACTTGGATGTGTAGTCTAAGTGTTTTATTTATTATTTTAATACTAATATATATATATATAGCCTTATGCAATTTAATTTTATTTTAATAGCCATAAAAAAATATTATTTTGGTGTAGATAAAAAAAAGGTGGATCTGAATTAAAATTTATGGCTTCCTACCTCTCACCATCATCAAAAAGATCTTATATTTTTTTGTGGAGACTTGAGGATATTGATGTACTCTTGAATGAAGAAGAAGGTTTTCTGTGTTGTCTTTGTTTTTTTTTTCTATAAAAAAATTTTAATCTTATCTCAAAATGAAATTTATCTGAAATATGACGAATTCTACATAAAATTAAAAGTTCGCTAATAGGTACAGCAAACTTTATAAAAATAACAAAATTTGCCGTATCTCCTAAATATAAAAAAAATCATATTCTAAAAATTAAAGTTTGATTAACTTTTTTAAAAAATAATTTTTTTAATTTATAATAGAAAAAAATTCTTAACTTATATAACTTATAAATTATACAAATTAATAATATCACAAATGATCATATTTGTAATGTAATGTTAGTATTTATGAATTATTAAATTTGTATAAATAAATAATTTGATCAATTTAGTTTTATATAAGAGTAGTTTAAGTAAATTTCTCACATATGACTATATAGTTTAAGATTTCAAGTGAATCTCTCACGTATAACACACGAAGGTGATTAACAGCTTTATGGACGACTTGTACTTGTGGAAAGAGAAAAAAATTTGCACCTTTTAATTTCTATCCTCCACAAAATTAGACCATCCCATTTTTTTCCACTGTATGCGTCCGTTGCATCAATTGGCACTTGACTCTATTTTTTCTTTTATTTTCTTTTATTCGTTCACCCATTGCATGCATACTTATTGCCATTTGTTTCAAAATTTTAATAAATGAAAATCAGAAGGAATGACTTCTAGCGTGAAAAATTAAAGAATTTCGCTAGAGAGTTAATAGAATATTTGTACTATATGTATAATGAGCTATTTATTTAGTTCAATATGAATTAAAAAATAAATATTTAGGTAAAATACTACTAATTTCTCAAACACAAAACATTTATATTATCCAAAATAACCATCCGAATACTAGGAATAATAAACATCTGATATTCTACTGAATTAAACATCCATAAATCCTCATTGTACACGTTATACAGATACTCTATTGTTCTCTATACTTCCTCAAAATTAAAAAATATTTAAAAATTTTTAAAAACTGAAATCCGGTCCTTTTATTTATCTTTAAAATATTAAAAAAAATCTCTTAAAAATAACTACACCCACCGATTTCTTTAACTTTGAACTACAAAAATATTCAAATTCATTCCTCCGTTTTTGGTATTTTGTATAAGATTTAATTATTCTGCATGTCTCTATAGTTTCACTAAATTTTTAGTTAGGTCAATATATATTTTTTTAATTGGACTTTTATACCATATAATTGTTTTTAATTTAGCCCTTACCGTGACAAAAACATTTGAAATAACAAAATATTCTGTTAAAAAAATAAATATTCTCACTATTAGGGTAAGAAACCTGATTGAAGATACCTCCATATTTCAAAAATTTCAAAAGAACTATTGTCATTTTGTCTCATACTCACACAATCCTAGCCCTCAGTTCTTCACTAAACTGCCGCCAAATCCACTGCACGGTCTCGTCTCCCTGCGTCTCTTCCGTTCGGCGTCCCTCACGTGCTTGTCGCCAGCGGTCTTGCCTCCCTCTTCCTCATATTCTGCTCATCCATCATTACTGCACCCAACGTCTAGTGTGCTCCACTGCTCGTGTCTTGCCTCTCTTCCTGTAGTTGTGCTTCCTAGTGAGAACTCGCCTCCAACCCTTGCCTCTCTTTCGTGGTTTTTTTGCCTAAACTACTATTCGTCGTCCACATTCTGCCTGCAACAACAAGTGATAATTTATTTTTTTTCTGTTTTTTTTCATGGTTGATGGTGCGCATAAATTGTGATCATCAATGGCGCCAAAAACTTAGTGCTCTCAAACGTGAATCACACTTCGTCACAACTTCACACAACTAACCAGCAAGTGCACTGGGTCGTCCAAGTAATACCTTACGTGAGTAAGGGTCGATCCCACAGAGATTGTTGGTATGAAGCAAGTTATGGTCATCTTGTAAATCTCAGTCTGGCGGATTCAAATGGTTATAATGGTTTTTGAATATAAAGATAAATAGAGCATAAAATAGATAGAGATACTTATGTGAATCATTGGTAGAAATTTCAGATAAGTGTATGGAGATGCTGTGTTCCTTCTGAATCTCTGCTTTTCTACTGCTTTCATCCAATCCTTCTTACTCCTTTCTATGGCAAGCTGTATGTAGGGCATCACCGTTGTCAATGGCTACTTCCCATCCTCTCAGTGAAAATGGTCCAAATGCTCTGTCACAGCACGGCTAATCATCTGTCGGTTCTCGATCATGTCGGAATAGAATCCATTGATTCTTTTGCGTCTGTCACTACGTCCAACAATCGCGAGTTTGAAGATCGTCACAGTCATTCAATCCTTGAATCCTACTCGGAATACCACAGACAAGGTTTAGACTTTCCGGATTCTCAAGAATGGCCGCCAATAATTCTAGCTTATACCACGAAGATTCTGATTCAGGAATCCAAGAGATATGCACTCGATCTAAGGTAGAACGGGAGTGATTGTCAGGCATGCGTTCATAAGGACAGATGATAATGAGTGTCACAGATCATCATATCCATCAGGTTGAAGTGCAGCGAATATCTTAGAATAAGAATAAGCTTGAATTGAATAGAAGAACAATAGTAATTGCATTAATTCTCGAGGTACAGCAGAGCTCCACACCTTAATCTATGGTGTGTAGAAACTCCACCGTTGAAAATACATAAGTGATGGTCCAGGCATGGCCGAATGGCCAGCCCCCCTGAATGATCAAAAGACCGAATGGTCAAAAGATTAAAACTGAGACCGAAGATGTGGTCAAAAGACGCCTAGTACAATAGTAAAAAATTCTATTTATACTAAACTAGCTACTAGGGTTTACAGACATAAGTCTAACTGCAGAAATCCACTTTCGAGGCCCACTTTGTTGTGTGATTGGGTTGAGCTTGAGCTTTACACGTGAAGAGGCTTCTCTTGGGGTTAAACGCCAAGTTGTAACGTCTGTTTGATGTTTAACTCTGGTTTGTGACGTGTTTCTGGCGTTTTACTCTAGAATGCAGCATGGGACTGGCGCTGAACGCCAGTTTGCGTCGTCTAAGGTCAAACAAAGTATGGACTATTATATATTGATGAAAAGCCCTGGATGTGTACTTTCCAACGCAATTGAGAGCGCATCATTTGGAGTTCTGTAGCTCCAAAAAATCTATTTTGAGTGCAGGAAGGTCAGAATCCAACAACATCAGCAATCCTTTTTCAGCCTGAATCAGATTTTTGCTCAGGTCCCTCAATTTCAGCCAGAAAATACCTGAAATCATAGAAAAACACACAAACTCATAGTAAAGTCCAGAAATGTGAATTTTGCATAAAAAATAATAAAAACATCCCTAAAAGTAGCTAGATCCTACTAAAAATTACCTAAAAACAATGCCAAAAAGCGTATAAATTATTCGCTCATCACAACACCAAACTTAAATTGTTGCTTGTCCCCAAGCAACTGAAAATCAAATAGGATAAAAAGAAGAGAATATACTATAAATCTCAAAATATCAATTAATATTGGTGCTAATTAGATGAGCGGGACTTGTAGCTTTTTGCTTTTGAACAGTTTTGGCATCTCACTTTATCCTTTGAAGTTTAGAATGATTGGCATTTCTAGGAATTCAGAGTTCAGATAATGTTATTAATTCTCCTAGTTAAGTGTGTTGATTCTTGAACACAGCTACTTTTATGAGTCTTGGCCGTGACCCTAAGCACTTTGTTTTCTAGTATTAACACCGGATACATAAATGCCACAGACATAACTGGGTGAACCTTTTCAGATTGTGACTCAGCTTTGCTAAAGTCCCCAGTTAGAGGTGTCCAGAGCTCTTAAGCACACTCTTTTTGCTTTGGATCACGACTTTAACCACTCAATCTCAAGCTTTTCACTTGGACCTGCATGCCACAAGCACATAGTTAGGGACAGCTTGATTTAGCCGCTTAGGCCTGATTTATTTTCTTGGGCCCTCCTATCCATTGATACTCAAAGCCTTGGATCCTTTTTACCCTTGCATTTTGGTTTTAAGGGCTATTGGCTTTTTCTGCTTGCTTTTTCTTTTTCTTATATATATATATATATATATATATATATATATATATATATATATATATATATATTAGAAAGCTTTTTCTTTTTCACTGCTTTTTCTTGCTTCAAGAATCAATTTTATGATTTTTCAGATCATCAATAACATTTCTCTTTTTCATCATTCTTTCAAGAGCCAACAATTTTCACATTCACAAACAACAAGATAAAAAATATGCACTGTTCAAGCATTCATTCAGAGAACAAAAAGTATTATTACCACATCAATATAATTAAACTAATTTCAAGGATGAATTCAAAATTCATGTACTTCTTGTTCTTTTGTATTAAAAACATTTTTCATTTAAGAAAGGTGAAGGATTCATGAAATTATTCATAGCCTTAAGACATAGTCACTAAATACTAATGATCATGTAGTAAAGACTCAAAACATAGACAAACATATAGCATAAAATTGAAAAACAGAGAGATAACAACAAGGAAGTTAAGGAATGAGTCCACCTTAGTGATGGTGGCACCTTCTTCTTGAAGAACCAATGGTGTCCTTAAGCTCCTCTATGTCTTTTCCTTGCCTTTGTTGCTTGATCCCTAGTGATTTTGGTGCTCCTATCCTTAGTTGCTCCCAATAATTGTGTGGAGGAAAATATATCCCTTGAGGCATCTCAGGGATTTTTTGATAAGGAAATTCCTCATGCTCGTGTTGAGGTCCATGAGTGGACTCTCTTGTTGTGCAGTTAAATGCTCTATTACTGAGCTCTGGACCCTTGAGATGAATCTCTCCATCTCCCATGACTCAGAGGTGGAAGAAATTGCCTTCCCTTTCTTCTTTCTTGAGGTTTCTCTGGCCTTAGGTGCCATCAATGGTTATGGAAAAATAAAAAAGCTATGCTTTTACCACACCAAACTTAGAATGTTGCTCGTCCTCGAGCAAAAGAAGAAAGAATAGATGAAGAAGAAGAAGATATAGAGGAGAGGGAGAGAGATGTGTATTCGGCCAAGGGGAGAAGTATTGATGGTTGTGTGTGAAGAATGAAGGAGTGTTGAGGGGTTTATATAGGAGTGGGAGGGGTATAGGTTCGGTCATTTAGGGTGGGTTTGGGAGGGAATGGGATTTTGAATTTGAAGGTAGGTGGGGTTTATGGGAAAGAGAGGATGGATGTGAATGGTGAAGAGGTGATGGGAAAGAGTGTTATAAAAAGGTGTAAGAGAGAGGGAAAAGGTAGGTGGGGATCCTGTGGGGTCCACAGATCCTGAGGTGTCAAGAATTTCTCATCCCTGCACCCTTTAGGCATGTAAAACACCCTCTGTATGCAATCCTGGCATTTAACGCTAGACTGTAGCATGTTTTTAGCATTAAACGCCACTTCCATGCTTGTTTTGGGCGTTCAACGCCAATCTGCAGCATATTTCTGGCGTTGAACGCCACTTCCATGCTTGTTTCTGGCGTTTAATGCCAGCTCTCCTCAGGGTGTATTCCTGGCATTTAAACACCAGACTATTGCTTGTTTCTGGTATTCAACGCCAGCTTCATGCTCTGTTTTGGCGTTGAACGCCAGCCAGATGCTCCTTACTGGCGTTTAAACGCCAGTAAGCTCTTCCTCCAGGTGTAATTTTTCTTCTGCTATTTTTTATTCTGTTTTTAATTTTTACAATTATTTTGTGACTCCACATGATCATAAACCTAATAAAACATAGAAGAACAATAGAAATATAGATAAATAAAAATTGAGTTACCTCCCAATAAGCGCTTCTTTAATGTCAATAGCTTGACAGTGAGCTCTCATGGAGCTTCACAGATCATCAGAGCATTGTTGGAACCTCCCAACACCAAACTCAGAGTTTGAATGTGGGGGTTCAACACCAAACTTAGAGTTTGGTTGTGGCCTCCCAACACCAAACTTAGAGTTTGATTATGGGGGCTTTGTTTGACTCTGTATTGAGAGAAGCTTATCATGCCTTTTTTCCATGTTTACAGAAGGATAACCTTGAGCTTTAAACACAAGGTAGTCCCCATTCAATTAAAGGACTAACTCTCCTCTGTCAATATCAAACACAGCTCCTGCTGTGGCTAGGAATGGTCTTCCAAGGATGATGCATTCATCCTCCTCCTTCCCAATGTCTAGGATTATGAAATCAGCATGGATATAAAGGCCTTTAACCTTCACTAACACGTCCTCTACCAATCTATAAGCTTGTTTTATTGACTTGTCTGCCATCTCTAATGAGATTCTTGTAGCTTGTACCTCAAAGATCCCTAGCTTTTCCATTACAGAGAGTGGCATAAGATTTATACCTGACCCCAGGTCACACAAAGCCTTCTTAAAGGTCATGGTGCCTATGGTACAGGATATCAAGAATTTACCAGGATCTTGTTTCTTTTGAGGTAGAGTTTGCTGAACCCATGTATCTAGTTCAAGGTTCACCTTCCCAAGTCTCATTACCAAACAACTTGGCATTCAACTTCATGATGGCTCCTAGATATTAAGCAACTTGCTCTTCAGTTATATCTTCATCCTTTTCAGAGGAAGAATAGTTCTCAGAGCTCATGAATGGCAGAAGGAAGTTTAATGGAATCTCTATGGTCTCTATGTGAGCCTCAGATTCCTTTAGGTCCTCAATAGGGAACTCCCTTCTATTTGGAGGACGTCCCATGAGGTCTTCCTCATTGGGGTGCACGTCCTTGATGATTAGATTTTTGACGGTTTAGAATTTTACTAATAAAATCTCGTTGTAAAGTATAGTTTCTAAACCAACAATAACCTTCTCATACAAAAGATTGTTTGTCACAAGTAACAAACCCCTAAATTTATAAACCGAAGTATTCAAACCTCGGGTCGTTCTCCCTAGGGAGTGCAATAAAGTGTCTTGTTATTGGTTATGAGTTATTTTGGGGTTTTGATAAGAGGCATGAAAGTAAATGGCAATGAAAGTAAACTAACAACTAATAAAGCTCTTGGCAAGATATGAAAACTAGAAGTCCTATCCTAGTTATCTTCCTCAATTGTGATGAGAATTGTTCATTGCTCCCACTTAGTTAACCTCTAACCATGGAGGAAAGTCAAGTGGATGAATCAATTTGATCCCTCTAGTCCTAATTAAATCCTAGAGGAATGACTAGCTTTAGAGGCATTCAAATCAATTAGCAACTTCTAATTATCAATCAACAAAGGAATTAGATAACTCAAGTGTCACTAATTACTCTATCTAAGCCAAGAGGAACAAAACCTACACTAAAATCCAACTAAGCATTTCATCAAACACTTGGAAGGAATAAAAGAAAAGGATAGTAAATCACAACAAGAATGAATTCTAACTACAATTGAATACAAAGAATTAACAACAACAATCAAGGAAATCACAATTATCATGAATTACCTCAAATTGCATTATTGAAATAAAACAAAGGAACAACAATCTATCTAAAACAAAATGAAGAATTACAATTATTAAAGTGCATAACTAGAAAGAGGAAGAGGAGAAGATTAAGACTTGATGAAGGAAAAGTGAATTAAAGCATGAATTAAACCTAGATCTAAGAAGAGAAATTAATCAAACCCTAATTCTAATTCTAGAGAGAAGTGAGAGCTTCTCTCTCTAAACTAACTCTAAACTAATCCTAATTATGTTATATGCTATAGTTCATGCCTTCCCTTCAATCCTTGATCTTTTTTTACTTTCTCTTAGCAAGTGGCGCCAAAATGGGTTCAGAAACCCTCTCAAATCGCCAGGCACGTGTTGCATTAATGAAGTCATGTGCGGTCATCGACGCGTGCACGCATGGTACGTGTGCGCGTCCCTGGCCGATTCTGCAATGTGCGCGCGAGCGCCTTGTGCGCGCGAGCGCCTTGTGCGCGTGCGCGTGCTTGGTCGAGATCAATTTCTTTGGCTTTTGTGCTTCTCTCCACTTGCATGCTTTCTTCCTTGCTCCCTTTGATCCATGACTAGCCTATTTCAACCTGAAATTACTAGCAAACACATCAAGGCATCTTATGGAATCAAAGAGGAATTAGAATTCATCAAAATAAAGCTTAAAAAGCATGTTTTTACACTTAAGCACAAATACGGGAGAGATTACAAAACCATGCCAATTCATAGGTTAAATGCGAGAAAAGGTTATCAAAATACTCTAAATTCAATACAAGATAAACCCTAAAAATGGGGTTTATCAACCTCCCCACACTTAAACCTTAGCATGTCCTCATGCTAAAATAAGAAGGAACCAAGGGGTATGACATTTATTGAATACAACTAAACTATATGAGTCCTATCTAAATGTAATTATCTAAAGCAAATGGAGATGCTTAGTTCAAACAAATCAATTCCCAAGAGGCATGCATAAGCACAAAACTTAGGACAATAGGAATCAAGTCCAAACCACAATTGTATTGAATTATCAAAAGAAATTCAAGCTTGCAAGAATATAGATAATGTGGGTGAACACATGTGATTGAACTTTTGAACCCTCACCGGATGTGTATCCGCTCTATTCACTCAAGTGTTTAAGGGTTAATTCACTCAATTCTCTTCTAATCAAGCTTTCCAAAATTTGATTTTCTTCTAACAATCAACATTTATTCAATGCATGCATACATTCATCATGAGGTCTTTCATTTAGGTTGTAATGGGGTTAGGGTCAAGGTAGGATCATTTATGGTTAAGTGGACTAGAGTTTAGATCTTTGATTAGTATAGACTTTCCCACCTAACTATATAATAACCTATACAAATTCAAACTATTCTAACTACCCATTCTTCACTTTTTCTTACATATTCATGCATTCTATTCCTTAGTTCATAACATTTATGCATTGATTCCTTTTTGTTGAATTTCGCTTTGGGGTATTTTGTCCCTTTTTATTTTATATATATTTTTTTCTTTTCTTTTTCTCTTTTTTTTTTCTTTTTCTCTTTATACCTTGTACAAGGACATCAATTGCATAAGGTCTTATACATTCAATCAATGCATGAGTATGTTCCCAATTTCTCAATATGAAAGTGTACTACCCTTTTTTTTTTATCCCATCCAATGTTCCCAAGCCTCACCAACTTTGAATAATAAACACTCTCACTAGCCTAGGCTAATCAAAGATCCAAACAAGGACTTTTCATTGGTTTTCCGCCTTGGGCTTGTAATGTGCTAAAATAAGAATAAGTTGGTTAAGCGTAGGCTCAAAATTGGCTAACAATGGAGAGTAAAAGGTAGGCTATTTGGGTAAGTAGCTAATGAAATAATGGCCTCAATCATACAAATGCATGAATACAAGAAATAAATGGACATATAGAATCAAGCAAATCAAGGATCACAATCATAGAAAGAGAACAATTTCACACAAGAATAGAAAATAAGTGGTTATACAATGTAACCACATCAATAGGCTCAAGTCTCACAAGCTTGTGTTCTTAATTCAATACATGCTTCACAAAGTATGAATTCAAGCAAGTTTCACCAAAAACTTTCTTTCAATCAATTGGGTTAATGCCCTGTAATTAAATTTCTTGAAAAATCTTAATATTTGGCTAAGCATTATTGTGATTGAAAAAATTCAAATAAAAATTTTCTTAGTTCACCCTTTCCTTTTCCGCTTAAAACCAATTTCTTATGCAAAAAGGGTGACTAAGTTTCACTTAAAACATGATTTCTAATCACAACCACAAACTAAAAAGAAAAATATACGAAAGAAGATATGCAAGAATGCATAACGACAAATCCAACTAAAGTATGGAATCTATCATCCAAAACATTTAAAAATATCCAAAAGCATCAAAATATCTAAAATCCAAAGTAAACTCAAAATGCATCAAATATGTACAATAGGTATGCAAAATAAGATAACTAGAAAAGTAGCCAAAATGTTCACCGGTGACCTCCCCACACTTAAGATCAAGCATCGTCCTCGATGCTAAACCGGAGGATCAGTGGAAGGCACAACGGTCAGCTCTGGCTGTGGCTGTGGGACCGGCTCCGCATGGGTCTAAGGTGTCTCTGTGGTGTCTGGGGCAGCTGGGGGGGCATCCTGCTGAGTCGGTGCCTCCGCGTCCTCCTCCGGATGATCCTGCTCATCGGAGGCCGGAGAATCGGGAAGCGGAGGTAACTCAGCACCCAGAGAAATGAGCGCCTGGTCCATCCGATCCAGTCGACGTCTGACATGGAGCCTCTCGCGCTCTAAAAACCAAAATAGACGCTGGACCAGTAAATAAGTAGGCTCAGGTGCTGCAGGAGGAGCTGTCGATGAAGAGGGGGCTGCTGCTGTAGAGGAGGACGGGGCTGCTGTAGGGGCTGACGGTCCAGCTGTCCCCACTACCGCTCTAGCTCTGGAACGGCGTCTAGCTAGTGGCTTTTCGTGTACCCAACCACCCCAAGGAATAGTAACCTCCTTGTCATCTTCATCTGGGGGTGGTGGTATCACATCATCCTCCAACCAGGGGACCTCAGCTAGGGCAGCCATACTCGTGACCAAAGTAGGAAATGGAAGTAGGCCACGAATATGCGCCCGCCACATACACTGCCGGATAAGTCGAGGAAAATAGACATCCTTCCCCTCCATAACACACCCAATCAGTAGAAGCATCTCCATAGGGATCTCAGAGAAGTGAGTGGTAGGCAAGACATAGTGGGCAAAGATCATCTGCCAAGTCTTGGCCTCTCTGGTCAGCTGAGCAAAGAGCATCCCCTTAGGCTTGGTGTTGTTCGCATCCATGACCCATGTAGCATCCGGTAAACCGATCACGCGCCTAAGTGCCTCATAATCAAAGGTCATGCTGTGTATAGCCAATTCAGCCTGCTGATGGGCGCAAGTGCCATCAGGAATATGTCGGCACTGCAAAGCCTCCTCAATGGCAATCTCAGTAATCATGATCTCTCTACCCCTCAACTGAACCGAATCCAAAGTGGGACGGAAGAAGTTGCAATAAAATTCCTTCACCCAAGATATGTTGATATCCCCCAAATCTCTATCAACAAAATCCATACCCAACTCAAGGATCCGACTAGTAATGGACCGTCGGACATCATTGGGGAGAACAAGCTTCTTCTCGGTATTGAGTTTCTTTGTCCGATACTTGGAAAGTCGAAGCTCACAGTAGAGGTTGGGGAACTTAGTTGGGTCAGTAGAAGGTAACAACTGATTTTCCTTTTCTTCGTCATTCAGAGGATTTTTAGCATAATTCTTGTAGATGGAGGGAATAGAGGGGGTAGAGTGTTTTCTTTTCTTGGAAGGGGTGGCTATAGCCTTTCCTTTATCCGACATCCTGAAAAAGAAATATAATAGAATATAAGCAATAAAGCATGTAGCACAAAGCAAACAAAGCATATTCAGGATGTAAAAAGAAGTAGTGAAAACTTGGTGTTCAAATAAGCATAGATGGAAACATAAACCAAGAAATCAACACAACTACAAAGTATACAATTTTAAAGAATAGGCATGTTCATCATCACAACTCAAAGAAATAGTTAATGCAGTGAGTAAGGAGAAATGAAGTAAGTAAACTAAACAAGTGAGTGAGTGAGATGTTAGTGTTATGATGAAAGAAAGCTTGCCAACAAAAATATACAAAATGCATACAATGTGATGGTCACTCAAGTCAACAACTCATATTTACGAAGCAAATGAAATCATCGTACCTCTGAAAGAATGGTTAAAGAAGGTTAAATGGGAGTAGAAGTTAAATGTGGATTAGAGGCATGATGACATTTAGGTTCAAAGAAAATAGGAGTCGTGGCTCATGTGCACAATGTCCAAGGCCAAACTCGGAAGTCAAGAGTAACGGGAATTAACCCAAAAGTACAATAAAGACCAAAATGAAATGAATTTTTTTGAAAATTGGGCAGCATCCCGGCTTAAAATCGGACGTTCCCGGATGGCAACATAGGAAAAATTAGCATGATTACAATATCAACTAATCACAGCAGCAAAAAGATAGCATACAGGCAACACAGATTGCATACAGAGCAGCTCAAAATTGGCACTTATCAGACAAATCAACAAACGGAAAATAAACACAAACGGAGCACTTATCAGGCCTAGAATCCTCTATCCAGCCCTAGCTACCTAACCGCAATTATTTCTAACTAATCCTAACATGCAAACTGAATTCAAATTAACTAACAGAAAATTACAAAAGTTAACAAAATTTAATAATGAAAAACAAACAGAGTATGAACAGGAACCTGGGAGCGGGAAAAGAACTGTGAATGGAAAGGAAAATTGGGCTTGACCAAAAGTGGACGGGGGAAGAACTGTGAACGCAGAGGGAGAAGCCCGCGCCGCCGTGGACGGTGGCGGTGGATGCGGTGGTTGGGTGTTTGACCGAAAGGAGGAGGAGAGAGTGAGTGGAGGAGAGAGAGAGGGCGAGGTGAATGGACGAGAGAGAGGATGAGTGGGGTTGATGGTGAAGGACGGCGGCCGTTGGTGGTGGCGACGCTGCTGCCGCGGCGGTTATGGGGGAGAAGAAGAAGAATGGAAATTGGGGGAGAGAAAGGAGTGCGCGGCTGCGTGACACTCTTCGCGTGTTAGGGTTATCCCCTTTTTTTTGATTCGGCGCGAGCGCGCACCTTGCGCGTCCGTGTACATTGATGAAAATTGGGGATTCACGCGTGAGCGTGCAGTGTGCTCAAGCGTGGATGGGCAACTATGCAAGGGCGCGTGCGCGTACAGTGCGCGCACGCGTGCGCGTACAGTGCGCGCACACGTACATGGGGTTGGGCTTGAGGCTTAGAGTGGGCTTAACGCACGCCCAACTCTCTGGGCAAAGGCCTGGAGTGGCGGCATCATATAGGGGACGCGCGTGCGGCAAGCGCGCGTCCGCGTACATTGGTAATTTGCTATAAGGCGTGCGAGCGCGATGCGTACGCTCGCATCTGTTCCTCCTTGGGCATATGGGCGCGCACGCGGCAAGTGCGCGTCCGCACAGATCGAGTTGGGCCAGGGGCTTAAAGTTGGCCCAGATCCGGCTCAACTCTCTGGGGCTTGGCTCAAAAGTTGCAGCAGCAGATCGACTCGGGCGCGGCAAGTGCGCGTCATCGTGAACTTTCATGATCTCATAATTGGCGCGCACGCACGTAGTGCGCGTCTGCGTGGGTTGTGTTGGGCTCAGGGCATAATGTTTGCCCAAGAGAGGCCCAACTCTCTGGAATGTGGGTGATGATGCATCCTCTCATGGACGCGTGCGCGTACATTGTGCGCGCGCGTCCCCCCTCTCTCTTTTTTTTTCAGAAAAATTATGCTCAAGTACTCCCCATACTGTTCACAACTCTTTATTCAATCAACCATCATACAATTCACAAAAATGCAATTTGATATTATTCATCTACTACTAAACACAACATACACGTGACTAAGCTAACAATTAAGTTGTACAAGCAAATTTATATGAAACATCTACCTACAATGGCAACTCAAATCACTTATTAAGCCAAAGTAAAAGAATATGGAAAGAGTTTACCATGGTGGGGTGTCTCCCACCTAGCACTTTTAGTTTTAGTCCTTAAGTTGGACATTTTGAGGAGCTTATTGTCATGGTGGCTTATGTTTGTACTCATCCTTGAATCTCCAAGGATCTTGGCTTCTCAATTGGTTGACAGAATTTTCATCGAGCTTGGGCAAAGTTCTACCCAAGATGTGAGTTCTCGTAGTTGGTCTTCACATAGCAAACCGGGATCCCATATCTTATCTTCACACCCATCCGTTAGTTGAGTTTTATGATTTCTTCGTACGGGTGGTTGACATAAGGGTGCTTGACACATAGAATTCTCTTTATTCCACCAATGCTTCCCTCTAAGCCCATATACGGTGATTTCCGTACCATCCTCATTCCTATACCTTAGAGTCTTGGCCTTTATGACTTTTATACCGAAATTCCAACCACTACACAACTCTTTCCTATTCTTAATTCCACAAAGAGCTCTAAGTTGACCATCATTTTCAATTAAACCATATTTAAGTGAAAAAGTGAAGTTTAGGGATGAGAGTTTTACCCACTTGAATGTTGTGTTGGATAGTGTCTTGGGAAGGGAGACTTCCCCACACTTAGACAATGCAAGGTCTACTTCTTTAGGCTCTTCTTTGATTGTTTCCACCTCTTCACAAGCTTCTTCATTTTCAACCTTATCCCCTTTTTCACTTGGCTTGGTGTTGTCTTCAAGAACTTCATCTTGTCCAATAGGAGGTGATTCAATTTTTGCTAGGAATTCATTGATAAATGAATCTATCTCTTGATCAACTGCTTCATATTCTTCAATCTCAATAAACACCATGCCATTTTCGTCTTCTTTGGGAGGTTGTGCACACTCTTTTGTAACTTGAACTTTATGTCCAATGGGAGAGGACTCAATTTTGGATAGGAATTCATCCATGATTGAATCCATCTCTTGATAAGCTTCTTCCGAATCTCCAACGATGGTATGCCTTGGAGGTTGCGCACCCTCCTTAACATCAATATCAAGCTTCTCGGAAGAGTGCTCCATGATGCTACATTCCCATGGACCTTCAACATCTCCCAAATCTTCAACCACTTCTCCCTTTTCTTCAATGATCATAGGCTCCTCCAATTGTTCTAACACAAAATTCGATTCCTCCTTTTCCACTGAATTTTCCAATTTCTCCTTCATACTTTGCTCTTTTTGTGACCTTTCACATGTGGTTACGGAATTTCCTTGAGTCTTCAAGCATTGGTGGGCTAGAGTATGCACCACCTTGGTCAAATTGGTCACAAACTCAAGTGTATCCCGCTTCATGGCTTCTTGTCTTTGGAGTAACAAAGTGAGAGGATCGTCTCTTGGGGCTTGTGGTGGGTAAAAAGGCTCATCATTTTGGAGAGAGGGTTCATAATAGGAGGGTGGTTTTTCTAGGTAGGGTTGTGGAGATTGTGTGTATTGAGGTGGTTTTTGGTAGTAGTAATCTTGAAATTGTGGTGGTTCTAAAGGTTCTTGCTCATAATGGTTATAGGAGTACGGTATGGTTGCTTGGTCATATGATGGATATAGATCATAGGAAGATGCTTGGTATGGAAAGGCTAGTGAGAATGGTTGAGGTTCATGTTGAGGGTGAGATTCATAGGCATATGATGGTGATTGTTGAAAATCACAAGGAGATTCACCAGAGCCATTGGATTGGCGTGCATCATAAAATGGCTCTTCTTCATAGTGCATTGGTGGGGGTTGTTGCCAAGAGGATTGATCATAAGCATATGGCTCCTCCCACCTTTGATTGTCCCATCCTTGATACACATCTTCATTGAAGTTCTCATCACCTACAACATAGTTGTAATCACACTCATAGCCAAAGTGAGAATTCATGGTGAAAAGGGAAAATAAAATTCTACAACTAGCAAATAAAGCAAAAAGCAAGATATTTACACTATTCACATATGTACAATAACCAATAACATAACACCATTGCACATCCCCGGCAACGGCGCCATTTTGATGATTAGATTTTTGACGGTTTAGAATTTTACTAATAAAATCTCGTTGTAAAGTATAGTTTCTAAACCAACAATAACCTTCTCATACAAAAGATTTTTTGTCACAAGTAACAAACCCCTAAATTTATAAACCGAAGTATTCAAACCTCGGGTCGTTCTCCCTAGGGAGTGCAATAAAGTGTCTTGTTATTGGTTATGAGTTATTTTGGGGTTTTGATAAGAGGCATGAAAGTAAATGGCAATGAAAGTAAACTAACAACTAATAAAGCTCTTGGCAAGATATGAAAACTAGAAGTCCTATCCTAGTTATCTTCCTCAATTGTGATGAGAATTGTTCATTGCTCCCACTTAGTTAACCTCTAACCATGGAGGAAAGTCAAGTGGATGAATCAATTTGATCCCTCTAGTCCTAATTAACTCCTAGAGGAATGACTAGCTTTAGAGGCATTCAAATCAATTAGCAACTTCTAATTATCAATCAACAAAGGAATTAGATAACTCAAGTGTCACTAATTACTCTATCTAAGCCAAGAGGAACAAAACCTACACTAAAATCCAACCAAGCATTTCATCAAACACTTGGAAGGCATAAAAGAAAAGGATAGTAAATCACAACAAGAATGAATTCTAACTACAATTGAATACAAAGAATTAACAACAACAATCAAGGAAATCACAATTATCATGAATTACCTCAAATTGCATTATTCAAAGAAAACAAAGGAACAACAATCTATCCAAAACAAAATGAAGAATTACAATTATTAAAGTGCATAACTAGAAAGAGGAAGAGGAGAAGATTAAGACTTGATGAAGGAAAAGTGAATTAAAGCATGAATTAAACCTAGATCTAAGAAGAGAAATTAATCAAATCCTAATTCTAATTCTAGAGAGAAGTGAGAGCTTCTCTCTCTAAACTAACTCTAAACTAATCCTAATTATGCTATATGCTATAGTTCATGCCTTCCCCTCAATCCTTGATCTTTTTTTTCTTTCTCTTAGCAAGTGGCGCCAAAATGGGTTCAGAAACCCTCTCAAATCGCCAGGCACGTGTTGCATTAATGAAGTCATGTGCGGTCATTGACGCGTGCGCGCACGGTATGCGTGCGCGTCCCTGGCCGATTCTGCAATGTGCGCGCGAGCGCCTTGTGCGCGTGCGCGTGCTTGGTCGAGATCAATTTCTTTGGCTTTTGTTCTTCTCTCCACTTGCATGCTTTCTTCCTTGCTCCCTTTGATCCATGACTAGCCTATTTCAACCTGAGATTACTAGCAAACACATCAAGGCATCTTATGGAATCAAAGAGGAATTAGAATTCATCAAAATAAAGCTTAAAAAGCATGTTTTTACACTTAAGCACAAATACGGGAGAGATTACAAAACCATGCCAATTCATAGGTTAAATGCGAGAAAAGGTTATCAAAATACTCTAAATTCAATACAAGATAAACCCTAAAAATAGGGTTTATCAGTCCTCCCCTTCCTCCTTGGATTCGGCCATTTTGATTATATCAATGGCCTTGCACTCTCATTTTGGATTCTCTTCTGTATTGCTTGGGAGAGTACTAGGAGGAGTTTCAGTAATTTTCTTACTCAGCTGACCCACTTGTGCCTCCAAATTTCTAATGGAGGACCTTGTTTCACTCATGAAACTTAAAGTGGCCTTAGATAGATAAGAGACTATGTTTGCTAAGCTAGAGGAATTCTGCTCAGAATTCTCTGTCTGTTACTGAGAAGATGATGGAAAAGGCTTGCTATTGCTAAGCCTGTTTCTTCCACCATTATTAAAGCCTTGTTGAGGCTTTTGTTGATCCTTCCATGAGAAATTTGGATGATTTCTCCATGAAGAATTATAGGTGTTCCCATAGGGTTCACCCATGTAATTCACCTCTTCCATTGTAGGGTTCTCAGGATCATAAGCTTCTTCTTCAGAAGATGCCTCTTTAGTACTGTTGGATGCATTTTGCCATCCATTCAGACTATGAGAAATCATGTTGACTTGCTGAGTCAACATTTTTTTTTGAGCCAATATGGCATTCAGAGTATCAATTTCATTAGCAACCATGTCAATGAGTTTCTGAGCTTCTGCAGGCATTTTCTTTAGGTGAATGGATCCACCTGCAGAGTAGTCCAATGACATCTTAAATAATTTAGACAGACCATCATAGAATATATCCAGGATGGTCCATTCTGAAAGTATGTCAGAAGGACACTTTTTGGTCAGTTGCTTGTATCTCTCCCAAGCTTCGTAGAGGGATTCACCTTCTTTCTGTCTGAAGGTTTGAACATCCACTCTAATCTTACTCAGCTTTTGAGGAGGAAAGAACTTGGCCAAGAAGGCCGTGACCAGCTTATCCCAAGAGTTCAGGCTATCTTTAGGTTGAGAGTCTAACCATACTCTAGCTCTGTCTCTTACAGCAAAAGGAAAAACTATAAGCCTGTAGACTTCAGGATCTACTCCATTAGTCTTAATAGTCTCACAGATCTGCAAGAACTCAGTTAGAAACTGAAAAGGATCTTCTGATGGAAGTCCATGAAACTTTCAATTCTGTTGCATTAGAGAAACTAATTGAGGCTTCAGCTCAAAATTATTTGCTCCAATGGCAGGTATTGAGATGCTTCTTCCATGTAATTTGGAATTTGGTGCAGTAAAGTCACCAAGCATCTTCCTTGCATTATTGTTGTAATTATTTTTGGCTGCCATCTCCTTTTCCTGTTCAAAAACTTCAGTTGGGTCCTCTTCAGAGTACTGTGCTTTAGCTGCTCTTAGCTTCCTTTTCAGGGTCCTTTCAAGTTCAGGATCAGCTTCAACAAGAATGCCTTTTTCCTTGTTCCTGCTCATATGAAAGAGAAGAAAACAAAGAAAGAAGAGGAATCCTCTATGTCACAATATAGAGATTCCTTTATGTGAGTAGAAAAAGAGGAAAATAGAGGAAAGAGAAGAAAAATTCGAACACCGAAGAGAGAAGAGGGTTCAAATTTTTGAGATGAAGAGAAGTGTTAGTAAATGAATAAATAAATAGAAGAAGATGAGAGTGAGAGAATTTCGAAAATTATTTTTGAAAAATGGTTAGTGATTTTCGAAAATTAAGAGAAGAAATAAAATTAAAATTAAAAATTTGAAATAATTAGTTAATTAAAAAGAATTTTTTAAAAAAAAAGAGAGAGGTAATTTTCGAACATTAGAGAGAGGAAAGTAGTTAGGTGGTTTTGAAAAAGATAAGAAATAGTAAAACAAACAAAAAGTCAATTAGTTAGTTGAAAAAGATTTGAAAATCAATTTTGAAAGGATAAGAAGTTAGAAAAGATTTTTGAAATCAATTTTGAAAAAGATATGATTTAAAAAGATATGATTGAAATTTGTTTTGAAAAAGATTTGATTTTTAAAATTAAAATTGATTACTTGACTAACAAGAAACCAAAAGATATGGTTCTAGAATTTAAAGATTGAACCTTTCTGAAAGTAACAAACTTCAAATTTTTGAATCAATCACATTAATTGTTAGTAAAGTTTTCAAAAATATAAAGTAAAAATAAGAAAAAGATTTTGAAAATAAATTTTAAAAATTTTCAAAAATAATAAAAAATGAAAAAGATTTGATTTTTGAAAAAGATTTTGAAAAGATAAGATTTTTAAAATTGAAATCTTGACTTGACTAACAAGAAACAACTTATTTTAAAAATTTTTGACTAAGTCAACCCAAAGATTTCGAAATTTTATGAGAGAAATAAGGAAAAGATATTTTTTATTTTTGAATTTTTAATGATGAGAGAGAAAAACACAAAAATGACTCACAACATGAAAATTATGAATCAAAACATATGATGCATGCAAGAACACTATGAATGTCAAGATGAACACCAAGAACATTTTGAAGATCAAGATGAACATCAAGACTTATTTTTGAAAATTTTCAAGAAAAAAAAGCATGCAAGACATCAAACTTAGAAATTTTCAATGCTTAGACACTATGAATGCAAAAATGCATAGGAAAAACAACAAAAAACACAAAACAAGAAAATATGAAGATCAAACAAGAAGACTTGTCAAGAACAACTTGAAGATCATGAAGAACACATGCATGAATTTTCGAAAAAAGAAAAAATTTTTAAAACATGCAATTGACACCAAACTTAAAAATTGATACTAGACTCAAACAAGAAACACAAAAATATTTTTGATTTTTATGATTTTATGATTTTTTTGGATTTTTCGAAAATTATTTTTTTGAAAAACGAAAACAAATAAAAAAATTTTTTGAAAGATTTTTGAAAACTTTTTGAAAAGAAAATTACCTAATCTGAGCAACAAGATGAACCGTCAGTTGTTCAAACTCAAACAATCCCCGGCAACGGCGCCAAAAACTTGCTGTGCGTAAATTGTGATCATCAACAATGGCGCCAAAAACTTGGTGCTCTCAAACGTGAATCACACTTCGTCACAACTTTGCACAACTAACCAACAAGTGCACTGGGTCGTCCAAGTAATACCTTACGTGAGTAAGGGTCGATCCCACGGAGATTGTTGGTATGAAGCAAGCTATGGTCATCTTGTAAATCTCAGTCAGGCGGATTCAAATGGTTATAATGGTTTTTGAATATAAAGATAAATAAAGCATAAAATAGATAGAGATACTTATGTGAATCATTGGTAGGAATTTTAGATAAGTGTATGGAGATGCTGTGTTCCTTCTGAATCTCTGCTTTCCTACTGCTTTCATCCAACCCTTCTTACTCCTTTCTATGGCAAGCTGTATGTAGGGCATCACCGTTGTCAATGGCTACTTCCCATCCTCTTAGTGAAAATAGTCCAAATACTCTGTTACAGCACGACTAATCATCTATCGGTTCTCGATCATGTCGAAATAGAATCCATTGATTCTTTTGCATCTGTCATTACGCCCAACAATCACGAGTTTGAAGCTCGTCACAGTCATTCAATCCTTGAATCCTACTCGGAATACCATAGACAAGGTTTAGACTTTCTGGATTCTCAAGAATGGCCGCCAATAATTCTAGCTTATACCACGAAGATTTTGATTAAGGAATCCAAGAGATATGTGCTCGATCTAAGGTAGAACGTGAGTGGTTGTCAGGCACGCGTTCATAAGGACGGATGATGATGAGTGTCACGGATCATCATATCCATCAGGTTGAAGTGCAGCGAATATCTTAGAATAAGAATAAGCTTGAATTGAATAGAAGAACAATAGTAATTGCATTAATTCTCGAGGTACAGCAGAGCTCCACACCTTAATCTATGGTGTGTAGAAACTCCACCGTTGAAAATACATAAGTGATGGTCCAGGCATGGTCGAATGGCCAGCCCCCCCTGAATGATCAAAAGACCGAATGGTCAAAAGATTAAAACTGAGACCAAAGATGTGGTCAAAAGACGCCTAATACAATAGTAAAAAGTTCTATTTATACTAAACTAGCTACTAGGGTTTACAGAAATAAGTCTAAGTGCAGAAATCTACTTTCGGGGCCCACTTTGTTGTGTGCTTGGTCTGAGCTTGAGCTTTACACGTGCAGAGGCTTCTCTTGGGGTTAAATGCCAAGTTGTAACGTCTGTTTGGCGTTTAACTCTGGTTTGTGACATGTTTCTGGCGTTTTACTCCAGAATACAACATGGGACTGGCGTTGAACACCAGTTTTCATCGTCTAAGCTCAAAAAAAGTATGGACTATTATATATTGCTGGAAAGCCCTGGATGTGTACTTTCCAACGCAATTGATAGCGTGCTATTTGGAGTTTTGTAGCTCCAAAGAATCCATTTCGAGTGCAGGGAGGTCAGAATCCAACAACATCAACAGTCCTTTTTTAAAGTAGCTAGATCCTACTAAAAAATACCTGAAAATAATGCCAAAAAACGTATAAATTATCCGCTCATCAGTTGATTCCTTGATGTTATTGATGTAAATTTTATTGTTGATTGGTTTATAAAGTTTATAGAAATAATATGGTAGTGGTTGAATTGAAATGTTGATTAGTTTTTGAATTGGTTTATGAATATGAATATGGATATGCAGGAGTTTTATTGATTGTTGAAGTGGTTTATGAATTGGTTTCGTTGACTATGAATTTTATTGATTGTTGATTACTGTTGTTGTAATGATGTTGGTTTATTTTTTTTTCTTTTTGGTGTAGTGATAGGAGATTTGAATTTCACCATAGACCTACTTCATAGTAAAAGGTTTCATGATTCAGGGCACGGTCTAGAGAATTTGGGAGAAGGGATGGAAGACTTGTATTTTGAGCTTAATGAATGGAGTTTGCAAGAAATAGTTAGTGAGCTGAAAAAATTAGGGTACAAAAGTTATGCCAAGATATGGTACTATAAACCAGGCTGTCAATTGAACTCGGGTCTTAGAGTATTGATGAGTGATGAAAATGCTATGAGAATGGATAAGTCATTAATGTCACAAACTATTAAACACTGCTTGGTGTATGTTGTTGATGGATGTAGAGAAGGTTATGGTGTTGAGATAACTTCAAATTATGAGGATTATGTGCCAACTGAAGTAAAATACAGTGGCAGTGGTCTAATAAAAGTAGAAGTTAAAGGTGAATTAGAGCCATCTAGTGAGGAGGATAAATTTAATAATAGTGTTGATGATAGAGATCACAAAGATCATTTTAATTTTGAGGTTGAAGATGAAAATGATGGTAAAGCTTTAAATGCTTTTGGGGGGTTCAATGGACCATTAAATCAAGATGATAATGGATAAGCTGCTGGTGAGGATGTTGCTGTTCATGAGGATGTTGAAGTTGGAGAAATTTTTAAGGGTTACGAAAATAGTTACGAGAGAGATTCGAATTATATGATTAAAAAGAGAAGGTACCTTAAATATAATGAGGTTGAGATGAGCAGGGACTATAAGTTTCAGGTGGAGCTAGAGTTTAAGTCATTCGCTCAATTTATGAATGCCATTAGAGAGCATGCTTTGTTGAATGAAAGGGATATTAGGTATGTTAAGAATGAAAATATTTTGTGTTAACTATTTTGACTGATTTATGTTGTAATAGATGAAAATATTTTATTTTACATGTGATAACTGTTGTAGTTGAAAAGTAGTTGTGTTAACCTTGTCTGTGGTATTCCGAGTAGGATTCCGGTAATGAATGACTGTGACGTGCTTCAGACTCGCAAGTGCTGGGCGTTAGTGACAGACGCAAAAGAATCAAGGGATTCTATTCTAGTAGGAGCGGGAACCAACCAGTGATTAGCCGTGCTGTGACAGAGCGCGTGAGCGTAGTTTTCACTGCGAGGATGGGATGTAGCCTTCGGCCAGTGTGATGCCTCCAGACGATTAGCCATGCGAGTGACAGCGCAGAGGACCATTTTCCAGAGAGGATACAAAGTAGCCATCGTCAAACGGTGAACCCCTATACACAGCTTGCCATGGAAAGGAGTAAGAAGGATTGAGTTGAAGCAATAGGAAAGTAGGCGTTCTTGAGCCATATAGTATCTCCATTCGCTTATCTGAAATTCCCACCAATGAATCTGCATAAGTATTCTATCCCTTTTATTATTTCTATTTTCTTATTTCTATTTTCGAAACCATAAACAAATTTAATCTGCCTAACTGAGATTTACAAGGTGACCATAGCTTGCTTCATACCAACAATCTCTGTGGGATCGACCCTTACTCGCGTAAGGTTTATTACTTGGACGACCCAGTACACTTGCTGGTTAGTTGGACGGAGTTGTGAATTCAACTGGTGCCATAATAATGATTTCATACAAATACAAAGAATATGGATCACAATTTCGTCCACCAAGTTTTTGGCGCCGTTGCCGGGGACTGTTCGAGTATGGACAACTGACGGTTCTTCTTGTTGCTCAGATTAGGTAATTTTCTTTTCAAAAATCTTTTTCAAATTTTTTTCTTTTCTTTTTCGTTTTTCTAAAATATATTTTCGAAAAAAAATTTAATAAAAAAATCCAAAAAATAATAAAATCATAAAAATAAAAATATTTTGTGTTCTTGTTTGAATCTTGAGTCAATCTTTAAGTTTGGTGTCAATTGCATGCTTTTAAAAATTTTTCTTGCATTTTTTCGAAAATCCATGCATTCATAGTGTTCTTCATGATCTTCAAGTTGTTCTTGGTAAGTCCTCTTGTTTGATCTTGATGTTTTCTTGTTTTGTGTCTTTTCTTGTTTTTCATGTGCATTTTTGCATTCATTTTTTCCAAGCATTAAAAATTTCTAAGTTTGGTGTCTTGCATGTTTTCTTTGCATCAAAAATTTTTCAAAATTATGTTCTTGATGTTCATCATGATCTTCAAAGTGTTCTTGGTGTTCATCTTGACATTCATAGCATTCTTGCATGCATTCATTGTTTTGATCTAAAAATTTCATGCATTGAGTGTTTTTGTTGTTTTTCTCTCTCATAATTAAAAATTCAAAAATAAAAAAAAATATCTTTTCCTTATTTCCCTCCAAATTTTCGAAATTTTGGGTTGACTTGGTCAAAAAAAAATTTCAAAATTAGTTGTTTTTTACAAGTCAAGTCAAAATTTCAATTTTAAAAATCTTATCTTTTCAAAATCTTTTTCAAAAATCATATTTTTTCCATTTTTTTTCTTAATTTCGAAAAATTTTAAAAATTATTTTTCAAAATCTTTTTCGTATCTTTTATATCATATTTTCAAAAATATGCTAACAATTAATGTGATTGATTCAAAAATTTGAAGTTTGTTACTTTCTTGTTAAGAAAGGTTCAATCTTTAAATTCTAGAATCTTATCTTATAGTTTCTTGTTAGTTAAGTCATTTTAAAAAAAAATTAAATCTTTTTCAAAATATCTTTTTCTTAAAACTTTTATCTTATCCTTCTCAAAATTTTATCTTTTTCAAAATTTGAATTCAAAATATCTTATCTAACTTCTTATCTTCTTATCTTTTCAAATTTGATTTTAAATCTTTTTCAATCAACTAACTAACTTTTTGTTTGTTTCTTATCTTTTTCAAAACCACCTAACTATTTTTCCCTCTCTAATTTTCAAAAATATCTTACCCATTTTTAAAATTATTTTCGAAATTCTCTTTCTCTTTTCTTCTTCTATTTAATTATTTGTTTACTAACACTTCTCTTCACCTCTCTTCATCTAAAAATCCGAACCCATCCTTCTTCATTCTTCTACCCCCTTCTTCTTCTACTAACATAAAGGAATCTCTATACTGTAACATAGATGATTCCTCTTTCTTTTCTTGTTTTCTTCTCTTTCATATGAGCAGGAACAGGGAAAAAGGCACTCTTGTTGAAGTTGATCCAGAACCTGAAAGGACTCTGAAGAGGAAATTAAGAGAAGCTAAATTAAATTATTCTAAAGGTAACCTTTCAGAAACATTAGAACAAGAGAAGGAGATGGCAGCCGAAAATAATAATAATGCAAGGAGAATGCTTGGTGACTTCACAAAGCCAACGTCCATGTTTGATGGAAGAAGCATCTCCATTCCTGCCATTGGAGCCAACAACTTTGAGCTGAAACCTCAGCTAGTTGCCTTAATGCAACAAAACTGCAAGTTTTATGGACTTCCATCTGAAGATCCTTATCAGTTTTTAACTGAGTTCTTGCAGATCTGTGAGACTGTAAAGACGAATGGAGTTGATCCTGAAGTCTACAGACTCATGCTTTTCCTTTTTGCTGTAAGAGACAGAGCTAGAATATGGTTGGATTCACAACCCAAGGATAGCCTGGACTCATGGGATAAGCTGGTCACTGCCTTCTTGGATAAATTCTTTCCTCCTCAAAAGCTGAGCAAGCTGAGAGTGGATGTTCAAACCTTCAAACAAAAAGATGGTGAATCCCTCTATGAAGCTTGGGAAAGATACAAGCAGCTGACCAAAAGATGTCCATCTGACATGTTTTCAGAATGGACCATATTAGATATATTCTATTATGGTCTATCTGAATTTTCGAAAATGTCATTGGACCATTCTGCAGGTGGATCTATTCACCTGAAGAAAACGCCTAAAGAGGCTCAAGAACTCATTGACATGGTTGCAAATAACCAGTTCATGTACACTTCTGAGAGGAATTCCGTGAACAATGGGATGCCTCAGAAGAAAGGAGTTCTTGAAATTGATACTCTGAATGCCATATTGGCTCAGAACAAAGTGTTGACTCAACAGGTCAACATGATCTCTCAAAATCTGAATGGATGGTAACATGCATCCAACAGTACTAGAGAGGTAGCTTCTGAAGAAGCTTATGATCCTGAGAACCCTGCCATGGCAGAGGTTAATTACATGGGTGAACCTTATGGAAACACCTATAACCCATCATGGAGAAATCATCCAAATTTCTCATGGAAGGATCAACAAAAGCCTCAACAAGGCTTTAACAAATGGTGGACGCAACAGGCTGGGCAATAGCAAGCCATATCCATCATCTTCTCAGCAACAGACAGAAAATTCTGAACAAAACACTTCTAATTTAGCCAATGTAGTCTCTGATCTGTCAAAAGCCACTTTCAGTTTCATGAGTGAAACAAGATCCTCCATCAGAAATCTGGAGGCACAAGTGGGCCAACTGAGTAAGAAAGTCATTGAAACTCTTCCCAGTACTCTCCCAAGCAATACAGAAGAGAATCCAAAAGGAGAGTGCAAAGCCATTGACATAGTCAATATGGCCGAATGCACAAGGGAGGAGGAGGACGAAAATCCTAGTGAGGAAGACCTCCTGGGACGTTCCTCAAGCAAGAAGGAATTTCCTATTAAGGATCCAAAGGAATCTGAGGCTCATACAGAGACCATAGAGATTCCATTGAATCTCCTTCTGCCATTCATGAGCTCTGAAGACTATTCATCCTCTGAAGAGGATGAAGATGTAACTGGAGAGCAAGTTGCTCAATATTTAGGAGCTATCATGAAGCTGAATGCCAAGTTGTTTGGTAATGAGACTTGGGAAAGTGAACCTCCCTTGCTCATTAATGAACTGGATACTTGGATTCAGAAAATTCTACCTCAAAAGAAACAAGATCCTGGCAAGTTCTTAATACCTTGTACCATAGGCACCATGATCTTTGAAAAAGCTCTATGTGATCTGGGGTCAGGGATAAATCTTATGCCACTCTCTGTAATGGAGAAGCTGGGAATCATTGAGGTACAACCTGCCTTGTTCTCATTACAATTGGCAGACAAGTCAATGAGACAAGCTTATGGAATAGTAGAGGACGTGTTAGTAAAGGTTGAAGGCCTTTACATCCCTGCTGATTTCATAATCTTAGACACTAGGAAGGAAGAGGATGATTGCATCATCCTTGGAAGACCTTTCCTAGCCACAGCAGGAGCTGTGATAGATGTCAACAGAGGTGAATTAGTCCTTCAATTGAATGGGGACTACCTTGTGTTTAAGGCACATGGCCATCCCTCTGTGACAAAAGAGAGTAAGCATGAAGAGCTTCTCTCAGTTCAGAGTCAAGAAGAGCCCACACAGTCAAACTCTAAGTTTGGTGTTGTGAGGCCACAACCAAACTCTAAGTTTGGTGTTAAGACCCCATATCCAAACTCTAAGTTTGGTGTTGGCAACTATACAACATTGACCTGATCACCTTGTGGCTCCATGAGAGCCAATGTCAAGCTATTGACATTAAAGAAGCGCTTGTTGGGAGGCAACCCAATTTTATTTATCTAATTTTATTTTATTCTATTTTATTGTTATTTTGTGTTTTATTAGGTACATGATCATGAGGAGTCACAAAAAAATCATAAAAATTAAAAACAGAATCAAAAACAGCAGAAGAAAAAATTCACACCCTGGAGGACGCACAGGCTGGCGTTCAACGCCAGTAAGGTGCATCTGGCTGGCGTTCAATGCCAGAACAGAGCATTATTCTGGCGCTGAACGCCAGAAACAAGCAACATTCTGGCGCTGAACGCCAGGAATGTGCCCAGAGAGGAAAAACTGGCGCTGAACGCCAGTAACAAGCATGAAACTGGTGTTCAACGCCAGAAACATGTTACATTTGGGCGTTGGACGCCCAGAACATGCACCAATGGGCGTTTGAACGCCAGAATGGTGCACGAAGGCATTTTACATGCCTATTTGGTGCAGGGATGGAATTCCTTGACACCTCAGGATCTGTGGACCCCATAGGATCACCTCAGAACTGTGGACCCCACAGGATCCCCACCTACCATATTCCCACCTTACCTCCTAATCCTAATTACACTCTCCTAATCCTATTTCACTCTTTCCCATGTCACACTTCCCAACAACTTTCACCAATCACCTCAATTCCTCTTTCCAATTACCCCATTCACCACTCACATCCATCCACTCTTCCCCATAAACCCCACCTACCTTCAAAAATTCAAAACCAATTTCCCTCCCTTTCCCACCCTAAATAGCCGAACACAACCTCCCCCCTCTCCCTATAAATACCCTTCCATTCTACTTCATTTTCACACAACACAACCCCTTCTTCTCCCCCTTGGCCGAACCATCACTTCCCCTTCTCTACCATCATTTCTTCTTCTTCTTCTTCTCTTCTTTCTTCTCTTGCTCGAGGGCGAGCAATATTTTAAGTTTGGTGTGGTAAAAGCATAAGCTTTTTGTTTTTCCATTACCATCAATGGCACCTAAGGCCGGAGTATCCTCTAGAAAAGGAAAAGGGAAGACAAAAGCTTCCACCTCCGAGTCATGAGAGATGGAAAGATTCATCTCCAAGAGCCATCAAGACCACTTCTATGATGTTGTGGCAAAGAAGAAGGTGATCCCTGAGGTCCCTTTCAAGCTCAAGAAAAATGAGTATCCGGAGATCCGACATGAAATCCGAAGAAGAGGTTGGGAAGTCCTAACCAACCCCATGCAACAAGTCGGAATCTTAATGGTTCAAGAGTTCTATGCCAATGCATGGATCACTAGGAACCATGATCAAAGTATGAACCCGAGTCCAAAGAACTATCTTACAATGGTTCGGGGGAAATACTTAGATTTTAGTCCGGAAAATGTGAGGTTGGCGTTTCACTTGCCCATGATGCAAGGAGATGAACGCCCCTACACTAGAAGGGTCAACTTTGATCAAAGGTTGGACCAAGTCCTTATGGACATTTGTATGGAAGGAGCTCAATGGAAGAGAGACTCCAAAGGCAAGCCAGTCCAACTAAGAAGACGGACCTCAAGCCTATAGCTAGAGGATGGTTGGAGTTCATTCAACGCTCCATCATTCCTACTAGCAACCGATCTGAAGTTACTGTGGATCGGGCCATCATGATTCATGGCATCATGATTGGAGAGGAAGTAGAAGTTCATGAGGTCATCTCCAATGAAATCTACAAAATAGCCGACAAGCCTTCACCCATGGCACGGCTAGCTTTCCCTCACCTTATTTGCCATCTATGTTACTCAGCTGGAGTTATTATAGAAGGAGACATCCTCATTGAAGAGGATAAGCCCATCACCAAGAAGAGGATGGAGCAAGCAAGAGAGACCCCTCACGGTTCTCAAGAGATGCATGAGGAAGCTCATCATCAAGAAATCCCTGAGATGCCTCAAGGGATGCACTTTCCTCCAAACAACTATTGGGAACAACTCAACACTTCCTTAGAAGATTTGAGCCACAATGTTGAACAATTAAGGGTGGAACATCATGAGCATTCCATCATTCTCCAAGAAATAAGAGAAGATCAAAGAGCAATGAGGGAGGAGCAACAAAGGCAAGGAAGGGACATAAAAGAGCTTAAGGACATTGTTGGACCTTCAAGAAGAAGACGCCACTAGAGGTGGATTCATTCCTTTTTCTTTATTTCTTTCTGTTTTTCGGTTTTTAATGTTGTGTTTACCTATGTTTTGTGTCTCTACTTCATGATCATTAGTATGTAACCATGCCTTAAAGCTATGAATAAAATCCATTAATCCTTCACCTCTCTTAAATGAAAAATGTTTTAATTCAAAAGAATAAGAAGTACATGAATTTCGAATTTATCCTTGAATTTAATTTAATTATATTGATGTGGTGACAATACTTTTGTTTTCTGAATGAATGCTTGAACAGTGCATATGTCTTTTGATCTTGTTGTTTATGAATGTTAAAACTGTTGGCTCTTGAAAGAATGATGAACAAAGAGAAATGTTATTGATGATCTGAAAAATCATGAAATTGATTCTTGAAGCAAGAAAAAGCAGTGAAAAAGAAGAAGCTTGCGAAAAAAAATGTGGCGAAAAAAAAAGAAGAAGAAAAAAAAAAGAAGGAGCAGTAGAAAAAGCCAATAGCCCTTAAAACCAAAAGGCAAGGGTAAAAAGGGTCCAAGGCTTTGAGCATCAATGGATAGGAGGGCCTAAGGAAATAAAATCTAGGCCGAAGCGGCTAAACCAAGCTGTCCCTAACCATGTGCTTGTGTCATGAAGGTCCAAGTGAAAAGCTTGAGACTGAGTGGTTAAAGTCGTGATCCAAAGCAAAAGAGTGTGCTTAAGAGCTCTGGACACCTCTAATTGGGGACTCTAGCAAAGCTGAGTCACAATCTGAAAAGGTTCACCCAGTTATGTGTCTGTGGCATTTATGTATCCGGTGGTAATACTGGAAAACAAAGTGCTTGGGGCCACGGCCAAGACTCATAAGTAGCTGTGTTCAAGAATCAACATGCTTAACTAGGAAAGTCAATAACACTATCCAAAATTCTAAGTTCCTAAGAGACGCCAATCACTCTAAACTACAAAGGAAAAAGTGAGATGCCAAAACTGTTCAGAAGCAAAAAGCTACAAGTCCCGCTCATCTAATTATAATTAATATTCATTGATATTCTGGAATTTATAGTATATTCTCTTCTTTCTATCCTATTTGATTTTCAGTTGCTTGGGGACAAGCAACAATTTAAGTTTGGTGTTGTGATGAGCGGATAATTTATACGCTTTTTGGCATTATTTTTAGGTAGTTTTTAGTAAGTTCAAGCTACTTTTAGGGATGTTTTCATTAGTTTTTATGTTAAATTCACATTTCTGGACTTTACTATGAGTTTGTGTGTTTTTCTGTGATTTCAGGTAATTTCTGGCTGAAATTGAGGGACTTGAGCAAAACTCTGAAAAAGGCTGACAAAAGGACTGCTGATGCTGTTGGAATCTGACCTCCCTGCACTCGAAATGGATTTTCTGGAGCTACAGAACTCCAATTGGCGCGCTCTCAACGTCGTTAGAAAGTAGACATCCAGGGCTTTCCAGCAATATATAATAGTCTATACTTCATTCGGAAATTGACGATGTAACTTGGCGTTGAACGCCAAGTACATGCTGCTGTCTGGAGTTAAACGCCAGAAAAACGTCATGATCCGGAGTTGAACGCCCAAAACACGTCATAACTCGGAGTTCAACTCCAAGAGAAGCCTCAGCTCGTGGATTGATCAAGCTCAGCCCAAGCATACACTAAGTGGCCCCCGGAAGTGGATTTATGCATCAAATACTTACTCATGTAAACCCTAGGAGCTAGTTTATTATAAATAGGATGATTTACTAATGTATTAGACATCTTTGGTCTCAGTTTTGTTTTATCCTTCATCCTAAGAGGCTATTGATCACGTTTTGGGGGCTGGCCATTCGGCCATGCCTGAACCTTTTACTTATGTATTTTCAACGGTGGAGTTTCTGCACACCATAGATTAAGGGTGTGGAGCTCTACTGTACCTCGAGTTTCAATACAATTACTATTACTTTTCATTCAATTCTCTCTTATTCTTATTCCAAGATATTCATTCGCACCCAAGAACATGATGAATGTGATGATTATGTGACGCTCATCATCATTCTCACCTATGAACGCGCGTGATTGACAACCACTTCCGTTCTACATGCAACCGAGCTTGAATGTGTATCTCTTAGATTCCCCAACAGAATCTTCGTGGTATAAGCTAGATAGATGGCGGCATTTATGAGGATCCGGAAAGTCTCACCTTGTCTGTGGTATTCCGAGTAGGATCCTGGGAATCCAGAAAGTCTAACCTTGTCTGTGGTATTCCGAGTAGGATTCCGGTAATGAATGACTGTGACGTGCTTCAGACTCGCAAGTGCTGGGCGTTAGTGACAGACGCAAAAGAATCAAGGGATTCTATTCCAGTAGGAGCGGGAACCAACCAGTGATTAGCCGTGCTGTGACAGAGCGCGTGAGCGTAGTTTTCACTGCGAGGATGGGATGTAGCCTTCGGCCAGTGTGATGCCTCCAGACGATTAGCCATGCGAGTGACAGCGCAGAGGACCATTTTCCAGAGAGGATACAAAGTAGCCATCGTCAAACGGTGAACCCCTATACACAGCTTGCCATGGAAAGGAGTAAGAAGGATTGAGTTGAAGCAATAGGAAAGTAGGCGTTCTTGAGCCATACAGTATCTCCATTCGCTTATCTGAAATTCCCACCAATGAATCTGCATAAGTATTCTATCCCTTTTATTATTTCTATTTTCTTATTTCTATTTTCGAAACCATAAACAAATTTAATCTGCCTAACTGAGATTTACAAGGTGACCATAGCTTGCTTCATACCAACAATCTCTGTGGGATCGACCCTTACTCGCGTAAGGTTTATTACTTGGACGACCCAGTACACTTGCTGGTTAGTTGGACGGAGTTGTGAATTCAACTGGTGCCATAATAATGATTTCATACAAATACAAAGAATATGGATCACAATTTCGTCCACCATCTACATATAGACCTAACTGAAGACTGAAGCTTGATTCTATTTAGAGTTAGAGTTGTTGAGATTGCAATTAAATAGTATATGTTGTAATGAATAGTGTAAGGTTTATTGATTATGCTGTGATTTTTTGGCCAATATTTTGGTATTGGTAGGACCATTATTTTAGTGTTTTGTTATATGGTTGGACTACTTTTAACTGTTGCACTTACTGGAACTTTATTTTAGTATAGGTATGTGACATGTTATATGACTGCTTATTTTGTATAACTTGTGGACATATAATTTAAAGAATTTTTATTTAATGACTATCTAAGTATGTGGCATATTGTATGGCTACTTATTTTGTATAACTTTAGACATATGGTTTAAATTTGTTCTCTAAAATTTTCCTCCATTGTGTTTTATTGTTATTTTCAAACAAAAGACATTCATGTAAAATTTAATCAAACTAAATATAATTAATAGCAATTAGATTGAAGTTGTAAAATTCCTTTCTCCCATTACGTTAGAATAACACCTTACACAACATGGGTAATTTTATGGTTTAATTACTATGTTGGTCTCTATAGTTTCATGAAATTTTCAATTAGGTCCCTATACTTTTTTTCGTTTTAATTGGGTCCCTATACCAATTTTTTTTTCAATTAGGTTCCTCTTTGTAGTAATTGGCTTAATTGTATAGGGACCCAACTAAAAAAAATTGGTGCAGGGACTCAAATAAAAGGAAAAAAAGTGTAGGGACTCAATTGAAAAAAAATTTGGTGCAGGGACCCAATTAGAAGGGAAAAAAGTATAAGGACCTAATTGAAAAATTCATGAAACTATAGGGACCAAGAGAGTAATTAAACCTAATTTAAAACCCTTACAAAGCATATTGCAATTACTAGGACTATAAAAAACATAAATAGCATATAATGTATTTTGCATTAATTTTTTATATTGTCTTCCAATCTTTCAATTCGTTCTTGGACAACATTAAACTCATCACGAAATCTCTCCATCTCCATGCTTAGTCTCTCAGTTTTCCTTTCTTGTGCATCTAATTTTCTCATTTCAGTCTCCAACTTATCATAATCTTGTGTTTTCACAACTCCAACAGCAACAGATACTCTTTCTCTTCTTGTTGCACCACCTTCATCAACTCACTCATAAAATTTGTATCTTCTGTTAGGGAAAGAAATATATCTTCTATTTGAATTCCTTGTTATTCCAAAAGTTTGAAGAATTAGAGTATCACCACAAAAATAGTGAACCCCCGTATCTTTTTTCTTTGGTCACCCATTCTTCGAACCGTCATCATTATCAATCCACTCAAAGAAGTTACATTTTGATATCTTCCCACAAATAACACACCTCCTACCATGGTCAGACACAACCGATGAAGAGTGCACAGTTACTGCTTTCTTACAGAAACACATGTATCTTCTTTCCTTGGGGTTGGATATCCTTAATACACATCTTCCCAAAGAGAGAATGAAAGAGATTCTTTGACGTTACTGCTTTCTTATAGAAACACATGTATCTTCTTTTCTTGGGGTTGGATGTGTGTGTGTGTGTGTGTGTGTGTCTTACAAAAACACATGTATCATCTTTCTTTGGGGTTGGATCTCCTTAATACACAGCTTTTCAAAAAGAGAATGAAAGAGAGTTTTGTGTATGTCTTACAGAAAAGTATGTATCTTCTTTCTTTGGGGTTGGATCTCCTTAATACACAGCTTTCCAAAAAGAGAATGAAAGATGTGTATGTGTGTGTGTGTACGCGTCTGCCAATTGCCATTTGGCTAATAAGCCCGTGGATATTGAAATTCCACAAACGGTACTTTTCGATATTATACTTGAAGCGGTTGTTCAAATTCCTTATGATATGCAAATTAAACAAGTTCTTGTTAATGGTAAAAAAAGGGGCATTAAATGTGTGTGTGCGTGCGTGCGTGCGTGTGTGCGCGCACACGTGTGTGCGCGCACACGTGTGTGTGCGCCAATTGCTATTTGGTTAATAAGCTTGCGGATATTGAAGTTTTACAAACGGTATTTCCTAATACTATATTTGAAGCGGTTATTCAAATTACACATGATATGCAAATCAACTAAGTTCTTGCTAATGGTAAAAAAGGGGATTATTAAAAGGGGAAAAATCTCAGTTCATATGAATCTATTATAAGTAAAAGATAAGGGTATATATAAGTAAATTCAACCAATTCACTAACGTTTTTTACACGTTTAACGTTAATAGATACTAAATTGAAAACAATTGTAATATAGAGATCCAATTGAAAAGAAAAAAAATATAGGAATTTAATTGAAAATTTGGTAAAACTATAGAGACTTGCACATTAATTAATTAATGTAGTTTTATTTGATAGAACAGTTCATATGAACCTATTATAAGTAGAGGATAAGGATATATAAGTAAATTCACATAATTTATTAACATTTTTTAGACGTTTTACATTAATAGGAACTAAATTAAAAAAAAAAATAATATAAAGACTCAATTAAAAAAATATAAAAATTTAATTAAAAATTTAATAAAACTATAAAGACTTGTATATTAATTAATTAATTTAATTTTATATGATAGAACTAAAATAATATATTGGGTGTGAAAGAGAAAATTATATAAAACAAAAATCATGTGTTATCTCTTTATATTTATTTTGTATATCAAGTTATTAGTTTAAGTGAATTTCTCATTCACATATGACTATATAGATTAAGTGAATCTCTCACATATAAATATAATACATGAAGGTGATTAATTCATTAATAGCTATATAGACAACTATTATTCAATTTTTTTTCTAAAATTAGAAATGAGATTCAAATTTAAAATTTTTATATTAGATTAGAGAAATGGTGTTATTTAAATTATATTCGTTTGCACCTAATGCATGCATATTTATTCTCATTTGTTTCAAAAATTTAATAAATAAAAATTAGATAGAACGTTTTCTAGCGTGAAAAATTAAAAGATATTTACAAATTTTAAAAAACCAAAATTCGATCCTCTTATTTGTCGCTAAAAAAATAAAAAAAAAATTTCTTTAAAATGAAATTGCACTCACCGATCTCCTTAACTCTGAATTAAAAAAAAAAAAAAAATTGGTCCCTCTATTTTCGCTATTTTGTATAATTATTTTCATATTTTGGAACATTTACAAAAAGACCACTATATGTGTTAATCAAACATTTAAATCTCATATTAAATTTTTTTATATATATACCATTTGGTTTAGCGTCAATTAATATTGTGGGTGTATTTAGAATTTAGTTTTGAATAAAAGTATCACAAATATTATTTTATATTATCGTATTAGAAATTTGATCTAAATAAAGTGATTATACATTTAACATCTCTTTAAAAAAATTGGATTATGGTAGGATGATTATCTAATTTTTTTAATTTTATTATATTATATTTTTAATAAAATATCTGATATTTTTGCATAAATTATGTAAATTTTATAATTCCATACATACGTTCCGTTTTATTACATTCAATGCTTTGTGGTACCTTTTTCATTTTGATCCACTGGTGGATGAGATTGTAAATTCAATTGTGCATTACACTATTACTCAGGTTTTACCCCTTGATCGCTTCCAATAATTATTTATTTATGAAATTCTTTTAAAATAAAAATAAGAATCATTTGATATAAATTTAATAAAAAAATAAAAATATACATTAAATTGTATGATATCTTTTTTCTTTTAAGGAATTTTTTCTAAAAAAATGTCTGGGCCATTTTTTGTATTTTTTGGGGTACATTATTATGAGGTAGAATTTACGATTGTTATATAAATGTTGTTAAAATTAATATCACACTTTTTTATATTTTAGTAGAATTTTTTATTTTTTAAACTAAAAATATTAAATAATAAAAAATTTTATTTTATACTAGTAACTGATTTTAGTATGTATTTTGTATTTTAATGTATATTTTATACTAGTAATTGATTTTAGTGAATAATTTTAGTATACATTCAGGAATGGATCTAAAAATTTTAATATGCAGGGCCGAATTTCAAATGAATTTTTTAATTATCTTTTTTTTATTATATTTTTATTAACAAAAGCAATCTAAACATGATGGTTTCAGTGGTTAAGAGAAGGGAGTTGAATCTTAGCCCATTTTTGCTTAATAACTCTTGTTGGTCTTTGAAACAACTTTTGGAGACTTTTTTATTTTTGTCCCGTACCCAACCACGAGACTTTTTCTTTTTATCTCATGACCCGGCACAAGATATTTTTCAGTTTTATCTCCTGTGTAGCAGAAACAGAAATGGAGTAGAAAAGAGAGAAAATTACACTCAGATATATCCTGGTTCAGCTGCTAAGTGCAGTGCAGCCTACATCCAATCTCCATCACAACAATGATGAAATTTTACTATAATCATCTTTGATTACAAACACCAATTCTCCCTAAGAACTACCCTTCTTATCTGGGACAAGTCCAGATTCTAAACCCAAAACTGAACTTGACTTGGTCACTGCCAAGCTTTCAACTGTAAAGTGCTAACCCAACTTACAAGGAGATTCCCACAGAATCATGAAACACAACACATATGTACAAAGGACCTCTAGGACATCTATGGCGTTTTCTTTTAATTTTGCACATTCTGCCTTTTTTCACTCTATGGCTTTTTCTTACAAACCTCACTGTTTGCCTTTTTTCATGAGACTCAAGACAGACAAATTAAACAGAAAAATACAAAATGAAGAACATTGAAGGAGAAGAACTTCTGTTAGCTTAGGTAGCTATGTGACCACTGTGCCTTGCACTCTCACTCCTTGCTTCAAGCCCTGGCTGTTCTCCTTTATTTATAGAGGGAGAAGCCTCCACGGTTGAAACCAAAAGAACCAAGCTAATCTTCTTCTTCTTCATGCAAACCGGTTCGGCCACAAAGAGAGGAGAAGTAACCGAATGCAATAACCAACATGCAATTACCTCTGGTTCTTCCTTGGTCACCAATAAACATCAATCCGAGCCTTCCATCTTGCTTTGTGCTCCAAGATGAACTCCTAGCCCTTGATGCTTCATGATGATGACAGCTTCATCTGCTCCATCCTCTGCCTCTTCCATCACGTAGCTACTGTAGCTACCTCCTGTGGTGGTTGAGCAGAATCAGAGACAAGCTATCCCTCCAAGGATCTTCTTCCTCTGACCAAAATCTTCTTCTTTCATTTTTGGTATGGAGAAGCTAAGATCTCTTCACCAAATCTTACCATAAGTGATGAAAATCTCAGCCACAGCATACTTTTTGTTTTCTTTTTCTTGCCATCATTGTGATGGTCTTGTTGCTTGAATCTTCATCTATTCGGTGGCTAGTTTTAGCTTCCATGCTTTCTCTGTTGATATGACCGAAGTAGGAGAAGAGAGATGAGAGTGAAGAAAGAGAAACTTGAATAATAATTAATGAATGTGATAAAGTAGACTAAAGTTCCCACTTCCCTTGCTTTAGGTAGCGTGTAGCATTGATGATGTCCATCAAATCAAATGCTAAACCTCTCTCATATTTTCAATGCAAGTTATTTCAAGTTAATTGAATTTGAAATCCATCACAACTTGAAAGGTGGGATCTGTTGGAAGCATTGTGACTTTGCTTTCTTTCCTTAATGGTTTCGGACCAAGCTTTGGTCTATTTAGCAAATATTTTAATTGGGCTTGTAACAATAGTAAATTAATCTGGCCCAAACGATAAAACACTTTAGCCAACATTCATATGACACTATTGCTCAAGGCTGAAATTTGATTTTATTGGGCTTAAGGTCTTCTCTTTTCTTTTCGGTCCAATAACAAATCTGCACACACAAAATTATTAATTAAGTATGTATGAATTAAGATCAAATTAATAATTTTGTCAATAATTACTTTAATAATGTTTGTTCATCATCAAATTAAATTTAGAGTTTTCCAAACTCATCAATCTTCCCCTTGATGATAAACATTTTTAAAAATTGAAATGGAAAGAAATTAAAGATTAGAGTATTGAGTACTCCCTTTGAAGATTAGTATTTCTCCCCATTTTCAATTGTCACATGGCTTCCCCTAAATGTATGCTATTTTACCAAGGGAAGCTTTATATCTGTAACAATTTTTGTCAAGCCTAATGCAACAATGTTATTCAACATATTAAATGCAAGATGTTGAATGGCTTGATTTATGAGCAGAACTGGAGTGATAAACAAAACTCATTTGTTATCATAAAATTAATTTTTTGCTCAAACATACAAAGCAGTTGAGTACATATCAACCAAAGATATTTTTGCTGCTTCAAGAAGTTGCTATTCAATCTATTCGAAAATATTTTCCAATCAACATATCAGAGCAAAATAATCAAAGCATGGAAAATATTTTTAATCAAGCATGATCATCTCAAATCATGGCAGCTATCAGAATTTTCATATTACAGCTTAAAGGAACTGCCAAAAATAAAATATTCTTAATAAAAAACAACAAACATATTCACCAAGGTAAATCAAATATATTCCTAATCCAAAACATATTTACCAAGGTAAATCAGATTGCATCCATAAGATAAATTAAGACCAATCAAATGCATATCTCTAATCCAAAGTACAGCATGCATAAAACTGCATCACAAGCATCAACCAGATCATCACAACTAGTAGTTGAAACAAGGGTGATCATAAATCCACAAAGGATTTCATCCCCTGTTTAATTTCAATTTTTCAGTCATTTCTCCCCCTTTTGTCATCAAAAGGGCAACTGCAAAAAATGGCATTGGAAGCAAAATATCTAAATTATAATCAAAATACCAAGAGTTTATCACAGTGTCATAGGTCTAAAGTATCTAGGCAAACTACTACAGTATCTGATTGAGCCAAAACAAGCCAATATCAAATGTAAAGAAATAGTTATCAATCATCAGATAAATTGTACTCAGAGCCAGCTGCCTCATCATCACTGGCAGCATCCATCTTCTCCTCAAAACTCTGCAGCATTAGATCCACCCTGTCTTTGCACTTGACCCAAGCCCTTTCATTTTCACAGGCTAGTTTACGGGCTTCCTTGTATGATTTCACCATTAGCTTTGTCATGTTAGAGAACTCAGTGAGAATTTATTTGATTGATTCTGTTGTCTTGGAAGACTCAGGCCGACTTTCAAACTCACTATCAGAGAGGACTGACTTCTTCCCTTTGGTTCCCTTCATAGCTCATCCTCATTTAATCATTGAGACCTTATTCTATACAGCTTCATTGGTTAAATCAACTTTAAAATATTCAAAGATACTGGTGAGAAACATGCCATAAGGCGGATTTGCCTTTTTGGTACTCTTAACAGATTTCCACATGTGTCTTATCATAAGATAACTGAAAGAGATAGGAGAAGAAGTAACAAGAGTAAAGAGTACAAGAGAGTCAGAAACAGTTACTCTGTTATGTGAACCACTTTGAGAAGTAAGAATATGAGTGATGATTCGGTGCAGAAGAGAGTTTGTTGGTCCAAGGGCCTTGTGAGTAGAAATAGAGCCATCCATGCCAGATAAGTTAGCACAAATGTGTTGCAGGGCAACCTTGCGTGTGACTCCAACCTGGGAATCCTATTTCTCAGTCATGTACGCTCTTGGTCCCTCATCTGTATAGCCTAGGGCAGCGCTGATGGTTTCTGAATTCATAGTCATGTATACCCGCTTCACATAAGAGTGAATGGTACCAAAGTGCTTAACTTGGTGGCCGGGTATGAAGAACGATGTGGCGGAATATGTATCAAAGTGCTTAACTTGTCAAAAGGTAAAGATTGAACATCAAAGACCTTCCGGGATGCTGCAACCTTTAGAGATTCCACAATGGAAGTGGGAGAGTATTGCAATGGACTTTGTGTCGGGATTGCCAAGGACTAGAGCTGGTTTTGATGCTATCTGGGTGATTGTGGACCGACTGACGAAGTCAGCTCACTTTTTGCCCATTCGGATGACTTACACCCTTGAAGAGCTAGCACGGTTATACATAAAGGAGATTGTGAGACTTCATGGTGTACCTGCTACTATAATCTCTGATAGAGATCCTCGTTTCACTTCAAGGTTTTGGGGTGCATTTCAGAAAGCTTTTGGAACCCGATTAAGCTTGAGCACGGCTTACCATCCTCAAACAGATGGTCAATCTGAGAGGACGATCCAAACACTAGAGGATATGTTGAGAGCTTGTGTTTTGGACCAACCAGCGAGTTGGGATCGGTATATGCCATTAGTGGAGTTTGCATACAATAATAGTTATCATGCGAGCATTGGAATGGCTCCGTATGAGGCCTTGTATGGGAGGAAATGTCAATCTCCGCTATGTTGGTATGAAGCTGGAGAGAAAGGCTTGTTGGGGCCGGAAATGATAGCTGAGACTACTGAACAAGTCAAGAAAATCCGTGACAGGATGCTTACGGCGCAGAGTCGTCAAAAGAGTTACGCCGATCAAAGGCGAAAGCCCTTAGAATTTGAGGAAGGAGACCATGTTTTCCTTAAGGTTACTCCGACTACTGGAGTAGGTAGGGCGATTAAGGCAAAGAAGTTGAATCCTCGATACATTGGTCCATTTCAGATCCTAGAGAGGATTGGACCGGTGGCGTATCGGATGGCTCTACCACCTCATCTTTCGAACCTGCACGACGTGTTCCACGTGTCGCAGCTTCGGAAGTACACCCCTGATGCTAGCCATGTATTGGAACCTGAATCAGTTCAGTTAAGGGAAGATTTGACGCTTCCAGTGGCTCCGGTCAGAATTGATGATACTAGTATCAAACGGTTGCGTGGAAAAGATGTTTCACTAGTCAAAGTGGCATGGAGTCGAGGCGGTGTTGAGGAACACACTTGGGAACTTGAGTCAGAGATGCAATCGGATTATCCGCATTTATTCTCAGGTAATTGCATTTGAATTTTGTGGGCAAAATTCCCAATTAGGAGGGTAGAATGTAAAATCCGGTTAATTAACGGCTAATTAACCCATAAATGAGAATTTATTATAGAAAGCCTAAAATGTGATTTTTATGGCTAAATGTGATAGAGGAGATTGAGACGAGAATTTTGGTACCAATTTTGTAGAATTCGGACCAAGATTGGACCGAACGGGCCAAACCGGGCCAACCGGACCCAAAGTGGGCCCTTGGCCCAACATAACTTAACCAAAACCCTAGTTTTCAGCACTCTCTCTCCTCATTTGTTACACACACAAGCTGAAATGGTGGAGAGGAAGGGAAGAACATTCTCTCAACTTCTCTCTCTCACTTGATCTTCAAATCACCATAACTTTTGATCTAGAGCTCCGATTGCCGCCCCGTTTGCGGCCACGCGTTCACCGCGGAGAGCTCTACAAAACCCATATAATCAATCTTGAGGTAAGCCACACCTTGCTGTTCGAAATCTCAGCCCCTATTTTCGAGTTTCATGGGTTAAATGTTGAGATTTTGGGTTCTTTGATGTTATAGGACCCAACTCTCTTGAAGGAGAAGGTTAATCTTGTCTCCTTGGACCTTGGGTGAGGTAAGGTTCTTAACCCTAGTGTAATTTTGTTGTTTTATGATGTTTGGGTTTTGAGGTGTTGTGTATGGGTATGATGGTTGTGGCTTAGGTTGTGTATGTGTGGATATTGGAGCTTGATTGGTGATTTTGAACAAGCTTGGAAAGGGCTTGGTGGTGAAAAATCTGCTCTTGTAGGTGTTGAGGCCTTGTGAGCTTGAGGATAAGTGGTTTAGAAGTGCTCCGGTGGAGCTTAGGAAATTCGGCTAAGGTATGGTTTCGGTTTCCCGTATCTAATATGTAATGTGGTAGGAAATACTTAGGCTAGAGGCCCTAAGATAGGCATTGAATGGTTGATGTTGTTGAATGATTGAGATATATGAGGTGGTCATATATGTGATGATGAGTATTGATGCCTTGATAATATGATGTATGAGAAATATGCATGTTGTGATATATGCTTGATTATTGGTTATGGTTGAATTGTGGGTTGAACCATGTTGATGGTGAGTATGATGTTGTTTGTGTACCATGATGATTTATTGGAATTGGTGTTGTTGAGGATTGGTATGAGGAATAGTATATGATATGTTAATATGTTTGAGTTTGAGCCACTTGGGTGAAGTGGGAGATAATGGTGAAATAGTGATTTTGGTACATTGTGAGTTATGTGTCAATGTGTGAGTTGAGGAGGCTTGATGTTGAATTTGATGTATTTTGATTGATTTCAAAGAAAAGGGATGAAATTGGCATGTTTTGATTGATTTTGGAAAGAAATGGAAATGGCTTGTTTTGAAAATGGCACCTTGTGGTTTTTATGAAAAACATGGTTTTTGGGCATACTTTGGCGGGACATAACTTGAACTACGGATCTCTGTTTTGTACCAAATCTTTTTAGAAATGAAATTGGATCCGGGATGTCCGTGCCGTTCGAAGAACGGACGAAAAATGATTTAAAATGAGGAAGTTATGTCCGTTGGAAGATTGGGGTGTAAGTCTGTGAATTCTGCAGTTTTTAACTTAGAACATTTTTAGCAGAATGACCCCTTGCGCGTGGGCGCACCTGGCGCGTGCGCGCCGATCTTCCGAAAGTGCCATCCACGCGTACGCGTGATGTGCGCGGGCGCGCCGATTGTGCTGCACCCAATGCCCAGCCATTTTCCAGAGAGTTATGCCAGAACTGTGCCGGTGTTGTGCCTGGGGCACGAGAACACCCGCGCGTACGCGAGGTTGACGCGTGCGCGTCGATGGGCAAGTTTGGAATCCACGCGTTAGCGTGCATGACGCTTGCGCGTCGATGAGTTTTTGAGGCCACCCACGCGTGCGCGTGGAGTGCGCGTACGCGTGACCCTGTTTTCATCCCAAAGTTGATATTTGAGTTTTAAAAGCCAAATCTCACACTTCTAAGCCTCCGATCTCACCATTCATGTCTTAAATCATCATAATATGCCTAGCTATTAGAAAGGGGCTAGTGAATGTGATAACTTGCGAGTGAAGCAAGGGAAAAATGTATGATCAATGAGGATCAAGATGATTATGTGAGATGCGGAGGATGGTGGTGGAAGTGTTTGTTATGCCATGGGCCGAAAGGCTGTAATTGTTTATGAAATGGCTGGTTATGGATTTAACCATGAGCCGGAATAGCTGTGTATGCTATGAATATTGGCTGGTTCTGGATTGAACCGTGAGCCGGAATGGCTGGTATGGATGTTGATCCATGGATGAGAATTCATGCATGTTGATGCTGAATTATTGATAATTGTGAAATTGCACTTCCACTATCTGAGTACGAGTTTCCTTGGGTAGTAGCAGTGGCTAGCCACCACGTGCTCCAGGTTGAGACTCGAAGCTCTGTTAACCCTATGTTGTAAGTGTGGCCGGGCACTGTGAAAGGCCCGGATGAGCTCGAACCCCCGTAAATATTCACCAGTGAGGGTGAAGGATATGGATCATGTTTATGATCAAGTTTATAACGAGTATAACTCGAGTTTGGGGATGCACGACAGAGGGACAGTCCAATGGTTAGCGACCAGGACTTGTCGGGTTGGCTCTATAACCGACAAGATGATATCATCGGCCACTAGGGACAGGCATTCATCATATGCATACTATGTGAATTGGTTGAGATTGCCTAACTGACTGCATATTACTTGCTAATTGTCTAAATGTCTTAACTGCTACTATTTGTATATTCTCTGTTTGATATATCTGTGTTTGCTATAATATACTCCTGCTGGTGGTTGGGAGGTTTGAAGGAATTGGAAAGGGAAGTATTAGTTAGACTGAAGAATCTTTAGTCCGATGCCCTTATATGGTTTAGCTTGTTTATAAGCTTTGATATTATCTGGGGGGAGTTATAGGATTGCCTTTGGCTTTCCTCTATTATTATATATTATATATGTGGAAGCTGTTACCATGCTGGGGACCTCTGGTTCTCACCCATGCGGATTTTGTGGTTTTCAGATGCAGGGCGTGAGGTTTCCCGCTGAGGCATGCTGGAGACTTCTATACTTGCGAAGATCCTTTGTTCTCGGGGCTATTTTTGGTTTATATGTTTTGTTTAGATACTTTTATCTCCATTAAATAATACGAACTGTGATGACTCCTTTTATGGGAAAATTTTGGAGAATAGGTTTTATGTATTTGTGTCCCTTTGGGTTTACCATGGGGTTTTCCTTTTTCTATCATATGTATATACTGTTATGCTCGGACCGGTTATCTTCGCAGCCGGATTTTGAGCCTTGATATTCCTGTTTTTGACACTCTTTTGTATATATATAATCTCGCGTTGGTTTATCCTTGTTCGTTACGTTATCGATCGGAGTGTTGCGCTTTTGAGTTGCGGTTTTTGTTTACCACTTTTTCTACAAAGGCTCCTAGTTATAACCAATCATTCATACTACTATATGTACTAAATTTTTATTTTAGAGGTCGTAATACCTTGCCATCTCTGAATTATGACTTAAGCATAAGACTCTGTATGGTAGGGTGTTACAAGATGCATGTGGGGTAGTCCTTTTCGGTGGTGAGGGAGGAGGTGATGTGTCAGACTCGTCTTCTTCTTCTTCCACGACTGGTTCCTTGTTCTTTTCAGATTTTCTTCTTTCTGAGATTTTCTGGGCTATCACTTTCCTGCACATGGTCTCGGTTTGTTTGGATGGAGGTGAGTGAGATGAAGAGGATGTGGAGTGTATGTGGATATGTGTGTGGGTTTGAGGGGTTGAGAATGGGGGATTTCTGGTTCGGCTACTCCTTCTTACGGCAAGTTTCTTTTTCATGATATGAAGAAGATGAATGGAGAAGGAAGGTGAAGAGAAGGTCGAAGGTTGTGGTGAGTGGAGGAAGGTTAGAGGTGCATTAAATGTTAATTGGAGAGAGATAATGGAGGGAGTTAATGACCATCAAAGGGCGCGGTTATTAACCAAAGAAAAATTTAAAATTAAAATAACTAAAAGATTTGTTCCTTGAATCAAGGGATGATGGGAGGATGAAGATTTGATTTGACACACAACTTCCTCTTTTGATAAGACAACTTTCAAGATCATGATCAAGGCACTTTCAAACTGCAAAACGGGCCAGGCTAAGATCAAAGAGATTTTGGGGCCCAAGCTATTTAATGCAAACGCTGTCTCCCCCTATCTTATGGCCCATTCATTACATCCTGATTTTTATCTCCTGCTTTTCTACGAGACAAAATTGAACAGAATAAAAAATTTCACAAGTTATCAATAGAGCTTAGATCTATCATTCTCAAACTTTTTCTCAAAGTGCAAAATCTGTCTTCATAGAGGAGTTTTGTAAAAATGTCAGCAAGTTGGTCTTCAGATTTTACAAATTGAATATCAATAGTACCATTTTACACATGTACTCTAATAAAATGGTATTTAATTTCTATGTGCTTGGTTCTTGAGTGCAGAATAGGATTTTTAGAGATGTTTATGGCACTCATATTATCACAAAATAAGGGTATACTATTGATCTTTAATTCGTAATCTTTCAACTGTGTTTTTAACCAAATTAGTTGTGAACAACATGCAGATGCAGAAATATATTCAGCTTCAGCTGTGGATAGAGCCACTATGGATTGCCTTTTTCTTGACCACATGTTAAGTGAGCTTCTAAGGAAGCAACACATGCCAGATGTGCTCCTTCTATCTACCCTATCTCTCACATAATCTGCATCACAAAACCCTACTGCACAAAAATCATCAGATTTTGGATACCATAAACCATAATCACTAGTTCCCTTAATGTATCTAATGATGCGCTTAACGGCTGAAAGATGGGATTCTTTTGGGTGAGACTGAAATCTTGAACATACACCCACACTTTGAACAATATCCGGTCTAGAGGAGGTAAGGTACATGAGTGAACCTATCATTCCTCTATACTTTGTTTCATCTACATCTTTCCCATTATCATCCTTTTCAAGTTTAGTGTTAGGATGCATTGATGTTCCCATTGGTTTAGAATTTTCTAGGCCAAATTTCTTGATTAGTTCTAGTGCATACTTTCCTTGGTGAATAAAGGTGCCACTAGGAGTTTGTTTAATTTGGAGACTAAGAAAGAAAGTTAGTTCTCCTATTAAACTAATTTCAAACTCACTAGTCATGAGTTTTCCAAACTCTTCACACAAGGACTCATTGGCCGATCCAAACACAATGTCATCCACATAAACTTGAACTAAGAAAATATCCTCATTAGATGCTTTAATAAATAAAGTAGTATCCATGGTGCCCCTTTGAAATTGATTTTCCAATAAGAAGGCATTAAGCCTTTCATACCAAGCTCTTGGAGCTTGTCTAAGGCCATAAAGAGCCTTAGAGAGTTTAAAAACATGGTTTGGAAATTCTTTATCTTCAAAACTGGGGGGTTGTGCCACAAACACTTCTCTATCAATAAAACCATTAAGGAAAGCACATTTAACATCCATTTGAAATATTTTGAAACCATTATGGGCAGCACAGGCAAGAAGCAACCTAATTGCTTCCATTCTAGCTACCGGAGCAAAAGACTCATCAAAATCTATACCCTCTTCTTGATCGTAACCTTGGGCCACTAATCTAGCCTTGTTACGAACAACTTGTCCATCCTCACCAAGTTTATTGTTAAAGACCCACTTAGTACCCGTTACCTTCTTACCATTCGGATGAGGTACTAGTGTCCAAACCTCATTCTTGTCAAATTGAGCAAGCTCTTCTTGCATGGATTTAACCCATGATGGATCTTCAAGAGCTTGTTTTACATTGTTAAGCTCCATTTGTGACAAGAGGGAAAAATTGCTAGGTTTGGATTGCCTTTTTGTTGAGGATCTTGTTGTTACACCTTGAGAGGGATCACCAATGATAAAGTCATGAGGGTAACCCCTCATGGACTTCTATTCTCTTGGCTTTCAAAGTGGTGTTGAGCTTTGATGAGCTTCTTTGGGTTGCTCTATTCCAGATTCTCTTGCTGGCTCAGGAGACAAAATGGAAATGTCTCCTCTGTAACAGCCCAGACCACCCGCTAGCACGATATTGTCCGCTTTGGCACACAAGGCCTCACGGTTTTGCCTTTGACGATAGGGATGCTAGCCGAAGCCCCCCACACTCACTCGTCAAAACGCGTCATGCTAGGGAGAGGTATCCACACCCTTATAAGGCATGCTTCGTTCCCCTCCCCAACCGATGTGGGCCTTACAATCCACCCCCCTAAGGGAGCCCAGCGCCCTCACTGGCACATCGATCCGGGTTCTGGCTCTGATACCATCTGTAACAGCCCAGACCACCCGCTAGCACGATATTGTCCGCTTTGGCACACAAGGCCTCACGGTTTTGCCTTTGACGATAGGGATGCTAGCCGAAGCCCCCCACACTCACTCGTCAAAACGCGTCATGCTAGGGAGAGGTATCCACACCCTTATAAGGCATGCTTCGTTCCCCTCCCCAACCGATGTGGGCCTTACATCCTCCATTCTGACGAGACAAAACTGGACGGACAGATTTTTCATTTTGAGCAGACTTGGAATTTTCTTCATTGGTTTCTTTATTGACAACATCTTCATGATCTGAATCATTATCTATCACAGCACTGTGAATTGAATTAGAATCACAAAATGATACATGTATGGACTCTTCTATGGTTCTATGCTCTTTAAGGTAAATTCTATAAGCTTTGCTAGTGGTGGAGTATACAACAAACATTCCTTCATAAGATTTTGGATCAAATTTACCAAGATTTTCTTTGTTGTTAAGCACAAAACATTTGCATCCAAAAATATGAAATACTTAAGATTAGGAAGGGTTCCTTTCCATAGCTCATAAGGAGTTTTCTTCAACCCTTTTATAATTATAGTGCTATTCAAAATATAACAAGCTGTATTCACAACTTCAGCCCATAGAAATTTTGGAACCTTATTTTCACACAACATAGCCCTAGTCATCTCTTGAAAGCTTCTATTCCTTCTTTCAACAACCCCATTTTGTTGAGGTGTTCTAGGGCATGAAAAATTATGAGCAATTCCAAAATCATCACAGAATTTTTTAAAGTCTTGGTTTTCAAATTCCTTTCCGTGATCACTTCTCAAATGGGCAACTTTTAAATCTTTTTCATTTTGAATTCTTTTGCAAAGGGTTGAAAAGGCATGAAAAGCATCATTTTTATGAGCAACAAAAGTACCCAACCGAATCTAGAGTAATCATCCACCACCACTAAGCTATAGTGTTTCCCTCCTAAACTTTGAGTTCTTGTTGGTCCAAATAAGTCAATGTGTAACATCTCTAATGGCCTCTTGGTTGAAATTTCATCGTTTGCTTTAAAAGAGGATTTTACTTGTTTGCCTAATTGACAAGCATCACAAGTAAGATCCTTATCAAATTTAATATTTGGAATTCCTCTTACCAAGTTTTTCTTAACTAGCTTAGAAATTCGGTACATGCTAGCATGACCCAATTTCTTATGCCATAGCCATTTTTCTTATTTAAGAGAGGTAAAACATGTTGCTTTTTGATCCTTCAAGTCCTCAAGAGTTAATCCATACACGTTATTACACCTTTTAGCCTCAAACAAAATATCTCCAAATTTTTTACATACAACCAAACACACAAACTTTCTAAAAATAACTTCAAAGCCAAGATCACACAATTGGCTAACACTAAGTAAATTATGTTTCAAACCATCAACAAGAAGAACATCATTTATACAAGAAGAAAAATTTTTACCAACTTTTCCAATAGCCATTATTTTTCCTTTACCATCATCACCAAAAGTGACAAGCCCTCCATCATATTCATCAAGCTTTATGAAGAAGGTTGCCTTTCTGGTCATATGCCTAGAACATCCGCTGTCCATATACCACATATTGTCATTCCGCTTGGATGCTAGGCAAACCTACAAAATGAGCTCAAGTGACCTTAGGTATCCAAATCTTCTTGGATCCTTTCACGTTAAACCATCTCATATGTCCCAAGTCATTGTAGTAAAAAATAACTTTGTAAATTTTGTCACCAATCATTCTTTCACCAAAAAAGCATTGAATGGGAAAGTGGCCATTTCGGTTACATAGTCTACAAAACCTTGGAGTTGCTGTTTTGTTAAAGCTTGTTGGGTTTTGAAACCTTGTATCATTTGAAGATGAGGCTATGTTTTCAAAATAAGGTTTTTCAACAGATTTGAAATTCTTGTGAAACCCTAAGCCAGCTTTATCATACAATGGTTTTTGACTAGCCAAGATTTGATTTAAATTTTTAGAACTTTGAGTAAACTTAGCTTAGTCATTTTTAAGATTTTTAATCTTTTTCAGCAACTCTTCATTTTCTTTAAAACAGTTAACATATGCAACAACAGAATGGTCACTTTCACAGCTTCTAAGTTGGGCTTTTAACTACTTATTTTCTTCAACAAGATCACAAGCAGTTTTGGCTTCCCTTAGCTTGTCTTTGAGAAAACCATTTTCTGCCTTAAGAATGGTGATTTGTTGTTCAAGATCTTGGTTATCAAGTAGGAAACATCTAATTTTTTCAGAAAGGTGGTCTATCATAAGATGGAGATCTTCAGTGTCAGGGTTGTGGAAGATTACCTGATCAATATGATCTGCCATGAGACATGATTGTGATTTGGTCTCGGATTCTTCATCATCCTCTGAGACATTTTCCAAGTCCTCCTATGAAGCCATCAGTCCCTTTTTCTTTCCTCTCTTTGGCTTCTCTTCCTTCTTCAATTTAGGGCAATCAGATTAAAATGCCCAGTCTCTTTGCAGTTGTAGCATGTTACCTTGCTGAAATCTTTCTTTTGTTTTCTTGAGCTGCTTCCCTTGCCTCTTTTCTTGAACTTCTGGTGCACGAAATTGTGATCATCAATGGCACCATCAACATGGTATACTCAATTGCAATCTCAACTCTTTATCACAACTTCGCACAACTAACCAACAAGTGCACTGGGTCGTCCAAGTAATAAACCTTACGCGAGTAAGGGTCGATCCCACGGAGATTGTTGGTATGAAGCAAGCTATGGTCATCTTGTAAATCTCAGTCAAGCGGATTCAAATGGTTATGGAGGATTAATGATTAAAAGATAAATAAAACATAAAATAAGGATAGAGATGCTTATGTAATTCATTGGTGAGAACTTCAGATAAGCGTATGGAGATGCTTTGTCCCTTCCGTCTCTCTGCTTTCCTACTGTCTTCATCCACTCCTTCTTACTCCTTTCCATGGCAAGCTGTATGTTGGGCATCACCGTTGTCAGTGGCTACAGTCCCGTCCTCTCAGTGAAAATGTTCAACGCGCTCTGTCACAACACGGCTATTCATCTGTCGGTTCTCGATCATGTCGGAATAGAATCCAGTGATTCTTTTGCGTCTGTCACTAACGCCCCACAATCGTGAGTTTGAAGCTCGTCATAGTCATTAAATCCTTGAATCCTACTCGGAATACCACAGACAAGGTTTAGACTTTCCAAATTCTCAAGAATGCCGCCATCAATTCTAGCTTATACCACGAAGATTCTGATTAAGGAATCCAAGAGATAAACATTCAAGCCTTGTTTGCTTGTAGAACGGAAGTGGTTGTCAGGCACACGTTCATAAGTGAGAATGATGATGAGTGTCACATAATCATCACATTCATCATGTTCTTGGGTACGAATGAATATCTTAGAACAAGAATAAGCTGAATTGAATAGAAGAACAATAGTAATTGCATTAATACTCGAGGTACAGCAGAGCTCCACACCTTAATCTATGGTATGTAGAAACTCCACTGTTGAAAATACATAAGAACAAGGTCTAGGCATGGCCAAATGGCCAACCTCCCAAAGAGGGTTCAATCATAAAAACATGATCAAAAGATTCTCCAATATAATAGCAAAAAGGTCCTATTTGTAGAGAACTAGTAGTTTAGAGTTTACAAAGATGAGTAAATGACATAAAAATCCACTTCCGAGCCCACTTGGTGTGTGCTTGGGCTGATCATTGAAGCTTTCATGTGTAGAGACTTTTCTTGGAGTTAAACGCCAGCTTTTGTGCCAGTTTGGGCGTTTAACTCCCATTCTTGTGCCAGTTCCGGCGTTTAACGGCAGAATTCTTGAGCTGACTTGGAACGCCTGTTTGGGCCATCAAATCTCGGGCAAAGTATGGATTATTATACATTTCTGGAAAGCCCAGGATGTCTACTTTCCAACGCAATTAAAAGCGCGCCAATTGGACTTTTGTAGCTCCAGAAAAGCCACTTTGAGTGCAGGGAGGTCAGAATCCAACAGCATCTGCAGTCCTTTTCAGCCTCTGAATCAGATTTTTGCTCAGGTCCCTCAATTTCAGCCAGAAAATACCTGAAATCACAGAAAAACACACAAACTCATAGTAAAGTCCAGAAAAGTGAATTTTAACTAAAAACTAATAAAAATATAATAAAAACTAACTAAAACATACTAAAAACATACTAAAAACAATGCCAAAAAGCGTATAAATTATCCGCTCATCACAACACCAAACTTAAATTGTTGCTTGTCCCCAAGCAACTGAAAATCAAATAAGATAAAAAGAAGAGAATATGCAATGAATTCCAAAAACATCTATGAAGATCAGTATTAATTAGATGAGCGGGGCTTTTAGCTTTTGGCCTCTGAACAGTTTTGGCATCTCACTCTATCCTTTGAAATTCAGAATGATTGGCTTCTATAGGAATTCAGAATCCAGATAGTGTGATGATTCTTGAACACAGCTACTTTATGAGTCTTGGCCGTGGCCCAAAGCACTCTGTCTTCCAGTATTACCACCGGATAAATACATGCCACAGACACATAACTGGGTGAACCTTTTCAGATTGTGACTCAGCTTTGCTAGAGTCCCCAATTAGAGGTATCCAGGGTTCTTAAGCACACTCTTTTTTTTGCCTTGGATCACGACTTTATTTTTACCCTTGCCTTTTGGTTTAAAGGGCTGTTGGCTTTTTCTGCTTGCTTTCTCTCTTTTCTTTTTTTTTTCGCACATAATCTCTCTTTTTTTTGTATTCACTGCTTTTTCTTGCTTCAAGAATCATTTTTATGATTTTTCAGATCCTCAGTAACATGTCTCCTTTTTTCATCATTCTTTCAAGAGCCAACATTCATGAACAACAAATTCAAAAGACATATGCACTGTTCAAGCATACATTCAGAAGTCAAAGTATTGCCACCACATCAAAATAATTAATCTGTTATAAAATTCAAAATTCATGCAATTCTTCTCTTTTTTAATTAAGAACATTTTTCATTTAAGAAAGGTGATGGATTCATAGGACATTCATAACTTTAAGGCATAGACACTAAGACACTAATGATCATAAGTCACAAACATAAATAAAACATAAAGCATAATTTTCGAAAAAAAACAGAAAAATAAAGAACAAGGAGATTAAAGAACGGGTCCACCTTAGTGATGGCAGCTTGTTCTTCCTCTTGAAGATCTTATGGAGTGCTTGAGCTCCTCAATGTCTCTTCCTTGCCTTTGTTGCTCTTCTCTCATGATTCTTTGATCTTCTCTAATTTCATGGAGGAGGATGGAATGTTCTTGGTGCTCCACCCTTAGTTGTCCCATGTTGGAACTCAATTCTCCTAGGGAGGTGTTGATTTGCTCCCAATAGTTTTATGGAGGAAAGTGCATCCCTTGAGGCATTTCAGGGATTTCATGATGAGGAATTTTCTCATGTCCATGAGTAGGATCTCTTGTTTGCTCCATCCCCTTCTTAGTGATGGGCTTGTCCTTATCAATGAGGATGTCTCCCTCTATGTTAATTCCAATTGAATTACAGAGGTGACAAATGAGATGAGGGAAGGCTAACCTTGCCAAGGTAGAGGACTTGTCCGCCACCTTATAAAGTTCTTGGGATATAACCTCATGAACTTCTACTTCCTCTCCAATCATGATGCTATGAATCATGATAGCCCAGCCTATAGTAACTTCAGACCGGTTGCTAGTGGGAATGATTGAGCGTTGGATAAACTCCAACCATCCCCTAGCCACGGGCTTGAGGTCATGCCTTCTCAGTTGAACCGGCTTCCCTCTTGAATCTCTCTTCCATTGAGCGCCCTCTTCACAAATGTCTATGAGGACTTGGTCCAACCTTTGATCAAAGTTGACCCTTCTAGTGTAAGGGTGTTCATCTCCTTGCATCATGGGCAAGTTGAATGCCAACCTTACATTTTTCGGACTAAAATCTAAGCATTTCCCCTGAACCATTGTAAGCCAATTCTTTGGGTCTGGGTTCACACTTTGATCATGGTTCTTGGTGATCCATGCATTGGCATAGAACTCTTGAACCATTAAGATTCCGACTTGTTGAATGGGGTTGGTAAGAACTTTCCAACCTCTTCTTCGGATCTCATGTCGGATCTCCGGATATTCACTCTTTTTGAGTTTGAAAGGGACCTCGGGGATCACCTTCTTCATGGCCACAACTTCATGGAAGTGGTCTTGATGCACCCTTGAGATGAATCTCTCCATCTCCCATGACTCGGAGGTGGAAGCTTTTGCCTTTCCTTTCCTCTTTCTAGAGGTTTCTCCGGCCTTAGATGCCATAAATGGTTATGGAAAAACAAAAAGCAATGCTTTTACCACACCAAACTTAGAAGGTTTGCTCGTCCTCGAGCAAAAGAATAAAGAAGAGAGTAGAAGAAGAAGAAATAGAGGAGATGGAGGTGGCTTTGTTTTTCGGCCAAGAGGGAGAAGTAGTGTGTAGGTTGTGTGAAAATGAAGGAGTGAAGATGGGTTTGTATAGGGGTGGAGAGAGGGGTAAGGTTCGGCCATTATGGGTAGGTTTGGAAGGGAAAGTGGTTTGAATTTGAATGGTGAGGTAGGTGGGGTTTTATAAAGGATGGATGTGAGTGGTGAAGAGAATGGTGGGTTTTGATAGGTGAGGGATTTTTGGGGAAGAGGTGTTGAGGTGATTGGTGAATGGGTGAAGAAGAGAGAGAGTGGTGGGGTAGGTGGGGATCCTGTGGGGTTCACAGATCGTGAGGTGTCAAGGATAATTTATCCCTGCACCAAGTGGCGAACAAAAATGCTCCTTCTGCCAATCCTGGCGTTAAACGCCGGGCTGGTGCCCATTTCTGGCGTTTAACGCCAGCTTGGTGCCTATTCCTGGCATTACACGCCAGTCTGGTGCCCCTTTATGGCGTTAAATGCCCAGAATGGTGCTAGACTGGGCGTTAAACGCCCATTTTGCTATCTTCACTGGCGTTTAAATGCCAGCAAATTTTCCTCTAGGGTGTGTTGTTTTTCTTTCTGTTTTTCATGCTGTTTTTGCTTTTTCAATTGATTTTGTGACTTCCCATGATCATCAACCTATAAAAAAAACATAATATAACAAAGGAAAATAGATAAATATAACATTGGGTTGCCTCCCAACAAGCACTTCTTTAATGTCAGTAGCTTGACAGTGGGCTCTCATGGAGCCTCACAGATGTTCAGAGCAATGTTGGAACCTCCCAACACCAAACTTAGAGTTTGAATGTAGGGGTTCAACACCAAACTTAGAAGTTGGTTGTGGCCTCCCAACACCAAACTTAGAGTTTGACCGTGGGGGCTCTGTTTGACTCTGTTTTGAGGGAAGCTCTTCATGCTTCCTCTCCATGGTTACAGAGGGGTATCCTTGAGCCTTAAACACAAAGGATTCTTCATTCACTTGAATGATCAATTCTCCTCTGTCAACATCAATCACAGCCTTTGCTGTGGCTAGGAAGGGTCTGTCAAGGATGATGGATTCATCCATGCACTTCCCAGTCTCTAGGACTATGAAATCAGTAGGGATGTAATGGTCTTCAACCTTTACCAGAACATCCTCTACAAGTCCATAAGCTTATTTTCTTGAATTGTCTGCCATCTCTAGTGAGATTCTTGCAGCTTGCACCTCAAAGATCCCTAGCTTCTCCATTACAGAGAGAGGCATGAGGTTTATGCTTGACCCTAGGTCACACAGAGCCTTCTCAAAGGTTATGGTGCCTATGGTACAAGGTATTGAGAACTTCCCAGGGTCCTGTCTCTTTTGAGGTAATCTCTGCCTAGTCAAGTCATCCAGTTCTTTGGTGAGCAAAGGGGGTTCATCCTCCCAAGTCTCATTACCAAATAACTTGTCATTTAACTTCATGATTGCTCCAAGGTACTTAGCAACTTGCTCTTCAGTGACATCTTCGTCCTCTTCAGAGGAAGAATACTCATCAGAGCTCATGAATGGCAGAAGTAATTCCAATGGAATCTCTATGGTCTCAGTGTGAGCCTCAGATTCCCATGGTTCCTCATCAGGGAACTCATTGGAGGCCAGTGGACGTCCATTGAGGTCTTCCTCATTGGCGATCATTGCCTCTTCCTCCTCTCCAAATTCGGCCATGTTGATGGCCTTGCACTCTCCTTTTGGATTCTCTTCTGTATTGCTTGGAAGAGTACTAGGAGGGAGTTCAGTAACTTTCTTACTCAGCTAACCCACTTGTGCCTCCAAGTTTCTAATGGAGGACCTTGTTTCAGTCATGAAACTTTGAGTGGTTTTGATTAGATCAGAGACCATGGTTGCTAAGTTAGAGTGGCTCTGCTTAGAATTCTCTGTTTGTTGCTGAGAAGATGATGGAAAAGGCTTTCCATTGCCAAACCTGTTTCTTCCACCATTATTGTTGTTGTTGAAACCTTGTTGAGGTCTCTATTGATCCTTCCATAAGAGATTTGGATCATTTCTCCATGAAGGATTATAGGTGTTTCCATAGGGTTCTCCCATGTAATTCACCTCTTCTATTGAAGGGTTCTCAGGATCATAAGCTTCTTCTTCAGATGAAGCGTCCTTAGTACTGCCTGGTGCAGCTTGCATTCCAAACAGACTTTGAGAAATCATATTGACTTGCAGAGTTAATATTTTGTTCTAAGCCAATATGGCATTCAGAGTATCAATCTCAAGAACTCCTTTCTTCTGATTCGTCCCATTGTTCACAGGATTCCTTTCAGAAGTGTACATGAATTGGTTATTGGCAACCATTTCAATGAGTTCTTGAGCTTCTGCAGGCGTCTTCTTCAGATGAAGAGATCCTCCAGCAGAGCTATCCAATGACATCTTGGACAGTTCAGACAGACCATCATAGAAGATACCTATGATGCTCCACTCAGAAAGCATGTCAGAGGGACACTTTCTGATCAATTGTTTGTATCTTTCCCAAGCTTCATAGAGGGATTCACCTTCTTTATGTCTGAAGGTTTGGACTTCCACTCTAAGCTTACTCAATTTTTGAGGTGGAAAGAACTTTGCCAAGAAGGCATTGGCTAGATTTTCCCAAGAGTTCAGGCTTTCTTTAGGTTGTGAGTCTAACTACATCCTAGCTCTGTCTCTTACAGCAAAAGGGAATAGCATAAGTCTGTAGACCTCAGGGTCAACTCCATTGGTCTTGATAGTGTCACAGATTTACAAGAATTCAGCTAAAAACTGATGAGGATCTTCCAATGAAAGTCCATGAAACTTGCAATTCTGTTGCATTAGAGAAACTAATTGAGGCTTAAGCTCAAACTTGTTTTCTCCAATGGCATGGATAGAGATGCTTCTCCCATAGAAGTCGGGAGTAGGTGCAGTAAAGTCACCCAGCACCTTCCTTGCATTGTTGGCATTGTTGTTGTTTTCGGCTGCCATATCTTCTTCTTGTTTGAAGATTTCTGTTAGGTCCTCTACAGAGAGTAGTGCTTTAGCTTCTCTTAGCTTTCGCTTCAAGGTCCTTTCAGGTTCAGGGTCAGCCTCAACAAGAATGCTTTTGTCTTTTCTCTTGCTCATATGAAAGAGAAGAGAACAAGAAAATATGGAATCCTCTATGTCACATTATAGAGATTCCTTGAGATGTCAGAGGAAAAGAAGAATAGAAGGAGGAGGTAGAAGAATTCGAACTTATCTAGAAAGATAGGGTTCGAATTGTGCATTGAGGAGGAGTGTTAGTCCATAAATAGAAGGATGTGAGAAGAGGGGAAGAATTTTTGAAATTAAAGTAAAAGATTTTAAAATAATTCAAAGAAATTTTGAAAATTTGATAGATGATTTTGGAAAACTAAAGTTGAAAAAGAAATAAAGTGATTTTTGAAAAAGATTTTTTTTGAAAGTAGAAATCAAAAAGATATGATTGAAAATTAATTTTGAAAAAGATGTGATTGAAAAGATATGATGGAAAAACAATTTAAAAAGATTTGATTTTTTAAAATTAATGACTTGGCTAACAAGAAATTTAAAAGATATGATTCATACATTAAACCTTTCTCAACAGAAAAGGCAACATACTTGAAATGTCGAATCAAATCATTAATTGTTAGCAAGTATTTTTTTTTTTTTTTTGAAAAATGGGAAGAAATTGATTTTGAAAATATATGATTGAAAAGATATGATTTGAAAAAGATTTGATTTTGAAAAATTATGAAAATTTGAAAAAAATTTGAATTAAAAACAAAATCTTCCCTCTTGTGCCATCCTGGTGTTAAACGCTCAGAATGGTATACATTCTGGCGTTTAACGCCCAAAATGCTACCCTTTTGGGCGTTAAATGCCCAGCCAGGTATCCTGGCTGGCGTTTAAACGCCAGTTTTCCTTCTTCACTGGGCGTTTTGAACGCCCAGCTTTTTCTGTGTAATTCCTCTGCTGTATGTTCTGAATCTTCAATTCTCTGTATTATTGACTTGAAAAGACACAAATTAAAATTTTTTTTTGAATTTTTAATGATGAGGAATAATCAAAATGCCACTAAGATCAAATAAACAATGCATGCAAGACACCAAACTTAGAAGTTTGTATACTACTGACACTAACAAATTGAGAATGCATATGAGAAACAAAAAAAACACTCAAAACAAGAGAATTTAAATATCAGAGCAAGGAAATCATCAAGAACAACTTGAAGATCAATGAAGAACATAATGCATATAATTTTCGAAAATTAGAAGAATAAAGACATGCAATTGACACCAAACTTAAAATTAGACACTAGACTTAAACAAGAAACATAAAAATATTTTTGGTTTTAAGATTTTATAAATTTTTTTTTGTGCTTTTTCGAAAATTATATGGAAAAGATGATAAAGAGATTCAAAATTTTTTAATAAGAATTCCAGGAATCATGCAATATTAGTCTAAAGCTTTAGTCTAAAGAAATTAGACATGGCTAGCTAAGCTTCAGCAGGACATTACATTCAAGAGCTAAATTGATGAGAATCAATCAGCTTTGGTGATGATAAAAACATCACCTTGAAACTCTAAAATTCATTCTTAAAAATTCTGAAGAAAAATACCTAATCTAAGCAACAAGATGAACCGTCAGTTGTCCAAACTCAAACAGTCCCCGGCAACGGCGCCAAAAACTTGGTGCACAAAATTGTGATCATCAATGGCGCCATCAACATGGTACGCTCAATTGCAATCTCAACTCTTTATCACAACTTCGCACAACTAACCAGCAAGTGCACTGGGTCGTCCAAGTAATATACGCGAGTAAGGGTCGATCCCACGGAGATTGTTGGTATGAAGCAAGCTATGGTCATTTTGTAAATCTCAGTCAGGCGGATTCAAATGGTTATGGAGGATTAATGATTAAAAGATAAATAAAACATAAAATAAGGATAGAGATGCTTATGTAATTCATTGGTGATAACTTCAGATAAGCATATGGAGATGCTTTGTCCCTTCCGTCTCTCTACTTTCCTACTGTCTACATCCACTCCTTCTTACTCCTTTTCATGGCAAGCTGTATGTTGGGCATCACTGTTGTCAGTGGCTACAGTCCCGTCCTCTCAGTGAAAATGTTCAACGCGCTCTGTCACAGCACGGCTATTCATCTGTCGGTTCTCGATCATGTCGGAATAGAATCCAGTGATTCTTTTGTGTCTGTCACTAACGCCCCACAATCGCGAGTTTGAAGATCGTCACAGTCATTCAATCCTTGAATCCTACTCGGAATACCACAGACAAGGTTTAGACTTTTTGGATTCTCAAGAATGCCGCCATCAATTCTAGCTTATACCACGAAGATTCTGATTAAGGAATCCAAGAGATAAACATTCAAGCCTTGTTTGCTTGTAGAACGGAAGTGGTTGTCAGGCACACGTTCATAAGTGAGAATGATGATGAACGTCACATAATCATCACATTCATCATGTTCTTGGGTACGAATGAATATCTTAGAATAAGAATAAGCTGAATTGAATAGAAGAACAATAGTAATTGCATTAATACTCAAGGTACAGCATAGCTCCACACCTTAATTTATGGTGTGTAGAAACTCCACTGTTGAAAATACATAAGAACAAGGTCTAGGCATGGCCAAATAGCCAACCTCCCAAAGAGGGTTCAATCATAAAAACATGATCAAAAGATTCTCCAATACAATAGCAAAAAGGTCCTATTTGTAGAGAACTAGTAGCTTAGGGTTTACAAAGATGAGTAAATGACATAAAAATCCACTTCCGGGCCCACTTGGTGTATGCTTGGGCTGAGCATTGAAGCTTTCATGTGTAGAGACTTTTTTTGGAGTTAAACGCCAGCTTTTGTGCCAGTTTGGGCGTTTAACTCCCATTCTTGTGCCAGTTCCGGCGTTTAACGCCAGAATTCTTGAGCTGACTTAGAACGCCTGTTTGGGTCATCAAATCTCGGGAAAAATATGGACTATTATATATTGCTGAAAAGCTCAGGATGTCTACTTTCCAACGCAATTGAGAGCGCGCCAATTGAGCTTCTGTAGCTCCAGAAAATCCACTTCGAGTGCAGAGAGGTCAGAATCCAACAGCATCTGCAGTCCTTTTCAGCCTCTGAATCAGATTTTTTCTCAGGTCCCTCAATTTCAGCCAGAAAATACCTGAAATCACAGAAAAACACATAAACTCATAGTAAAGTCCAGAAAAGTGAATTTTAACTAAAAACTAATAAAAATATAATAAAAACTAACTAAAACATACTAAAAACATACTAAAAATAATGCCAAAAGGCGTATAAATTATCCGCTCATCACCTTCACTATTTTCCTGAATTTTTTGGCAAACAACACAAATTCATTTTCAGAGGAATTATCAATGGATTCATCATCCAGGGGGTTAGTAACAGATGTAAAAGTAATTCCTTTCTTTTTTGAATCTTTTTTCAAATAAGTATTTTCAAAAGCAAGTAGGTTTCCTCTCAAGTCATCATATGTCATGGAATCTAAACTACTGCTCTCAGAAATGATTAATACTTTAGTTTTCCACTCTTTAGTGAGACATCTCAAAACTCTTCTCACAAGCATAGAATCAGGATACGTAATTCCCATAGCATCTAAGCCAACAATGATGATGTTGAATCTTTCGAACAGTTCATCAATAGATTCTCCTTCCTTTATTGCAAACATTTCATACTCTCTGTTCAACATGTCTATCCGGGTCTTCTTCACTATGGTGGTTCCTTCATGTGTGATTTGAAGTTTGCCCCAGACTTCCTTTGCTGTTGTGCATCATGATACCCGTCGGTATTCTTCGGAGCTGATAGCACAGTTGAGCAAGTTGACAGCCTTGGCATTGAGCTCCACCTTCTTTCTGTCTTCTTCGGTCCAGGTTGCTTTAGGTTTCAGAGAGATTACTCCTTCTGCACTTATGGTGGTTGGAAATTGAGGACCTTCCAGAATAATTTTCCAAACTCTGTAGCCCACTGCTTGCACAAAAATCTACATTCTCTCCTTTCAATAGGTGTAGTTTTTCCCATTGAAAAGAGGAAGTCTGTTGCTTGACTGTCCTTCTGTCAGGTTGTAGGACAGCAGATTAGAGCCACTATTTTCTGCCATCTAGATCTTTTCTCCAAGCTGTAAAGCTTGATCTCTTTGAGACCAAGCTCTGATACCAATTGATGGTTTCAGTGGCTAAGAGAAGGGGGGTTGAATCTTAGCCCCTTTTTGCTTAATAACTCTTGTTGGTCTTTGAAACAACTTCTGGAGACTTTTTTATTTTTGTCTCATACCTAGCCACGAGACTTTTTCTTTTTATCTCATGACCCGGCACGAGATATTTTTTAGTTTTATCTCATGTGCAGCAGAAATAGAAATAGAGTAGAAAAGAGAGAAAATTACACCCAGATATATCCTGGTTCAGCTGGTAAGTGCAATGCAGCCTAAATCCAGTCTCCATCACAATAATGATGGAATTTCACTATAATCATCTTTGATTACAAACACCAATTCTCTCTAGGAACTACCCTTTCTATCTGGGACAAGTCCAGATTCTAAACCCAAAACTGAACTTGACTTGGTCACTGCCAAGCTTTCAACTGTAAAGTGCTAACCCAACTTACAAGGAAATTCCCACAGAATCATGAAACACAACACAGATGTACAAAGGACCTCTAGGACATCTATGGCTTTTTTCTTTTAATTTTGCACACTCTGCCTTTTTTCACTCTATGGCTTTTTCTTACAAACCTCAATGTTTGCCTTTTTCCATGAGACTCAAGACAGACAAAATTAAACAGAAAAATATAAAATGAAGAACACTGAAGGAGAAGAACTTCTGTTAGCTTAGGTAGCTATGTGAACACTGTGCCTTGCACTCTCACTCCTTGCTTCAAGTCCTGGTTGTTCTCCCTTATTTATAGAGGGAGAAGCTTCCACGGTTGAAACCAAAAGAACCAAGCTAATCTTTTTCTTCTTCATGCAAACCGGTTTGGCCATAGAGAGAGAGGAGAAGTAACCGAATGCAATAACTAACATGCAATTACCTCTGGTTCTTCCTTGGTCACCAATAAACATCAATCTGAGTCTTCCATCTTGCCTTGCGCTCCAAGATGAACTCCTAGCCCTTGATGCTTCATGATGATGACAACTTCATCTGCTCTATCCTCTACCTCTTCCATCGCATAGCTACTGTAGCTACCTCCTGTGGTGGTTGAGCAGAATCAGAGACAAGCCATCCCTCCAAGGATCTTCTTTCTTTGACCGAAATCTTCGTCTTCTATTTTTGCTATGGAGAAGATAAGATCTCTTCACCAAATCTTACCATAAGTGATGAAAATCTCAGCCACAACATACTTTTTATTTTCTTTTTCTTTCCATTATTGTGATGACCTTGTTGCTTGAATCTTCATCTCTTTGGTGGCTAGCTTTAGCTTCCATGCTTTCTCTGTTGATATGACCGAAGTAGGAGAAGAGAGATGAGAGTGAAGAAATAGAAACTTGAATAATAATTAATGAATGTGATAAAGTAAACTAAAGTTCCCACTTCCCTTGCTTTTGGTAGCGTGTAGCATTGATGATGTCCATAAAATCAAATGCTAAACCTCTCTCATATTTTTAATGCAAGTTAATTCAAGTTAATTGAATTTGAAATCCATCACAACTTGAAAGGTGGGATCCGTTGGAAGCATTGTGACTCTGCTTTCTTTGCTTAATGGTTTTGGACCAAGCTTTGGTCTATTTAGCAAAGATTTTAATTGGGCTTGTAGCAATAGTAAATTAATCTGGCCCAAACAATAAAACACTTTAGCCAACATTCATATGACACTATTGCTCAAGGCTAAAATTTGATTTTACTGGGCTTAAGGTCTTCTCTTTTTTTTTGGCCCAATAACAAATCTGCATACACAAAATTATTAATTAAGTATGTATGAATTAAGATCAAATTAATAATTTTGTCAATAATTGCTTTAATAATGTTTGTTCATACATAGTCTTTTTTGAAGTAGCTTGTGATTGCTGAGAACTCACAATATTGGCAGATAATTTTCTTTTCGGCCTTGAGGTTGTGGTCCTCTTTGAAGCAACTGGTGATTGTTTATGTGCCTGACTAGAGATAGTGCTAGAGATTAGACTTGAAGATCTCTTTGATGTAGATCCAGTAACTTTGTTTGACTATCAAACAGCCACAAATACAACATTATAAACTGGATGCTACGAATAAAAATGAAACAAAAAATCTAAATAGACAAATAGAGTACTTACAGTAGCAGTTGCAGCAACTTTGCGCTTCTTCAAAGAGGTTCGTTTATTGTGACCTGTAGCAAACCAACAAGAGCACTTCTGATTCTGTTCTTCACGAGATACTCCTCCCCTAGTTGGGTTCTCATCTATAGTTTTATTCCTTTTTAGTTTAGGCCTTCCAATGGGTTTTCTATAAACTGGTGGCAAAACACTATCTTTTTCCATAGGTTGGGGTCATTTACAGGATATACAACATGCTGCATGATAGCACTGAATGTATGAAGCTTTCTTGTAACAATTTGCAATGAAGTTGTCCACATTGAAGCACATCTTCCTAATGCAAGTCATTGCATGTGCACAAAGAATTCCAGACAACTAAAACTTCTTGCATGAACACTCGCGATTCTTCAAATCAACCACATACTTCTCTTTGCCTCCATGGATACTAGTCACCTCATATTTGTCACGACCAACATACATGCTCACCCACTCCGGAAATGAGCTCATTGAAAGTTGGAACCAAATCCTGCCCACCAGACATAATTGAAATAGTAATTCAAACAGCAAGACACAATTGAAACAGTAATTTAAATAGCTAGGCACAATTGAAAATTAATGCAACTATCTAAATAGTAATTCAAAAAATAATTTGAAATCACAGAATGTAAGCAAATAAGAATATATGTTCAACTTAATAGAAGAGTACCTTCTATTGGTCAAACATGAAAGTGCAGTTCTTTATCTTGTCAATGCCAAAGTCATCACAAATAATGGTAAGAAACCAAGTCCACGTGTCCTTAGTTTCTGCTTCAACCACTGCATAAGCTATTGGCAAAATTTGGTCATTGAAGTCCCAACCAATTTCTGTGAGAAGTTGCCCTCCATATGGTATCTTGATGAAGTGCCCATCTTGGCAAATAACTAGTCTACATGCCATAAAACTCTTGCATGCATCAAGACATATAAAATTGAAACTTTGGCCTTAAACCCACACCTAGCTTTGGTCTCTTAGAAGCAAACTCAGGTGGTCTCTCCACTTGCAACTTGACTATAGAACCTGGGTTAGACCTCAAAATGCTCCATTTGTCCAATTGCATGGGTCTTATATGTAACAATTGGGCCTGGTGATGAGTAGATAATTTATACGCTTTTTGGTATTGTTTTTAGGTAGTTTTTAGTAGGATCTAGCTACTTTTAGGGGTGTTTTTATTAGTTTTTATGCAAAATTCACATTTTTAGACTTTACTATGAGTTTGTGTGTTTTTCTGTTATTTCAGGTATTTTCTGGCTGAAATTGAGGGACCTGAGCAAAAATCTAATTCAGGCTGAAAAAAGACTGCTGATGCTGTTGGATTCTGACCTCCCTGCACTCGAAATAGATTTTCTAGAGCTACAGAACTCCAAATGGCGCACTCTTAATTGCGTTGGAAAGTAGACATCCAGGGCTTTCCAAAAATATATAATAATCCATACTTTATTCGAGTTTAGATGACACAAACTGGCATTCAACGCCAGTTCCATGCTGCATTCTGGAGTAAAATGCCAGAAACACGTCACAAACTAGAGTTAAACGCCAAAAATACGTTACAACTTGGCGTTTAACCCCAAGAGAAGCCTCTGCATGTGTAAAGCTCAAGCTCAGCCCAAGCACAGACTAAAGTGGGCCCCGAAAGTGGATTTCTACACTTAGACTTATTTCTGTAAACCCTAATAACTAGTTTAGTATAAATATAACTTTTTACTATTGTATTCAAAGTCTTTTGATGGATCTTTAATCAGTGTATGCGATTTTAGACCTTCATAGGGCTGGCCATTCGGCCAATCTTGGACCATCACTTATGTATTTTCAATGGTGGAGTTTCTACACACCATAGATTAAGGTGTGGAGCTTTGCTGTACCTCGAGTATTAATGCAATTACTATTATTCTTCTATTCAACTCAGCTTATTCTTATTCTAAGATATCCGCTGTACTTCAACATAATGAATGTGATGATCCGTGACACTCATCATCATTCTCACCTATGAACGCGTGCCTAATAACCACTCCCGTTCTACCTTAGATCGAGCGCGTATCTCGTAGCCTCAATTCCGCAAGATCAGAGTCTTCGTGGTATAAGCTAGAATTATTGGCGGCCATTCCTAAAATCCGAAAAGTCTAAATCTTGTCTGTGGTATTCCGAGTAGGATCTGAGATGGGATGACTGTGACGAGCTTCAAACTCGCGAGTGTTGGGCGTAGTGACAGACGCAAAAGAATCACTGGATTCTATTTCGACATGATCGAGAACCGACACAGCTTGCCATGGAAGGGAGTAAGAATGATTGGATGGAAGCAGTAGGAAAGCAGAGATTCAGAAGGAACACAGTATCTCCATGCGTTTATCTGAAATTTTCACCAATGAATTACATAAGTATCTCTATCTTTATTTTATGCTTTATTTATCTTTATATTCAAAAACCATTATAACCATTTGAATCCGCCTAATTGAGATTTACAAGATGACCATAGCTTGCTTCATACCAACAATCTCCATGGGATCGACCCTTACTCACGTAAGGTATTACTTGGATGACCCAGTGCACTTGCTTGTTAGTTATGCGAAGTTGTGACAAAGTGTGATTCACGTTTGAGAGCACCAAGTTTTTGGCGCCATTGTTGATGATCACAATTTCGTGTACCACCTGGCCTATCAGATCTATCTTCTTCCACTTGCATTGAAGTTTTAGTACTCCCTAACATTTGGACATCCTCAGCCTCTTGATAGATATATCTAGTTTTGTGAACCACATAAAACTCAACTATATCCTCCCTGACCCCCAATATTGACTATATCCATTGCATCTTTGTCGCTTCGTAGCATCCTTAAGTTTTCTTCTGTACCCTCCTCTTTTGATTTGTACCACATTACTGCATTATCTTTCTTTAAATATCCTTGTTTGCTCACTAGCTCGTAAACATCAATCAGGCTCTACTCATCCTCGTTGTGGCAGCCTATAATAGTTGTTTCTCCACCCAATACTTCAAAGACCCTTCTTGAAGTCTAAACCTCTCTTGGTGATAAACTTTAACACTAAAATAACTCATCCTAAACCACATACCCTGTTGCATTAGATAAACATAGCCAAACAACATGAACAAAATTGTTTGAATAAATGTATCTATTAGTCTAGGCAAAATATCACAAAATACTACTAAAGTCTTACATCAGTAAGCCAAGATCGAATCACCAAAAATAAGAAACTTCATGCCCTAACTAACGCAAACAAAGAATATTGTTTTGGGAACACAAAAAATAAAAACACCCTACAATGCAAACAATCTCACACATAGCCATCGTTCTTCGTTGAACTATTGTATAAAAACCCGAAAAAATAATTTCCTTCATACATACCTTCGTAGAACGAAATCAATGCGTGAAGAGAGTGAAACCCTAGGCTATCATGCTACACAACCAAAAACGATCCACGAACTACCTTCAATCTGTAACCACTCCCTGCAATCAAGCTCGGAAAAGAGTAAAAAGGGTATGGTTAAGACAACTGGAATGGCAACGATTACGTTGATGTGTTCTGTTTCTTCAAACTTTTGTGTTTGCTATAGTGAATGTTATAATGGGTACGAAGATGCTGTCTTGTCCATGTTAACCTTTGGGCTCACTAACTTAAACTCCACGTGTGCAACAGTGTTAACAAAGTGTTTGCCAATTTGACAGAAGAATAATATTAATTTGATTTAAAAATGTTAGAGACAATTTTGGAACTTATTCTAAATGTTGTGAAAAAAATGATACTTTATTCATTTTTTAAAAATTGGATATTGAGATGAGTATAGAAATTAATTAAAAAAGTGCAAAAACTTGAGTGTATGATATTAAATTGGTTAAGTAAAAAAAATATTAATAAGTGAAAAAAATTAAAATATAAATATTGTAAAAAATAAGAAGAATGTTAGATGGCCATTATAATTGATTGTTTTGGCCATCGGTTAATCATTAATGTTTAAAAGTATAAGATAAAGTATGTTGTTAGATTACAAAAATAAAGAAATTAGACTTAAAAAAATTGAATTAATGACTAAGTAATGACAAAAAAACAATAAATTCTGATAGTTCCTAACATTTCTCTAAAAATAATACATATAAAGTCATTAAATCACATAATATTTTTTATTTCTTTTAGGGAAAAGTACACATAGGTCCTGATTTTTTAAGTTTTTGACAAATATATCCCTGACAAAATTTAAATACAAAAAAAATTCCTGATTTTAATAAACGGAAGACAATTTAATCTTTCTGTCCATTTGTCTCTCATACACCAAACGAAACTGGATGATGTGGTTAAAACGGTGTCCAGGTATCCTTTACGGTACCACGTTGAAAGGGGGATAAAGTTCGAAAAACAACTAGGTCCCTGCTGATAAAAACAACTTTGTTTGAGGGCAGTAGCCTGAGACAAGCTTCACAGATATCCATCGAGTTCTTAGCATCAGGCTTCAAGAGACGATCCTTCACCATCTACACACACCCCACATCAACCACGTACATGCATGCATACATACATACAACATATAGCAAGCTTTCCATTATCATTGCCAGTGGTGATCTCAGCCCTAAGCAAATCATCGGCAGCAACGTGCACTAAACCGTACTTCACAAATCACATACGAGTAATGAGTAAGTAAAGCGTTGAAGGAAGAAAGGGATTGATAATAATCATAATAAAGAGGGAAAGGGAACGAACCAACCTTGTGTTTGATAAGCTCGCATTGAGTGCCTTTTTTAAAAGCAGGAACACCCGAAATCATAACCTGAAGAGGCTCGTAATCACGCTCAGGATGTGCATCGATTCCAAGTGCAGCCACAAACTGAAAAGCAAAGTCAATTACAGGATCAACTAATGAAAAGGAAGATAGAAATTGAAATAGTGAGAATAGAATGATACCACGGAACTTGAATTGGAATTAGGAGAAGTGAAAGGGAACGAGGAAGAGGCAAAGGCGGCGGTGCCGCAACGGAGAATGAGGGCTCAAGAAGAAGGATGACGACGAAGAGTTGAATTAGAAGAAGGCCAGCAGCCGAGAAATGAAGAAGAAGAAGAAGAAGAAGAAGAAGAAGAAGAAGAAGAAGAAGAAGAAGAAGAATAAAGAGTAAGTGATTTGGAATTAGTGAAGCTGATGGTGATGGATAGAGTGGCCAGGGACGCCACTGCCACCATGTTGACGCTCATGGCTTCGATTCCAATTATCCCTATTTGAAAACGATGTCGTTTTTATCAGCAGGGACTTATTTGTCTTTTGAGTTTTATCCTCTTTCTAGCATGACACCGTAACGGACACTTGGACACTATTTCAATCACGTCAGTCAATTCTATTTGGTGTATGAGAGGCAAATGAACGGAAGGATTTAATTGTCCCCCGTTTGTTAAAGTCGAAAAATTTTTTGTATTTAAATTTTGTCAGAGATATATTTATCAAAAACTTAAAAAGTTAGAGACCTATATGTCCTTTTTCCTTTTTTTTAACAAATATTTCATACATAGATATAGTTTTTTAAAATTTTGGAAGGAACAAAGCCATTTAACCCCTTTTATATCCGTCCACACTTGGCATGGTTGTATTTTCTAAAGCACCATAGCCACAATAGACGCTATTGTATACACGTGATTAGCCAGTACTTTATTCTGATATGGTAAGTCCTACAACAGAACAAACATGGCGTATGATACCATCCTGCAAAAGCTAATACCAAGGTTGAAATCTCACTTTCTGGAATAAAATCAACATGCAATAATTTCTGAAGCTTGACGGCAAAAACAGACATATTCGGAGAGTCTTACAACAGATAGTAAGTTCAAACGTCAAATAAAGCTCACAATGGAAAAATAAAAATACTAATTATCCACCTAAAGAACATGTCTAATCCAAAATTCAATTAACCTCGTTCAGTTACACTTGTGCTCTCAAGAAATGCTTTTTTTTTTGTGTTTTTTTGGCAATGGATATAATTGAGCTTGTGGGCACACAACTAGCTAGGGGGAGTTTTGTTTTGAAGGAGTTTGTCTATCAAATCAGCAGCTTCTTTGATACAAGTGATGTTTTCAGAGCTCTGCTCCTCAACGCTAATTCCAAACTCTTCCTCCAAACCCATCACTATTTCCACCTGCATCAATGAATGCATATATTAAAAACAAACACCTGTACTGAATTATGAAAAATAAATGATGAAAGATATATAATATATAGTATTTATTTGAATATCAAGTACATACAGTGTCAAGGGAGTCAGCACCAAGTGCTGTGAAGGTGGTTTCAGGGGTAAGTTGAGATTCCGGAGGCAGAGCAAGCTGCTTCCTCACTATCTCGCACACTTTGTCAACTGTCTCAGGCTGTGCCTGCGTCATATCATTTTTAACAAACAAATAACTAACTAAATTAAATGAGTTTCAGTTCCAAACAGGGGAATGTAACTAACCAGCTAACTAAATAAATAAATAACTAACTAACCGCACAGATGCGGAAGCGAGAGGATCTTAAAGAAGGAAAGCTCCTCCTGCTCCATCCCACAGAAACTGCCCCAAATCTTGAACTAGCCTACAAGTTTTACCAATATATAAAAAACATAACATGTTCAGAATAAACAAAGCTGTTAAATTAATATGAATAAACAAGATGTATGTAGAACCTGGAGGGTAGTCTTGCTAGACAAACTGAGAAATTGTGCGAACCTAAGAGAAGTGGCTGAAACTGATGATGAGGCCATTGAATAATAAGAATAAGAAGAGATAGGGACTGAAGGGTGTATTATCAGCTGGATGGAAAGGAAAAAAGCATGTCACCGGAAGAACAATACGGAATAGGGTATTGGCTAGCTACTTGGGTAAAATCATAAATGGGAATGAAACAAGTGGTGCATAACACTCTATCCAAAATTACGTGGCACTTATCACTTAACTCATTTGGCAGTTTTCGGTTATTCATCATCGTCACGCTCAGTGAATAATGCTGCGCAGTATTTCCCATTTTAGCAACTTTTATATTTTTCATTTTTTCTTTAAATATTTTGTTAAAAAAGAAACGTAGACATGGAGTTTCTTACATCCATTTTAGTATTTTTTTTAATTGCTTATTTCCAAAAAAAGTTACACCTTGTTATTTAATTTGAGAATTCATCTAAATAGACACATACACAGACACGTTTGTTCTTTTTCAAATAAATAAAAGAAAGAAAGAAAACTTGATACAAGTTTAGTCTGTTGTACTAATATATTAAGATGTGATTAAAATTTGCATAGCTATCATATATTATAACCTCTACTTATATACGTGATTTTCATAAAATGTATCTATGTACAGAAATTTTTAAAGTTACATAATTGTTTAATTTATTATATATGCTGAATTTTTTTATCATAAAAACTCTAATATCATGTTATAAAAATTATTTATTTAAAAAATTTAGACCGATAGAAAGAGACATAAATAATTATATTCTTACAATTAAAATTAAAATTTTAATTCAGATAATGTAAAAAGTATATATTAAAAAAAGAAAAAGAAAAAGTTAAAAATTGGCTACTTTAACGTTATGGATATTGAAGCATGCAGTTTTGTGCTTCTGGTGAGTTAATAGGTATGTGGGTGTAGTGAAAGACGTAACATGAAAAATGCAGGAGATTACAAAGTCAAAGAAGAGCGCGGAAACAAAGGACTCGTTGGTTCACATAACTCCATGGTTGTTCATGCCTCTCCTTACCACAAACCCTCCAAGTTTCTCGCCCCTTCTCTCAAAACTAAACACACTTTCTACTTTTGTTTTCCCCTTTCTCTTTTTACTTCTTCACCCTGGCAAAAAACTATCTACACACATAAACACAAACAAGAAAAGAATAATATACTTCTTGTGAATTCTCAATAATGGCTCCCTCTGACCAACCTCGCTACTCTCTTATCCCTTCCTTCCTTTACTCACCAAAAACATTGCTCAACAATGTGTCCTCGCATTCTTCTTCATCATCATCACCACCACCATTCTCAGGCTCAGAGGGTAGGAATAGTAATAATAATTTTATGATCCCTGCACCAAAAGAGAGTATTCCATTGTATTCTCCTGCTTACTACGCCGCATGCAGCTTTGGTGGCGTCTTCAGCTGTGGTCTCACTCACATGACCGTCACTCCTCTCGATCTCGTCAAGTGCAACATGCAGGTCCTCTATAATGCTTTTCTCTTCTGCATTGGTTCATAATTTGATCCAAAACCTATTGCATATTCAAAGTCATCATCATACCTATGAGATTTGAGTAATTACCCAAATGGTCTTTAATATTGAACATTTAGTATAGGTTTCAAAATATACAAAACAGTCATCATGTTTATCTCCAATTTGATCCATTTAATCGGAATAACTATTTTGAAAATTTTAAAAATTTTTATGGACTGTTTGATATTTTTTAAACTTTTTCAGAAATTGTTTTGTATTTCACTGTTTTGAACTTCACTTTTTTAATGAAATTGGAGGTGGGTATATTGTCTAAGAAAGATAAACATTGAAAATTATTCTGTATATTTTGAAATTTGAAGGACTAAAGTATCCGATTTTAAAAATCTTAGAGAATTATTCTATGAATTTTTATGACTAATTAAGATGTATTTCAGATTGACCCAGTAAAGTACAAGAACATATCATCAGGATTCGGAGTTCTGATGAAGGAGCAAGGAATGAGAGGGTTCTTCAGGGGTTGGGTCCCAACACTGCTTGGGTACAGTGCTCAGGGAGCATGCAAGTTTGGATTCTATGAATTCTTCAAGAAATACTACTCAGATCTTGCAGGCCCAGAGAATGCAGCCAAGTACAAAACCTTCATATTTCTAGCAGGATCAGCCTCTGCTGAAGTCATTGCTGATATTGCACTGTGCCCCATGGAGGCTGTCAAAGTTCGTGTGCAAACCCAACCTGGCTTTGCGAGAGGTTTGTCAGATGGATTACCCAAGTTCATTAAGGCTGAGGGTGCTGGAGGGTATACATACTTTTCTTTGCTCTTAGTTGGGATCTATCATTTCATTACTTAGTATTTTGTTGGGATTTGAAGCTTCAAATTTGTTAAGGATTTGGATTTGAAGTGCAGGTTGTATAAAGGACTTGTTCCACTCTGGGGCCGCCAGATTCCATGTAAGTTTGTACATACTTCATCCAAATAACAGAATTGCAGCATGATTAACTTGGTTTCCCATAGAACTCCTTTGTTTGCTCTCTAATCATGAACTAGTAATTAAAATTTGTTGTAATTAATAATCTGTCAAAATTAATGTTACCTTGTACTAGAGTGAATGCAAATAAAAGAATATTGTTGCATTATGAAATATTAAAGAGTATTATTAACTATTATCATTTACGTGATTCATGACAGACACAATGATGAAATTTGCTTCGTTTGAGACTGTTGTGGAGATGCTGTACAAGAATGTCGTCCCAACACCGAAAGATCAGTGCAGCAAAGGATTGCAGCTTGGAGTGAGTTTTGCAGCTGGATACATTGCTGGCGTGCTCTGTGCTATTGTCTCACACCCTGCAGACAATCTTGTTTCCTTCCTGAACAATGCCAAGGGAGCCACTGTTGGTGATGTAAGTGCAGAAAAGTGCACACCAAATCTGCCACCTTTACATATCCCATAAATGTTCACGTTTTAGACGTTCAAATAAATAACTCTGATACTGGATGTTGCAGGCTGTGAAGAAGATAGGGCTAGTTGGTCTTTTCACACGTGGACTTCCTCTTCGTATAGTTATGATTGGAACACTAACAGGAGCTCAGTGGGGACTCTATGATTCCTTCAAAGTATTTGTAGGGCTGTAAGTAACCTCAACCTGTCTCCTAGCTACTAATATGTTCTCTAGTTTTGTTCACATGTTCTTTGCTTGCTGTTTTGGTCTTTCAGGCCTACCACTGGTGGAGGTGCACCTAAAGCTGCCAAGTAGGACGTCACACCATTGCGGAATAGAGACTATTTTTGACAGAGAAATAATGTGTCAGGGTGCTATGCCAGTGCTGCTGCTTCTTGTCTTGTTGCCTGCTTTATTACAGCACCACAACTATACTTCATCACTAAGATGAATGTTTAAGATTTTGTACTTCATTTATTTCGGATTTGATTTTGTTAGCTCAGTTGTTTATGGTGTAATACAATATAGTTTGCCTTCTGGGTTGTTGTTGGCTTAGTCCTTTCCCACTTTTATCACATCAAATACATATGGAAAAATTTTTGGAGTCAGACAAATGACAAATCTTTAGTGTTTCATTCAGTGTCTGCCTTGTAAACTACGTCTCTCATCTTGCACCCGATTCAACTGAAAATCTCTTGTATATAATCACACAGCAAAATGCCATCCACCTTTTTCAAATTATTGCTTGCATTATGCCGTTCTTTACATTGATAAAGGCTGTTTTCAGTGTTCTGTACTTGATTTTGAATTTGATTCCAGAATAAAGGAATTCAATAATTGGCTGTATGAGATTGCTACATCTACAGATTCAGCAAACTGTAAACTTGATATTGATGGAATGAAAGAATTATTCTATAACAAAACAAAAAACACTTGCTCGGTGGAAAAACTTTCCCCCATTCATCCGCTGCCTATATAACCTGAGGTAGGTACATACACTAAATCTCCGGGCAACCCCACATCCCCAAATAAAGAACAAAAATTATCACTGCTTCATCGCAAAAGAAGTTGATGACGGCTAGCTAGTACCACTTTTGCTGCAGTTTGGGAGATGACGGCTAGCTAGTACCACTTTTGCTGCAGTTTGGGAGCCGGACTATTTGATGCCTACACCAGAATCAATTTCCTCAAATTTCTATTTTCACTTCAAACTACCCTCTTCCTGTGAAATCCAGTTGATCTTTTACGAATTCTCTTTATCTAGGCGCAGCGGATATATGGTATCAAATACAATCCTTGCAAACACATGCCGTATTTCTTCCAGCTCACCTTGAACTAAAGATCCATAATCAATTTTCCTGCCTTGCTTTGACAAAAATTTCTTACCAGAATTTACTTTGACGCAGTAAAAAATGCTGAGAGCCTTTAGGTACATTCCTAATGGGATGAACACCTGTCAAATTGTCAAAGGTCAGTCTTCAAAGTAACTACTGTTAAGTGTTAAGAAGTACATATATCAATCGAAGTCAAGAGTATGCGCACCAAATCTGAATGAGGGGCTTGAGGATAGTCGGCCATAGCCTGAGATACCAAATACCTAGTTGTCATCTGTGAGAGTGTCCCTTTAACAGAGTCAGCAAGATCCAGAATCTCTTCTTCCAAATCCTCTGCATCTAGACCTGAAGGATCTAATAACTCAGGAAACCTGGCATTGTGTTGTTTGTTGATCCTCCTAGCTATGTCTACTGCTTCCAATAAATTTCCACCATTATGAACTGCAAGGCTAAATGCAGCAACCACCGAGGCTTCCCTTGGTTGATCACTCAATGTTTTATGAAATGCTAGGATGCCAACCCTGAAAGCTTAGATTCCTAGTGAGACTTGCTTATTTTGTGAACCCTTGCATATATCACTAACGAATTAAACATGAAACAGGCTTTGTTGTCATGTAGACCTTACCATAAGCTACTGTGACATGGACGGTTGGGTGCCAATAGCTTATCCAAATTATAGAATAATGACTGCAGATGAAATTCCAAGTGAATGTGGTGATAAAATTTTATACATTTAATTAATATGGAAGTAACAAATAGCATTATTCTCAGATTATCAAAGCTATATCCAAATTGGAATGAATATTTGTTACCAAAAGCATATTAGTTCTTTTGTCCCGTCTCCGAAATCCATGACGAACAAAGTAAGCAGCCTGTAACGTCAATATCAATTTGAGCTAACATTTGGCAACTGAAATTTAGAAATTAACATGCATAATCATCATGTACGGTGTACCTGAAAGGGGAGTAGTATATCTAAAAGGCCAAACTTCCATAATAACCTCAAAGAAGCTTCACCGGATCCATAAGCAAGCATATAATTCATTTCCATCAGGAGCCTACCCTAAAACAATTAAGGAGGGCAACTCACGCAGGATATTCTCATGGATGCCTAATAATTTTTTAGTATAATAGACAAAGGAGGAGGGGAGATTTTTAAACACCTTATCAAGCCGTAATACTGATGAAGAAAGATTTTTAACAGAATGAGCTGTTTCACTTGAAATACTGAATCCTAAGCGAGCCGCAATTCTAATTGCACGTAAAATACGAGCTGCATAATATACTCACCATTCAGAGAAGCTGCAGGGAGTCTGAAAGAAGTTTAAACAATCTAAACTACAGGAAAGGTTATTTTTAACCTTATACATTGCTATACAAAAACTCACCACAATCCTCCTGAAATGAAGAAGCTGCAGGAACAACAGTTCGCACCTATTCAAATTAACTAAATTAATCGCTAATGGTGGTAGAAAATAATAATATGAAACTATAACCACACAGAGATACATGCACACTTTAGCCTTTTCAATATCTTCCATTCCTCCCATGTAATCATATACAATTCCTGCATACGGATCAAACATCAACCTGGAAGAGCGTGAATTTCATTAACATCACAAAGAGCTGCAGAAAATGAGGTGAATTCCAAATTGTAAACAATGTTGAGATGTCAGAGAAAAAAGCAGCTCAATGCATATTAAAAAGGAAATAATTTTTCTGTTCTCTAAATTGCAAGGATAGATACACTACCCATTAATTGTAAAGTCGCGTTTCAAACAATTCCTCCAACGAAGATAGTCCTCCTTATCACAGCCACTAGGTGCCTCGATGTCATGATGAAAGTGATTTGACTTCCTTGTAGCAGTATTGAAACTCGAAACCTAATTGAAAATTATGACAATGTTATCTTTAAAAGTAGACACAAGGTGAAGGCATGCTTGATAGAGAAAAATTAAGCAATCACTACACTAAAGATAGTTCTGCCAGACAAACCTCGACAATGGTACCATACATATGAACATGACATATGGGAAACTTTTTACCAACTATCTCACACCTTCGAAATGTTCTCAACACCTACAAATTAAATCATGATTAATACGAAAAGTTAAGATTCAAATATGCAAATAAAAGCCCAAACATTAATAGAGGGCATTACAAGTGTGCTTCGTTTCCTATTTTCATTATATTTGATATGTTTCATTTGATAATTACAAAGATGTTCAAATTCTTCAATTTTTCTTTTGCTTTCGAAGTTTTATAAGGAAAGTTGTGATAACTACTAAGTCTTGTTTTCACAATTTCCTTCACAATATATTGGTAACAGGAAATAAAATCAAAACCTGCAAAATAAAAGTACAAGAGAAAGGTCATAACCTCTTTAAGATCAGCTGAAGTAATAATATCAAAGTCCTTAGGTATTTGCTTTAGTATAAGATCCCGGACACAACCTCCAACAAGATATACATCATACTCTACATGGTGAAGAAAAGGGTCAACAACTATGCAGTTCCCTCTCTAAACTTGGAAACATAAACCTAGAAATCTCAGAATCTTGTGCACAAGTGATGTTCGAGGGTAAAAGATTGTTATTTGCAGGTCTAAACTTAGTTAGTAGTTACAAAAGCTATAGGAGAGCCCCAAATTCTCTTGCAAGACTAAGACTACAAACCAAATGATGAGGCTCATGAAAAAATTCACAATTTACTATGTGAAAGAAGGTGCCATAAATGTTTTATTCAATAACAATGAAGAAACACAATATAAAGGAAATCATGCTCTTTCATTCATCCACACAAAGGAAGTTAGAAGAGCAATATGTACCCTTCTCCTTAAGCACGTCCAAAACCTTCTTGGTAGGGCCTGCTATCATCGAACACCGAAGTCCAAGCTCCTTGGAACTCAATTTCTTCCATGCTGGGATCTTCGTATCCCCTTCACCAATTCAACAAACCATAAAAGAAAAAGCGGTCTCAGAATCACCGCCAACATCAATTAAACACAGGAACTCCAATTGAACATTTAGAGAGGAAGAAATTATCAAAGACTAAATATTAAATAAAAAAAATCAAAATTTGAACAAGAATACTAAGAGTGTTGACTTGCCTGGTCGAGGAACTGGGGATGGGGTGCTACATGCCTCTGCGTCAACGAGAGCTAGGGATTTTGGGACAACCTTACGGATGCACTGGAAGGGAGTGGGGCGAAGAATGTAAAGGTTGGATCTGGAGGCGAATTTCAAGGTAGCAATGGCCATGGAAATGATGAAGAGGGATGCCACAGCAGCAACACCATGTGCCAAGCCTTCTTTCAATTACGATCCATTGTTGTTGATAGGGTTTTAGGGTTTAACGATATCCTTTTTTTTTATGGAGGGTTTAAGGATATCTTTTAAGAGGCTTTCCTAAGGTAAAAGGGGAAATAGTATACACAATACTATAGTAGGTTTTTTCATTAAAATAAAATAAAAAAAAATTATTATTTTCTAAAACTTTATTTTTCTTAAATACGATTGTTTATAGAGTGTCTACTTCCGATGAATTTCACTATAAATTCTAAAAAAATGACTAACTTAAATTCTTAAGCCAAGTTTTCTTTGGAGTTAGTCGAACCGACAACTTTTAAGTGAGTATAGAAAAACTATGTTATTTGAGTTATAGTTCGTTGGCAGATAAAAAATAATTTTAGTATAATATTTTTTAGTTATTGAATTTTTTTTAAATATTTCTAAATACAATGTTTAGTATTTATATAAAATTTTGATTGCGTAATGATGATATTTTAAATTTTTCATTAGCATTTCTATTATTGATTAATATGTTGTTTTTTTATGGGTGTTTGTTGGGATGTCTTTAGAGTTTTTTTTATAACCTATTTATTGGTATTAGATTTTCATAATTTAATAGGGTAAACCACCAAAAACGCACTCAAATCATTTTTTTAATGACAAAAATGCCTCCGAAATTTGTTATTGACAAAAGTATCTTCAAATTATTTAAAAACGTGACAAAAATGCACATCTATGTACTGAAACATTCTACGTTAACGGAAAAGAGCGATGTGACAAACGGAAAATGTTAGAGTGTCACTTCCCACGTTGAATGCTCCGTTAGCCACGTCACATTTTTTCCATTAATGGAGTAGGTCTTTGATCACAATTGGACATTTTGGCATGTTTTTAAATTATTTGAGAGGATTTTTGTCAATAACAAAATTTAGGAACATTTTTGTCAATGTTAAGATAATTCAGATGTATTTTTGGTGGTTTACCCTAATTTAATATTACTACTTGTTTGATTTGTTTTAAGGATAGTTCTATTCTAGCATTATTTTTTAAAATAAATATCTTAATCACAACAACTTTTTTATTTTTTTAAATTATAATAATTTAACTTGATTTTATATTATTTTTCTGTGTGTAGAGTGTATATATTTGTAGTATTTTTTTATCTTTTCTCTGAGTATATTTTATTTTTATGAAAATAAAATTTGAATAATAAAACACACTCCTTAGAAATATCCACAATACCAACGTATTTTCTTTTATTTTGTTGCAATTAAGTTTATTACTTTTATTGTCAATCAAAATAATAGTGTAAGAGTAATTTATCGTTTTATCTAGCTAGTAAATTATTTTGAAATATATTGGAGTTCTTTCATTTACTAACAGTGTGAATGTTTTCCATAATGCGGTATGCATTGAAGAAAAGATGGATGCTAGCTCATTTTTTCTACCTTGTGGCAATTAGAGTTTGCTACTTTTATTTTCAATTAAAATAATAGTATAAGAGTAATTTATTTCATCTAGTAAAATCATTTCTTTCAAGATATATTAGAGCTTTTTGGTCGGCAAAAATGAACGTCTCCCATAAACGCACGCACAAACTTTGAGAATCTAATTATCACATTTTTTGGTGAGGTTTTTATGAACTGTGTCTTTGTATTAAAACTTTTAATCTGTTAAGATGAGAGTTAGTAGAATAAACCTAATGTTTATATAGGTATATATGCATAAGTAAAGTAATTAATATTTTATAGGAATAGTATCTTTGTAAAATTAAAATTTAGTTTTTTTTATCAGTTTTAATTCTATTTTTAATTATATCTAAAGTCAATATTATAATTCATAATGATAATATTAATTATTAATTTGAGATTTAATTATTCGATTAGTCTCTATAATTTCACTAAATTTACAATTAGGTTTATATATTTTTTTCTTTTAATTAAGTCTTTATATATTACTTTTAATTTTATAATTAGGTCATTTCTATGTCAAAAATATTAAATTAATAAATTATTCTTCTCAAAAAATACGTTATCAAAGATTTAGTTAAATTCATATTTTATGGGTAACTTCAATTTGTGAAAAAATATTTCGTTAATTCTAATTTTTTTATACTGACAAGGATCTAACTAAAAAATTAAAATTAATATAAGAGCCCAATTAAAAAAATATAGAAATGTAATTATAAATTTAGTAAAATAATAAAAACCAACATGATAATTAAATCTTAGTAGTATAATATTAGTAATAAATAATAAATTTTTATTCATTCGTATGTTTAATTTGTAATAAAAACACTTGAATTATAATTATTATGTGTAAAGCCTATGGGAAATGAAAATAAAATGGGTATAGAGTCATTCAAATAGATAACTAATAAGGTAATTGTATCAATTAGTTACTTAAAATAGAAAGTTAAAAGACTAAACTGTATTAAAATATTCGATTATACTACATATTTATGTAATTTTTCTATTAAAGTTGGCCCAACATTAAAAAAATTCAATCCCATTAAATGAGCATGTATTTACGCGCCCAAATCTCTGAAACGTTTAATATTCATTCGCGCCTTTATTATAACACAACGTTCCTTCTGGAGAAGTTTAAATCCATCTCAAAATCTCTCAAACCTCCTTCGTATTTTCTGCGAAAACTGTTCCTACTCCAAAATCGCGTCAAGCTTTCGAAAGAAAGAAGAAAAAACAAACAGAAATTCTGCAAGGTATGAGAAAAACTATCATTATTATGTTCATTTACAAAACTCGCGTTTCTCCTAGTTCGATTTAAGGTTTAGTGGATTGAGTTGCTTCGTTTAGTAGATCGGCTTATTCTGAATCCATTTTTATTGCGTAACTAGGGCATATGAATAAAAAATGTATTGTTATTTTCTTTCTGTGATATATTGATCGGTTCATTGGTGTTGGTCAATTTGATTCACTTGATTGATAGGTATTCAGTTGAGTCATTGTGCATGCAGAAATATTTTTCGTGAATGTTGTTTGGTTTAGTAGAGTTGCTCATTTTGATTCACTTGATTGTTAGTGTGTTCAGTTGAGTCCTTGTGCATGCAGAAATGTTTTTCTTAATGATTGAATGTTTATGACGTTTTATTTAGCACATGAATGTTGTTCAGTTCAGTGGAATTGCTCATTTTGATTCACTTGAATTGTTAGTGTATTCAGTTGAGTCCTTGTGAATGCAGAAATATTTTTCTTGATGAATGAATGTTTATCACGTTTTATTCAGCACATGAATTTTGTTCGGTTCAATGGAGTTGCTTATTTTGATTCACTTGATTAAAATGTGCATGCTTGTGCTTGTCAGTGTATTGAGTGAATTATTGACTAAGTTTTTTTGTCCTTACATAAAAAATGAAGAGGACAATGGTGACAAAGAAGGAGAAGCCGCGCACTATAACGTAAGCACATGTACAAAATGAGAGACTAAGTGATTTGGGCATCTGAAGCAATAAGACTCCCGAAGCCATCTGTTACCCTCTCCAGCCCTTATTATAAATTCACATCTAGGGATTTAGATAGTAAATAAGATATACTTTATTTGACTGGTTGTAATTAACACTATTTTATTTAACTTGTTTAAAAAAGTAAACACTGCTTCTTTGAATGTATATATGTGAATATTAATGTAAATGTTATTGAAAATCTAATGTTAATATATATATCTGATTTAAGATGGATTAGTCATTGTCCTGTCGGTTTGAGATGTTAATGTATATATCTGTTGGAACTGTTTGGCTGCTGTTTTGTTCCAAGTTCACAGTGAATGGAATCAAAGTATTTATCAAACATTAATAGCCCTAAAAACCCAAATAAACTGAAATTAATACACTAGATGGATCAAAAAAGTTCATATATCACTATTAAAAAAATGTTTCTATTAGTATTCAGTTTCAAAACAGCTTTCTATATAATGAAGCGAACACGTTATTAAGGTGAATCAACTGTATAGTACTAAATGAACAGAACATTATCTATTACATAAAATCAAATTCAAAATAGCTTTTTGCATAATGAACCAAACACGTTATTAAGGTGAATCAACTATATAGTACTAAATGAACGGAACATTATTCATTATATAAAATCAAATTTAAAACAGCTTTCTGCATAATGAACCGAAGACGTTATTAAGTTGAATCAACTGTATAGTACTAAATGAACGGAACATTATCCATTATATAAAATCATATTCAAAACACATATGTCTACAATTTAGAGATTATAAATTCAATTCAATTCAATTCAAAACAACTGCGTACATTCAATTCAATTCAATTCAATTTAACAACTGCATTCTATTCAATTCGATTCAAAAAATAATCCAAACCTTGTCTACTTGATTCGTTTCAGAAGAATAATCCAAATCGCTCTCATTCAACTAATTTAAAGTTGAATCATTCATTGTTTTGATAGAATATTAAAATCTGAAAACGAAGAAGATAAATCGATAAATCGAAAAAGAAAATGAAGAAGAATAGGAAGAAGAAGGACAAGCAGCAGAGAAGAACAATGAGCAAAAGAGAACAAAAAAGAAGAAGAACGAAGAACAACAAAGATTGTAAATCCAAAAATTACAATGCAAATCATTAACGTTGAATAATGTTTATGTTGAAGAAGAAGTTTACGTCAATAGGAGGGAGAGGGAGGTGCGCGTGTATTTCACGTAACTTAGAAGGAGGGAAAAGGCGCATTAATAAAAAAGTGCTTGGATGTCGGATGACTTGGTTAAATTTTTTATATAAATATAAAACATTATTGTAAAAAATTATCTTAATCTCTATTTTAATATATTGTAAATAAATATAAAAGTATCTTTATCTTTATATATCTTTATTAAAAAATAAAATAATATATATATATATATAAGCATTTATTTATTACTTTTTTATTACCTCGTTTGTTTTTAAGTTATTGTTATAGCTAGCCACCAAAAATATATATATTTGAGTTATTAATTAAGGAAATATATTTTAGAATTAAAAAATATATGGTTTATTAATTCAAAAGTATCTGATATATATATATAGATATATAGTAGGTAATTTTTTTAATTTTAATTAATAGACAATATTTAATTAGATGTTCATGTGTTTATAATATAAACATGATAATATTTTAAAAATTTATTAAGGTCTATTAAAATGTTTAATATCAAAACCAATTGTATAAAAACATCTCCTATCTGATGTTGTCATTATATGATCCATCTTTATTTTTCATCCATAAATGTTAAAATTGATCTAATCAAAATAATAAATCACTTATCAATAATACAATTTGTGAGTCATTAGTCGAACCATTTTAAATTAATTTAAGATATTAAAATATAATTTAAAATTTTTATTTGTATAATATACTTTTATAAAAAAAAAAAACAAAATGTACATAAAAGAACAAGATGACCTAATGATAGTGCAGAAGTAACATCCTCACTATCAGAATATTACGCTTCCGGTTCTGCTATTTTGATAGCAAGAATATTACAACGATTTTCACATATTTAATAATAAGATATGAGCTTTTAACTCAAAACTATATCACTGTTTTCTTAAAAAAATCGGAAATACTTTTAAATTTTTACCAATATGTATATACATATATATAAAACTTCTTATACAAGTAACTTATACATATTATATACATACAAATCATACAGCTCCTATTCCTCTTACAAATTATAATGACAAAGGCGAGAAAAAAACTATGACTAATATATGCACAAACAAAAATAGTACTGTAACACCCTACCATACAAAGTCTTATGCTTAAGTCATAATTCAGAGATGACAAGGTATTACGACCTCTAAAATAAAAATTTAGTACGTATAGTAGTTTGAATAAGGTTTATAACTAGGAGCCTTTGTAGAAAAAAGGGGTAAACAAAAACCGCAACTCAAAAGCGTAACACTCCGATCGTTAACGTAGCGAACAAGGATAACCAACGCGTGATTATATACATACAAAGGAGTGTCAAAAACAGGAATATCAAGACTCAAATTCCGGCTGCGAAGATAACCGGTCCGAGCATAATAATATATACATATGATAAAAATAAGGAAAACCCCAAAGGGACACAAATACATAAAACCTATTCTCCAAAATCTCCCATGAAAGGAGTCATCACAGTTTGTATTATTTAATGGAGATAAAAGTATCTAAGCAAAACATATAAACTAAAACATAGCCCCGAGAACAAAGGATCTTCGCAAATATAGAAGTCTCCAGCATGCCTCAGCGGGAAACCTCACGTCCTGCATCTGAAAACCACAAAATCCGCATGGGTGAGAACCAGAGGTCCCCAGCATGGTAACAGCTTCCACATATATAATACATAATAATAGAGGAAAGCCGAAGGCAAATCCTAGAACTTCCTCCAGATAATATCAAAGCTTATAAACAAGCTAAACCATAAAGGGCATCTGACTAAAGATACTTCAGTCTAACTAATACTTCCCTTTCCAATTCCTTCAAACCTCCCAACCACCAGCAGGAGTATAATGTAGCAAACACAGTTATATCAGACAAGAAATATACAATTAGGAACAAGTAAGACATTTAGACAATTAGCAAGTAATATGCAGTCAAATAGGCAATCTCAAACAATTCATATAGTATGCATATGATGAATGCCTGTTCCTAGTGGCTGATGATATCATCTGTCGGTTATAGAGCCAAACCGACAAGTCCTGGCAGCTAACCATTGGACCGTCCCTCTGTCGCGCATCCCCAACTCGAGTTATACTCATCATAAACTTGATCATAATCATGATCAATATCCATCACCCTCACTGGTGAATATTTACGGGGGCGAGCTCATCCGGGCCTTTCACAGTGCCCGGCCACACTTACGACATAGGGTTAATAGAGCTTCGAGTCTCAACCTAGAGCACGTGGTGGCTAGCCACTGCTACTACCCAGGGAAACCCTCATCTCCGATGGTGGAAGTGCAAACATTCACAATTCATTCAACAGCATATATGCATTTATACTTAGCCATAAACATGGCTCCGCCGTCCCACGGCAATAAGCTAGCCATCCGGCTCACGATTAATTCCATAACCAGCCAATTCATTAACATTTACGGCCCTTCGGCCCATGGCATAACAAGCACCTCCACCGCCATTCTCCGCATCTCACATAATCATCTTTAATCCTCAATGATCATACATATTTCCCCCTTGCTTCACTCGCAAGTTACCACATTCACTAGCCCTTTTTCTCATGCTAGGTATATCATAATAATTTAAGACATAAATGGTGAGATCGGAGGCTTAGAAGTATGAGATTTGGCTTTTAAAACTCAAGAATCAACTTTGGGATGAAAACAGGGCCACGCGTACGCGCACTCCACGCGCACACGTGGATGGCCTCAAAAACTCATCGACGCGCAAGCATCATGCACGCTAACGCGTGGATTAAAAATTTGCCAATCGACGCGCACACGTCAACCACGCGTACGCGTGGGTGTTCTCGTGCCCCAGGCACAACGCTGTCACAGTTCTGGCATAACTCTCTGGAAAATGGCTGGGCATTGAGTGCAGCACAATCGATGCGCCCGCGCACTTTACGCGCACGCGTGGATGGCGCTTTCTGGAAGATCGGCGCGTACGCGCCAGGTGCGCCCACGCGCAAGGGGTCATTCTGCTAAAAATTTTTCTAAGTTAAAAGCTGCAGAATTCACAGATTCAACCCCCAATCTTCCGACGGACATAACTTCCTCGTTTTAAATCGTTTTTCACCCGTTCTTCAAACGACATGGACATCCCGGATCCAATTTTATTTCTAAATAGATTTGGCACAAAACAGAGATCCGTAGTCCAAGTTATGTCCCGTCAAAGTATGCCTAAAAACCATATTTTTCATACAAAATCACAAAGTGCCATTTTCAAAACAAGCCATTTCCAACTCTTTTCAAAATCTATCAAAACATGCCAATTTCATCCCTTTTCTTTGAAAAATCAATCAAAATATATCAAATTCAACATCAAGCCTCCTCAACTCACACATTGACACTTTACCACAATTTACAAAATCACTGTCTCATCATGTTAACCCACTTCACCCAAGTGGCTCAAACTCAAATATATTGACATATCATATACTATTCCTCATGCCAATTCTCAACAACACCAATTCCAATAAATCATTATTGTACTCAATCAACATCATACTCACCCTCAACATGGTTCGACCCACAATTCAACCATAACCATTCATCAAGCATATATCACAACATGCATATTTCTCATACATCACACCACCAATGCATCAATAATCATCATCACATATATGACCACATCATATATCTCAATCATTCAACAACATCAACAATTCAATGCCTTTCTTAGGGCCTCTAGCCTAAGTATTTCCTACCACATTACTTATTAGATACGGGAAACCGAAACCATACCTTAGCCGATTTCCCAAGCTCAACCGGAGCACTTCCAAATCACTTATCCACAAGCTCTCAAGGCCTCAACACCTCCAAGAACAGATTTTTCACCACCAAATCCCTTCTTAAGCTTTCCAAAATCACCAATCAAGTTCCAATATTCACACATACACAACCTAAGCCACAATCATCATACCCATACACAACATTTCAATACCCAAACATCATAGAACAATAAATTACACTAGAGTTGAGAATCTTACCACACCCAAGGTCCAAGGAGATAAGATTAACCTTCTCCTTCAAGAGAGTTGGGTCCTATAACATCAAAGAGCCCAAAATCTCAACATTTTTGCTCATAAAACTCGAAAACAAGGCTGGAATTTCGAAGAGAAAAATGTGGCTTACCTCAAGATTAATTGTATGGGTTTTGTAGAGCTCTCCGCGGTGAACGCATGGCCGCAAACGGTGCGGAGCTCTAGATCAAAAGTTATGGTGGTTTGAAGATCAACCAAGGGAGAGAACTTGAGAGAGTGTTCTTCCCCCCTTTCTCTCTAATTTCAGCGTGAATATGAGTGTTGTGAGGAGAGAGAGTGTTGAAAACTAGGGTTTTGGTTTAGTTATGTTGGGCCAAGGACCCACTTTGGGTCTGGTTGGCCCGGTTTGGCCCGTTCGGTCCAATCTTGGTCCGATTTCTATAAAATTGGTACCGAAATTCTCGTCTCAATCTCCTCTATCATATTTAGCCACAAAAATCACATTTTAGGCTTTCTAGAATAAATTCTCATTTATGGGTTAATTAGCCGTTAATTAACCGGGTTTTACATTCTACCCACCTAATTGGGAATTTTGCCCACAAAATTCAAATGCAATTACCTGAGAATAAATGCGGATAGTCTGTTCGCATCTCCGACTCAAGTTCCCAAGTGTGTTCCTCAACACCGCCTCGACTCCAAGCCACTTTCACTAAAGAAACCTCTTTTTCACGCAACCGTTTAATACTAGTATCATCAATTCTGACTGGAGCCACTGGAAGCGTCAAATCTTCCCTTAACTGAACCGACTCAGGTTCTAACACATGGCTAGCATCAGGAGTGTACTTCCGAAGCTGTGATGAGCGGATAATTTGTACACTTTTTGGCATTGTTTTTAGTATGTTTTTAGTATATTTGGTTGAGTTTTTAGTATATTTTTATTAGTTTTTAGTTAAAATTCACTTTTCTGGACTTTACTATGAGTTTGTGTGTTTTTCTGTGATTTCAGGTATTTTTTGGCTGAAATTGAGGGACCTGAGCAAAAATCTGATTCAGAGACTGAAAAGGACTGCAGATGCTGTTGGATTCTGACCTCCCTGCACTCGAAGTGGATTTTCTGGAGCTACAGAGGCCCAATTGGCGCGCTCTCAACGGCGTTGGAAAGTAGACATCCTGGGCTTTCCAGCAATATATGATAGTCCATACTTTGCCCAAGATTTGATGGCCCAAACTGGCGTTTAAAGTCACCTTCAGATTTCCCAGCGTTAAACGCCGGAACTGGCACCAAAGTGGGAGTTAAACGCCCAAACTGGCACAAAAGCTGGCGTTTAACCCCAAGAAGAGTCTCTACACGAAAATGCTTCATTGCTCAGCCCAAGCACACACCAAGTGGGCCCGGAAGTGGATTTTTATGTCATTTACTCATCTTTGTAATTCTTAAGCTACTAGTTCCCTATAAATAGGACCTTTTACTTTTGTATTTTCATCTTGGTTTTTTTGGTTCCCTCTCTGGGGCCGAAGCCAATGATCACTTTTGTTCTTATGTATTTTCAACGGTGGAGTTTCTACACACCATAGATTAAGGTGTGGAGCTCTGCTGTACCTCGAGTATTAATGCAATTACTATTGTTCTTCTATTCAATTCCGCTTGTTCTTGTTCCAAGATATCACTTGTTCTTCAACTTGATGAATGTGATGATCCGTGACACTCATCATCATTCTCACCTATGAACGTGTGACTGACAACCACCTCCGTTCTACCTTAGATTGGGTGAATATCTCTTGGATTCCTGATACACGATGTATGGTTGATCGCTTAACAACCGAGTGCTCGCCTGACAAACGAGCCAGCCATTCCGTGAGATCAGAGTCTTCGTGGTATAGGCAAGAACTGATGGCGGCATTCAAGAGAATCCGGAAGGTCTAACCTTGTCTGTGGTATTCTGAGTAGGATTCAATGATTGAATGACTGTGACGTGCTTCAAACTCCTAAAGGCGGGGCGTTAGTGACAGACGCAAAAGAATCACTGGATTCTATTCCGGCCTGATTGAGAACCGACAGATGGATAGCCGTGCCGTGACAGGGTGCGTTGAACATTTCCACTGAGAGGATGGGAGGTAGCTACTGACAACGGTGAAACCCTTGCATAAGCTTGCCATGGAAAGGAGTAAGAAGGATTGGATGAAGACAGTAGGAAAGCAGAGAGACGGAAGGGACCAAGCATCTCCATTCGCTTATCTGAAGTTCTCACCAATGAATTGCATAAGTATCTCTATCTTTATCTTTATGTTTTATTCATATATCACCCATACCCATTTGAGTCTGCCTGACTAAGATTTACAAGGTGACCATAGCTTGCTTCATACCAACAATCTCCGTGGGATCAACCCTTACTCGCTTAAGGTTTATTACTTGGACGACCCAGTGCACTTGCTGGTTAGTTGTGCAGAGTTGTGATAGAGAGTTGAGATTGCAATGAGCGTACCATGTTGATGGCGCCATTGATGATCACAATTTCGTGCACCAAGTTTTTGGCGCCGTTGCCGGGGATTGTTGAGTTTGGACAACTGACGGTTCATCTTGTTGCTTAGATTAGGTATTTTTCTTCAGAGTTCTTAAGAATGAATTCTAGTGTTTCAAGGTGATGTTCTTATCATCACCAAAGCTGATTGATCTTCATCAATTTAGCTCTTGAATGCAATGTCCTGCTGAAGCTTGGCTAGCCATGTCTAATTCCTTTAGACTGAAGCTTTAGACTAACATTGCACGATTCCTGGAATTCTCATTAAGAATTTTGATATTTTTATTTTTCCTCTTCACTTAATTTTCGAAAAAGCACAAAAAAAAAAAAATTTACAAAATCATAAAAACCAAAAATATTCTATGTTTCTTGTTTGAGTCTAGTGTCTCATCTTAAGTTTGGTGTCAATTGCATGCATTCATTCATGTGTCTTAAGGATCTTCAAGTAATTCTTGATTATTTCTTACTCTGATCTTTAAATTCTCTTGACTTGAGTGTTTATGTGTCTCATATGCATTCTCATTAGCGTCAGTAGTATGCAAACTGCTAAGTTTGGTGTCTTGCATGCATTGTTATTTAGTCGCATTTTGATTATTCTTATTAAAAATCCAAAAAATTTTTAAATTTGTGTCTTTTCAAGTCAATAATACAGAGAATTGAAGATTCAGAACATACAGCAGAGGAATTATACAGAAAAAGCTGGGCGTTCAAAATGCCCAGTGAAGAAGACAGACTGGCGTTTAAACGCTAGCCAGGGTGCCTGGCTGGGCGTTTAACGCCCAAAAGGGTAGAGTTTTGGGCGTTAAACGCCAGAATGTGCACCATTCTGGGCGTTTAACGCTAGGATGGCACAAGAGGGAAGATTTTGTTTTTAATGCAGATTTTTTTTAGTTTTCAAAATCTTTTCAAAATCAAATCTTTTTCAAATCAATTTTTCAATCAAATCTTTTTCAAAATCAATTTATTTCCATTTTCAAAAATACTTGCTATCAGTTAATGATTTGATTCAATACTTCAAGTATGTTGCCTTTTCTGTTGAGAAATGTTTAATTTTTGAATCATATCTTTTCTTGTTAGCCAAGTTATTAATTTTTAAAATCAAATCTTTTTTAAAATGTTTTTCAAATCATATCTTCTCAATCACATCCTTTTAAAACCAATCATATCTTCTTAACCACATCTTTTTCAAAATAGTTTTCAATCAAATCTTTTTAATTTCTAATTTCAAAATCTTTTTCAAAAATCACTTGATTTCTTTTCCACTCTTATTTTCGAAAATAAATTAGTGTTTTTCAAAATGTTTTTAAATCTTTTACTTAATTTTCGAAAACTTCTTTCCCTCTTCTCACATCCTTCTATTTATGGACTAACACTATTCCTTAATGCAAAATTTGAACTCCATCTTCTTTGATAAGTTCGAATTTTCTACTTCTGCCTCCTAATTTTCTTTTCCTCTGACACCTCAAGGAATCTCTATACTGTGACATAGAGGATTCCACATTTTCTTGTTCTCTTCTCTTTCATATGAGCAGGAGTAAAGACAAAAGCATTCTTGTTGAGGCTGATCCTGAACCTGAACGGACCTTGAAGAGAAAGCTAAGAGAAGCCAAGGCACAACTCTCTGTAGAAAACTTAACAGAAATCTTCAAAGAAGAAGAACCCATGGCAGCCGAAAACAACAACAATGCTAACAATGCAAGGAAGGTGCTGGGTGACTTTACTGCACCTACTCCCGACTTCTATGGGAGAAGCATCTCTATCCCTGCCATTGGGGCAAACAACTTTGAGCTTAAGCCTCAATTAGTTTCTCTAATGCAACAGAATTGCAAGTTCCATGGACTTCCATTGGAAGATCCTCATCAGTTTTTAGCTGAATTCTTGCAAATCTGTGACACTGTCAAGACTAATGGGGTTGACCCTGAGGTCTACAGACTTATGCTATTCCCTTTTGCTGTAAGAGACAGAGCTAGGACATGGTTGGACTCACAACCTAAAGAAAGCCTGAACTCTTGGGAAAAGCTAGTCAATGCCTTCTTGGCAAAGTTCTTTCCACCTCAAAAATTGAGTAAGCTTAGAGTGGAAGTCCAAACATTCAGACAGAAGGAAGGAGAATCCCTCTATAAAGCTTGGGAAAGATACAAACAATTGATCAGAAAATGTCCTTCTGACATGCTTTCTGAATGGAGCATCATAGGTATTTTCTATGATGGTCTCTTTGAACTATCCAAGATGTCTTTAGATAGCTCTGCTGGAGGATCTCTTCATCTAAAGAAGACGCCTACGGAAGCTCAAGAACTAATTGAAATGGTTGCAAATAACCAATTCATGTACACTTCTGAAAGGAATCCTGTGAACAATGGGACAAATCAGAAGAAAGGAGTTCTTGAGATTGATACTCTGAATGCCATTCTGGCTCAGAACAAGATATTGACTCAACAAGTCAATTTGATTTCTCAAGGTCTGTCTGGAATGCAAAATGCACCAAGCAGTACTAAGGATGCTTCATCTGAAGAAGAAGCTTATGATCCTGAGAACCCTTCAATGGAAGAGGTGAATTACCTAGGAGAACCCTATGGAAACACCTATAATTCTTCATGGAAAAATCATCCAAATTTCTCATGGAAGGATCAACAGAGACCTCAACAAGGTTTCAACAACAATAATGGTGGAAGAAACAGGTTTAGCAATAGCAAGCCTTTTCCATCATCTTCTCAGCAACAGACAGAGAATTCTAAGCAGAACCACTCTAACTTAGCAACCATGGTCTCTGATCTAATCAAAACCACTCAAAGTTTCATGACTGAAACAAGGTCCTCCATTAGGAATTTGGAGGCACAAGTGGGACAGCTGAGCAAGAAAGTTACTGAACTCCCTTCTAGTACTCTCCCAAGCAATACAGAAGAAAATCCAAAAGGAGAGTGCAAGGCCATCAACATGGCCGAATTTAGAGAGGAAGGAGAGGCAGTGAACGCCACTGAGGGAGACTTCAATGGACGTCCACTGGCCTCCACTGAGTTCCCCAATGAGGAACCATGGGAATCTGAGGCTCAAAATGAGACCATAGAGATTCCATTGGACTTACTTCTGCCTTTCATGAGCTCTGATGAGTATTCTTCCTCTGAAGAGGATGAGTATGTCAATGAAGAGCAAGTTGCTAAATACCTTGGAGCAATCATGAAGCTAAATGACAAGTTATTTGGAAATGAGACTTGGGAGGATGAACCCCCTTTGCTCACCAAAGAATTGGATGACTTGTCTAGGCAGAAATTACCTCAAAAGAGGCAGGACCCTGGGAAGTTCTCCATACCTTGTACCATGGGCACCATGACCTTCAAGAAGGCTCTGTGTGACTTAGGGTCAAGTGTAAACCTCATGCCTCTCTCTGTAATGGAGAAGCTAGGAATCTTTGAGGTGCAAGCTGCAAGAATCTCACTAGAGATGGCAGACAATTCAAAGAAACAAGCCTATGGACTTGTAGAGAATGTTCTGGTAAAAATTGAAGACCATTACATCCCTACTGATTTCATAGTCCTAGAGACTGGGAAATGCATGGATGAATCCATCATCCTTGGCAGACCCTTCCTAGCCACAGCAAAGGCTGTGATTGATGTTGTTAGAGGTGAACTGATCATTCAAGTTAATGAAGAATCCTTTGTGTTTAAGGCTCAAGGATATCCCTCTGTCACCATGGAGAGGAAGCATGAAGAACTTCTCTCAAAACAGAGTCAAACAGAGCCTCCACAGTCAAACTCTAAGTTTGGTGTTGGGAGGCCACAACCAAACTCTATGTTTGGTGTTGAACCCCCACATTCAAACTCTAAGTTTGGTGTTGGGAGGTTCCAACATTGCTCTAAGCATTTGTGAGGCTCCATGAGAGCCCTCTGTCAAGCTACTGACATTAAAGAAGCGCTTGTTGGGAGGCAACCCAATATTATATTTTATCCATTTTCCTTTGTTATTTTATGTTTTCTGTAGGTTGATGATCATGAGAAGTCACAAAATCAATTGAAAAAGCAAAAACAGAATGAAAAATAGGAAGAAAAATAGCACACCCTGGAGGAAGAACCTACTGGCGTTTAAACGCCAGTAAGGCTAGCAGATGGGCGTTTAACGCCCAGTCTGGCACCATTCTGGGCGTTTAACGCCAGAAAGGGGCACCAGACTGGCGTTAAACGCCAGGAAAGGGCAAGAACCTGGCGTTAAACGCCAGAAATGGGCACCAGCCCGGCATTTAACGCCAGAATTGGCTCAAAACGCATTTTTGCATGCCATTTGGTGCAGGGATGACTTTTCCTTGACACCTCAGGATCTGTGGACCCCACAGGATCCCCACCTACCCCACCATTCAAATTCAAACCACTTTCCCTCCCAAACCCACCCATACATAGCCGAACCCTACCCTCTCTCCACTCCTATATAAACCCATCTTCACTCCCTCATTTTCACACACCATAAACACTACTTCTTCCCCCTTTTGGCCGAACCACACAAAGCCACCTCCATCTCCTCCATTTCTTCTTCTTCTACTCTCTTCTTTCTTCTTTTGCTCGAGGACGAGCAAACCTTTTAAGTTTGGTGTGGTAAAAGCATTGCTTTTTGTTTTTCCATAACCATTTATGGCATCCAAGGCCGGAGAAACCTCTAGAAAGAGGAAAGGGAAGGCAAAAGCCTCCTCCTCCGAGTCATGGGAGATGGAGAGATTCATCTCAAGGGTGCATCAAGACCACTTCTATGAAGTTGTGGCCATGAAGAAGGGTCAACTTTGATCAAAGGTTGGACCAAGTCCTCACAGACATTTGTGAAGAGGGCACTCAATGGAAGAGAAACTCAAGAGGGAAGCCAGTTCAACTGAGAAGGCATGACCTCAAGCCCATCACTAAGAAATGGATGGAGCAAACAAGAGACCCCTCTCATCATGAGATCCCTGAGATGCCTCAAGGGATGCACTTTCCTCCACAAGACTATTGGGAGCAACTAAACACCTCCCAAGGAGAACTGAGTTCCAACATGGGACAACTAATGGTGGAGCACCAAGAACACTCCATTCTCCTCTATGAAATTAGAGAAGATCAAAGAATCATGAGAGAGGAGCAACAAAGACAAGGAAGAGACATTGAGGAGCTCAAGCACTCCATAAGACCTTCAAGAGGAAGAACAAGCCGCCATCACTGAGGTGGACCCGTTCTTTAATCTCATTGTTCTTTATTTTCTTGTTTTTCGAATTTTTATGCTTATGTTTGTCCATGTTTGTGTCTTATGATCATTAGTGTCTTAGTGTCTATGCCTTAAAGTTATGAATGTCCTATGAATCCATCACCTTTCTTAAATGAAAACTGTTTTTAATCACAAAAGAACAAGAAGTACAGGATTTCGAATTCATCTTTAAAACTAGCTTAATTAGTTTGATGTGGTGGCAATACTTTTTGTTTTCTGAATGTATGCTTGAACAGTGCATATGTCTTTTGAATTTGTGGTTCATGAATGTTGGCTCTTGAAAGAATGATGAAAAAGGAGACATGTTACTGAGGATCTGAAAAATCATAAAAATGATTCTTGAAGCAAGAAAAAGCAGTGAATACAAAAAAAAAGAAGGAGAAAAACGAAAAAGAAAAAAAGGGGAGAAAGAAAAAGAAAAGAAAAAGAAAGAAATAAAGTTGTGATCCAAGGCAAAAAGAGTGTGCTTAAGAACCCTGGACACCTCTAATTGGGGATTTTAGCAAAGCTGAGTCACAATCTGAAAAGGTTCACCCAATTATGTGTCTGTGGCATGTATGTATCCGGTGGTAATACTGGAAGACAGAGTGCTTTGGGCCACGGCCAAGACTCAATAAGTAGCTGTGTTCAAGAATCATCATACTTAACTAGGAGAATCAATAACACTATCTGGATTCTGAATTCCTAAAGAAGCCAATCATTCTGAATTTCAAAGGATAAAGTGAGATGCCAAAACTGTTCGGAGGCAAAAAGCTACTAGTCCTGCTCATCTAATTTGGAGCTAAGTTTCATTGATAATTTGGAGTCTATAGTATATTCTCTTCTTTTTATCTTATTTGATTTTCAGTTGCTTGAGGACAAGCAACAATTTAAGTTTGGTGTTGTGATGAGCGGATAATTTGTACGCTTTTTGGCATTGTTTTTAGTATGTTTTTAGTATATTTGGTTGAGTTTTTAGTATATTTTTATTAGTTTTTAGTTAAAATTCACTTTTCTGGACTTTACTATGAGTTTGTGTGTTTTTCTGTGATTTCAGGTATTTTCTGGCTGAAATTGAGGGACCTGAGCAAAAATCTGATTCAGAGACTGAAAAGGACTGCAGATGCTGTTGGATTCTGACCTCCCTGCATTCGAAGTGGATTTTCTGGAGCTACAGAAGCCCAATTGGCGCGCTCTCAACGGCGTTAGAAAGTAGACATCCTGGACTTTCCAGCAATATATGATAGTCCATACTTTGCCCAAGATTTGATGGCCCAAACCGGCGTTCAAAGTCACCTTCAGATTTCCCAGCGTTAAACGCCGGAACTGGCACCAAAGTGGGAGTTAAACGCCCAAACTGGCACAAAAGCTGGCGTTTAACCCCAAGAAGAGTCTCTACACAAAATTGCTTCATTGCTCAGCCCAAGCACACACCAAGTGGGCCCGGAAGTGGATTTTTATGTCATTTACTCATCTTTGTAATTCTTAAGCTACTAGTTCCCTATAAATAGGACCTTTTACTTTTGTATTTTCATCTTGGTTTTTTTGGTTCCCTCTCTGGGGCCGAAGCCAATGATCACTTTTGTTCTTATGTATTTTCAACGGTGGAGTTTCTACACACCATAGATTAAGGTGTGGAGTTCTGCTGTACCTCGAGTATTAATGCAATTACTATTGTTCTTCTATTCAATTCCGCTTGTTCTTGTTCCAAGATATCACTTGTTCTTCAACTTGATGAATGTGATGATCCGTGACACTCATCATCATTCTCACCTATGAACGTGTGACTGACAACCACCTCCGTTCTACCTTAGATTGGGTGAATATCTCTTGGATTCCTGATACACGATGTATGGTTGATCGCCTGACAACCGAGCGCTCGCCTGACAAACGAGCCAGCCATTCTGTGAAATCAGAGTCTTCGTGGTATAGGCAAGAACTGATGGCGGCATTCAAGAGAATCCGGAAGGTCTAACCTTATCTGTGGTATTCTGAGTAGGATTCAATGATTGAATGACTGTGACGTGCTTCAAACTCCTGAAGGCGGGGCGTTAGTGACAGACGCAAAAGAATCACTGGATTCTATTCCGGCCTGATTGAGAACTGACAGATGGATAGCCGTACCGTGACAGGGTGCGTTGAACATTTCCACTGAGAGGATGGGAGGTAGCCACTGACAACGGTGAAACCCTTGCATAAGCTTGCCATGGAAAGGAGTAAGAAGGATTGGATGAAGACAGTAGGAAAGCAGAGAGACGGAAGGGACCAAGCATCTCCATTCGCTTATCTGAAGTTCTCACCAATGAATTGCATAAGTATCTCTATCTTTATCTTTATGTTTTATTCATATATCACCCATACCCATTTGAGTCTGCCTGACTAAGATTTACAAGGTGACCATAGCTTGCTTCATACCAACAATCTCCGTGGGATCGACCCTTACTCGCGTAAGGTTTATTACTTGGACGACCCAGTGCACTTGTGATGAGCGGATAATTTATACACTTTTTGGCATTGTTTTTAGTATGTTTTTGGCATTGTTTTTAGTATGTTAGTGACAGACGCAAAAGTATCGATGGATATTATTCCGGCCTGACCGAGAACCGACAGCTGAATTCCGCTATGCTGTGACAGAGCATATGCAATCGCTTTCACTGAGAGGATGGGAGGTAGCCATTGACAACGGTGAAACCCTACACGAGCTTGCCATGGAAAGGAGTAAGAAGGATTGGATGAAGACAGTAGGAAAGCAGAGAGACGGAAGGGAAGGCATCTTCATGCGCTTATCTGAAGTTCCTACCAATGAATTACATAAGTATCTCTATCTTTATCTTTTATGTTATTTTCGTTCATCACCATATACACTTGAGTTTGCCTGACTAAGATTTACAAGATGACCATAGCTTGCTTCATACTAACAATCTCCGTGGGATCGACCCTTACTCACGTAAGGTATTACTTGGACGACCCAGTGCACTTGCTGGTTAGTTGTGCGAAGTTGTGTAATGCCATGGGATTGAACTACCAAGTTTTTGGGGTTCATGACCGGGGATTATGAGAGTTGTGAAAAGTATTGTTCATAATTTTGCGCACCAAGTTTTTGGCGCCGTTGCCGGGGATTGTTCAAGTTTTGAGCAAGCTTTTGGTAACAATGCCGGGGATTGTTCAGTTTGGACAACTGACGGTTCATCTTGTTGCTTAGATTAGGTATTTTTTTTCGAAATTCTTGAAGATGAATTCTAGAGTTTCATGATGATTTGTTGAAATCTGGCTGGCTGAGAGGCCATGTCTAATCTCATTGGACCGAGGTTTCAACTTATCATCACAAGAGCTTGTTGATTTTTATCAATCTTGCTTTTGGAGCAGTGATCTGCTAAGGCTTGGCTGGCCTTTGGCCATGTCTAGTGTTTTGGACCGAAGCTTTCTTTGAAAGCTTGGCTGGCTGTGAAGCCATGTCTAATTCTTGGACCGGAGTCTTAGACTAGCATTGCACTGATTCCTGGAATTCTCATTAAGAATTTTGATATCTTTTTCCACTTAATTTTCAAAAAACAAAAAAAAAATCAAAAAATTTTTAAAAACCAAAAATATGTTATGTTCCTTGTTGAGACACTAGTCTCATCTTAAGTCTGGTGTCAATTGCATACATTCATGTGTCTTAAGGATCTTCAAATAATTCTTGATGATTTCTTACTCTGATCTTCGAATTCTTTTGACTTGAGTGTTTATGTGTCTTATATAGTGTCAGTAGTATACAAACTGCTAAGTTTGGTGTCTTGCATGCATTGTTATTTGATTCTTGTTGCATTTTGATTATTAAAAATCCAAAAATATTTTTAAGTTGTGTCTTTTCAAGTCAATAATACAAAGAATTGAAGATTTAGAACATGCTGCAGAGGAATTATACAGAAAAAGCTGGGCGTTCAAAACGCCCAGTGAAGAAAGATAGACTGGCGTTTAAACGCCAGCCAGGGTGCCTGGCTGGGCGTTTAACGCCCAAAAGGGTAGTAGTTTGGGCGTTAAACGCCAGAATGGATGCCATTCTGGGCGTTTAACGCCAGGATGGCACAAGGGGGAGAATTTTGTTTTTCAAATCATTTTTTTTCAAGTTTTCAAAGTTTTTCAAAATCAAATCTTTTTCAAATCATATCTTTTCAATCAAATGTTTTCAAAATCAATTCCTTTCCTTTTTCAAAGATACTTACTAACAATTAATGATTTGATTGAACATCTCAAATATGTTGCCTTTTCTGTTGAGGAAGGTTTAATGTTTGAATCATATCTTTTCTTGTTAGACAAGTCATTGATTTTCAAAATCAAATCTTTTAAAAATTGTTTTCAAAACATATCTTTTAAAATTGTTTTCAAATCAAATCTTTTCAATCATATCTCTTTAATCACATCTTTTTCAAAATAAGTTTTCAATCAAATCTTTTTAACTTCTAATTTCAAAATCTTTTTCAAAAATCACTTGATTTCTTTTCCACTTTCAATTTTCGAAAATTATCAATCAATTTTTAAAATGTTTTTGACATCTTTCTAATTAATTTTCGAAAATTCTCTTCCCTCCTTCTCACATCCTTCTATTTATGGACTAACACTATCCCTTAATGCAAAATTCAAACTCCATCTTCTTTGATAAGTTCGAATTTTCTACCTCTGTCTTCCATTTTTCTTTTCCTCTGACACCTCAAGGAATCTCTATACTGTGACATAGAGGATTCCACATCTTCTTGTTCTCTTCTCTTTCATATGAGCAAGAGCAGAGACAAAGGCATTCTTGTTGAAGCGGATCCTGAACCTGAAAGAACCTTGAAGAGAAAGCTAAGAGAAGCCAAAGCACAACTCTCTTTAGAGGACCTGACCGAATTCTTCAAAGAAGAAGAACACATGGCAGCCGAAAACAACAACAATGCCAACAATGCAAGGAAGGTGCTGGGTGACTTTACTGCACCTACTCCCGACTTCTATGGGAGAAGCATCTCTATCCCTGCCATTGGAGCAAACAACTTTGAGCTTAAGCCTCAATTAGTTTCTCTAATGCAACAGAATTGCAAATTCCATGGACTTCCAATGGAAGATCCTCATCAATTTTTAGTTGAGTTCTTGCAAATCTGTGACACAATCAAGACTAATGGGGTTGACCCTGAGGTCTACAGACTGATGCTATTCCCTTTTGCTGTAAGAGACAGAGCTAGAATATGGTTGGATTCACAACCTAAAGATAGCCTGGATTCTTGGGAAAAGCTAGTCAATGCCTTCTTGGCAAAGTTCTTTCCACCTCAAAAATGGAGTAAGCTTAGAGTGGAAGTCCAAACCTTCAGACAGAAGGATGGAGAATCCCTCTATGAAGCTTGGGAAAGATACAAACAATTAATCAGAAAATGTCCCTCAGACATGCTTTCTGAATGGAGCATCATAGGTATTTTCTATGATGGTCTCTCTGAACTATCCAAGATGTCTTTGGATAGCTCTGCTGGAGGATCTCTTCATCTGAAGAAGACGCCTACAGAGGCTCAAGAGCTCATTGAAATGGTTGCAAATAACCAATTCATGTACACTTCTGAAAGAAATCCTGTGAACAATGGGACAAGTCAGAAGAAAGGAGTTCTTGAGATTGATACTCTGAATGCCATTTTGGCTCAGAACAAGATATTGACTCAACAAGTCAATTTGATCTCTCAAAGTCTGTCTGGAATGCAAAATGCACCAAGCAGTACTAAGGATGCTTCATCTGAAGAAGAAGCTTATGATCCTGAGAACCCTTCAATGGAAGAGGTGAATTACCTTGGAGAACTGATGAGCGGATAATTTGTACGCTTTTTGGCATTGTTTTTAGTATGTTTTTAGTAGTTTGAGTTGAGTTTTTAGTATATTTTTATTAGTTTTTAGTTAAAATTCACTTTTCTGGACTTTACTATGAGTTTGTGTGTTTTTATGTGATTTCAGGTATTTTCTGGCTGAAATTGAGGGACCTGAGCAAAAATCTGATCCAGAGACTCAAAAGGACTGCAGATGTTGTTGGATTCTGACCTCCCTGCACTCGAAGTGGATTTTCTGGAGCTACAGAAGCCCAATTGGCGCGCTCTCAACGGCGTTGGAAAGTAGACATCCTGGGCTTTCCAGCAATATATGATAGTCCATACTTTGCCCAAGATTTGATGGCCCAAACCGGCGTTCAAAGTCACCTCAAGAAATTCCAGCGTTAAACGCCGGAACTGGCACCTAAATGGGAGTTAAACGCCCAAACTGGCATAAAAGCTGGCGTTTAACTCCAAGAAGAGTCTCTACACGAAATTGCTTCATTGCTCAGCCCAAGCACACACCAAGTGGGCCCAGAAGTGGATTTTTATGTCATTTACTCATCTCTGTACACCCTAGGCTACTAGTTCTCTATATATAGGACCTTTTACCATTGTATTTATCATCTTTGGACATCTAGTTCTTAGATCAGATCTTGGTTCTTCTGGTTCCCTCTCTGGGGCCGAAACCAATGATCACTTTTGTTCTTATGTATTTTCAACGGTGGAGTTTCTACACACCATAGATTAAGGTGTGGAGCTCTGCTGTACCTCGAGTATTAATGCAATTACTATTGTTCTTCTATTCAATTCCGCTTGTTCTTTGTCCAAGATATCACTTGTTCTTCAACTTGATGAAGATGATGATTGACGCTCATCATCATTCTCACTCATGAACAAGGTGACTGACAACCATTCTTGTTCTACAAGCATACGAGGCTCTAGTGAATATCTCTTGGATTCTTTAACCGGAATCTTCGTGGTATAGGCGAGAACTGATGGCGGCATTCAAGAGAATCCGGAAGGTCTAACCTTGTCTGTGGTATTCTGAGTAGGATTCAATGATTGAATGACTGTGACGTGCTTCAAACTCCTGAGGGCGGGGCGTTAGTGACAGACGCAAAAGAATCACTGGATTCTATTCCGGCCTGATTGAGAACCGACAGATGGATAGCCGTGCCGTGACAGGGTGCGTTGAACATTTCCAATGAGAGGATGGGAGGTAGCCACTGACAACGGTGAAACCCTTGCATAAGCTTGCCATGGAAAGGAGTAAGAAGGATTGGATGAAGACAGTAGGAAAGCAGAGAGACGGAAGGGAAGGCATCTTCATACGCTTATCTGAAGTTCCTACCAATGAATTACATAAGTATCTCTATCTTTATCTTTATGCTTTATTCGTTTATCATTATACCCATTTGAGTCTGCCTGACTGAGATTTACAAGGTGACCATAGCTTGCTTCATACCAACAATCTCCGTGGGATCGACCCTTACTCACGTAAGGTATTACTTGGACGACCCAGTGCACTTGCTGGTTAGTTGTGTGAAGTTGTAGTGATCACAATTTCTCGCACCAAGTTTTTGGCGCCGTTGCCGGGGACTGTTTTGTGTATGGACAACTGACGGTTCATCTTGTTGCTCAGATTAGGTATTATTTTTCTTCAGAGTTCTTAAGAATGAATTCTAGTGTTTCAAGGTGATGTTCTTATCATCACCAAAGCTGATTGATTCTCATCAATTTAGCTCTTGAATGCAATGTCCTGCTGAAGCTTGGCCGGCCATGTCTAATTCCTTTAGACTAAAGCTTTAGACTAACATTGCATGATTCCTGGAATTCTCATTAAGAATTTTGATACCTTTATTTTCCTTTTCACTTAATTTTCGAAAAAGCACAAAAAAAATTTATAAAATCATAAAATCCAAAAATATTTCTTGTTTAAGTCTAGAGTCTCATCTTAAGTTTAGTGTCAATTGCATGTTTCTATTTTTATTGCATTCATGCATGTGTCCTCATTGATCTTCAAGTTGTTCTTGATGATTTCCTTGTTTTGATCTTTGAATTCTATTGACTTGAGTGTTGCATTCTCATTTTGTTAGTGTCAATGGTATACAAACTGCTAAGTTTGGTGTCTTGCATGCATTATTATTTGATTTTAGTTGCATTTTGATTATTCCTTATTATTAAAAATCCAAAAATATTTTTAATTTGTGTCTTTTCAAGTCAATAATACAGAGAATTGAAGATTCAGAACATACTGCAGAGGAATCACACAGAAAAAGCTGGGCATTCAAAAATGCCCAGTAAAGAAGACAGACTGGCGTTTAAACGCCAGCCAGGGTGCCTGGCTGGGCGTTTAACGCCCAAAAGGGTAGTAGTTTGGGCGTTAAATGCCAGAATGTGCACCATTCTGGGCGTTTAACGCCAGGATGGCACAAGGGGGAAGATTTTGTTTTCAAATCAATTTTTTTTTCAAGTTTTCAAAGTTTTTCAAAATCAAATCTTTTTCAAATCATATCTTTTCAATCAAACGTTTTCAAAATCAATTTCTTTCTTTTTTTTAAAGATACTTACTAACAATTAATGATTTGATTGAACATTTTAAGTATGTTGCCTTTTCTGTTGAGAAAGGTTTAATGTTTGAATCATATCTTTTCTTGTTAGGCAAGTCATTAATTTTTAAAATCAAATCTTTTTAAAATTGTTTTCAAATCATATCTTTTTAAAATTGTTTTTAAATCATATCTTCTCAATCACATCTTTTTAAAACCAATCATATCTTTTTAACCACATCTTTTTCAAAATAGTTTCAATCAAATCTTTTTTATTTCTAATTTCAAAATCTTTTTCAAAAATCACTTAATCTCTTCTCACTCTTGATTTTCGAAAATCAAATTAAAGTTTTTTTTCAAAATGTTTTTAAAATCTTTTTACTTAATTTTCGAAAATTACTTCCCTTCTTCTCACATCCTTCTATTTATGGACTAACACTATTCCTTAATGCAAAATTCGAACTCCATCTTCTTTGATAAGTTCGAATTTTCTACTTCTGTCTTCTACTTTTCTTTTCCTCTGACACCTCAAGGAATCTCTATACTGTGACATAGAGGATTCCATATTTTCTTGTTCTCCTTCATATGAGCAGGAACAAAGACAAAGGCATTCTTGTTGAAGCTGACCTTGAACCTGAAAGGACCTTGAAGCGAAAGCTAAGAGAAGCTAAGGCACAACTATCTGTTGAGGACCTGACCGAATTCTTCAAAGAAGAAGAACCCATGACAGACGAAAATAACAACAATGCCAACAATGCAAGGAAGGTGTTGGGTGACTTTACTGCACCTACTCCCGACTTCTATGGGAGAAGCATCTCTATCCCTGCCATTGGAGCAAACAACTTTGAGCTTAAGCCTCAATTAGTTTCTCTAATACAACAGAATTGCAAGTTCCATGGACTTCCATTGGAAGATCCTCATCAGTTTTTAGCTGAGTTCTTGCAAATCTGTGACACAGTCAAGACTAATGGGGTTGACCCTGAGGTCTACAGACTGATGCTATTCCCTTTTGCTGTAAGAAACAGAGCTAGAATATGGTTGGACTCACAACCTAAAGAAAGCCTGGACTCTTGGGAAAAGCTAGTCAATGCCTTCTTGGCAAAGTTCTTTCCACCTCAAAAATTGAGTAAGCTTAGAGTGGAAGTCCAAACCTTCAGACAGAAGGATGGAGAATCCCTCTATGAAGCTTGGGAAAGATACAAACAATTAATCAGAAAATGTCCCTCAGACATGCTTTCTGAATGGAGCATCATAGGTATTTTCTATGATGGTCTCTCTGAACTATCCAAGATGTCTTTGGAGGATCTCTTCATCTGAAGAAGACGCCTACAGAGGCTCAGGAACTAATTGAGATGGTTGCAAATAACCAATTCATGTACACTTCTGAAAGGAATCCTGTGAACAATGGGACAAGTCAGAAGAAAGGAGTTCTTGAGATTGATACTCTGAATGCCATACTGGCTCAGAATAAGATATTGACTCAACAAGTCAATTTGATTTCTCAAAGTCTGTCTGGAATGCAAAATGCACCTGGCAGTACTAAGGATGCTTCATCTGAGGAAGAAGCTTATAATCCTGAGAACCCTTCAATGGAAGAGGTGAATTACCTAGGAGAACCCTTTGGAAACACCTATAATTCTTCATGGAGAAATCACCCAAATTTCTCATGGAAGAATCAAGAGAGACCTCAACAAGGTTTCAATAACAATAATGGTGGAAGAAACAGGTTTAGCAATAACAAGCCTTTTCCATCATCTTCTCAGCAACAGATAGAGAGTTCTAAGCAGAATACCTCTGACTTAGCAACAATGGTCTCTGATCTAATCAAAACCACTCAAAGTTTCATGACTGAAACAAGGTCCTCCATCAGAAATTTGGAAGGACAAGTGGGTCAGCTGAGCAAGAAAATTACTGAACTCCCTCCTAGTACTCTCCCAAGCAACACAGAAGAAAATCCAAAAGGAGAGTGCAAAGCCATTAACATGGCCGAATCCTGGGAGGAAGGAGAGGCAGTGAACGCCACTGAGGAAGTCCTCAATGGGCGTGCACTGGCCTCCAGTGAGTTCTCCAATGAGGAACCATGGGAATCTGAGGCTCAAAATGAGACCATAGAGATTCCATTGGAATTACTTCTGCCATTCATGAGCTCTGATGAGTATTCTTCCTCTGAAGAGGATGAGTATGTCACTGAAGAGCAAGTTGCTAAATACCTTGGAGCAATCATGAAGCTAAATGACAAGTTATTTGGAAATGAGACTTGGGAGGATGAACCTCCTTTGCTCACCAAAGAACTGGATGACTTGTCTAGGCAGAAATTACCTCAAAAGAGACAAGATCCTGGGAAGTTTTCCATACCTTGTACCATAGGCTCCATGACCTTCAAGAAGGCCCTGTGTGACTTAGGATCAAGTGTAAACCTCATGCCTCCCTCTGTAATGGAGAAGCTAGGGATCTTTGAGGTACAAGCTGCAAGAATCTCACTAGAGATGGCAGACAACTCAAGAAAACAAGCTCATGGACTTGTAGAGAATGTTCTGGTAAAGGTTGAAGACCATTACATCCCTACTGATTTCATAGTCCTAGAGACTGGGAAGTGCATGGATGAATCCATCATCCTTGGCAGACCCTTCCTAGTCACAGCAAAGGCTGTGATTGATGTTGATGGAGGAGAGTTAATCATTCTAGTGAATGAAGAATCCTTTGTGTTTAAGGCTCAAGGATACCCCTCTGTCACCATGGAGAAGAAGCATGAAGAGCTTCTCTCAAATCAGAGACAAACAGAGCCCCCACAGTCAAACTCTAAGTTTGGTGTTGGGAGGCCACAACCAAACTCTAAGTTTGGTGTTGAACCCCCACATTCAAACTCTAAGTTTGGTGTTGGGAGGTTCCACAATGACTCTGAGTATCTGTGAGGCTCCATGAGAGTCCTCTGTCAAGCTAATGACATTAAAGAAGCGCTTGTTGGGAGGCAACCCAATGTTTTATAATTAACTATTTCCTTTTGTTATTTTATCTTTTTTGTAGGTTGATGATCATGAGAAGTCACAAAATCAATGAAAAAAAAAAACAAAATGAAAAACAGGAAGAAAAATAGCACACCCTGGAGGAAGATGTTGCTGGCGTTTAAACGCCAGTGAGGTTAGCTGTTGGGCGTTTAACGCCCAGTCTGGCACCATTCTGGGCGTTTAACGCCAGAAAGGGGCACCAGACTGGCGTTAAACGCCAGAAAAGGGCAAGAACCTGGCGTTAAATGCCAGGAATGGGCACCAGCCCGGCGTTTAACGCCAGAAATGGCTCAAAACGTGATTTTGAGCAACATTTGGTGCAGGGATGACTTTTCCTTGACACCACAGGATCTGTGGACCCCACAGGATCCCCACCTACCCCACCACCACTCTCTCTCTTCTTCCCCCATTCACCAATCACCTCAATACCTCTTCCCCAAAAACCCTTCACCTATCAAATCCCATCTTTCTCTTCACCACTCACATCCATCCTTCACAAAACCCCACCAACCTCACCCTTCAAATTCAAACCACTTTCCCTCCCAAACCCACCCATAATGGCCGAACTCCATCTCCCCTCTCTCCTATAAATACCCTTCTTCACTCCTTCATTTTCACACAACCTAAACACCACTTCCCCCCTTCTTTGGCCGAATACAAAGCCATCCCCTTCTCCCTCATTTCTTCTTCTTCTACTCTATTCTTTCTTCTTTTGCTCGAGGACGAGCAAACATTTTAAGTTTGGTGTGGTAAAAGCGTTGCTTTTTCGTTTTCCATAACCATTTATGGCATCTAAGGCCGGAGAAACCTCTAGAAAGAGGAAAGGGAAGGCAAAAGCTTCCACCTCCGAGTCATGGGAGATGGATAGATTCATCTCAAGGGTGCATCAAGACCACTTCTATGAAGTTGTGGCCTTGAAGAAGGTGATCCCCGAGGTCCCCTTTTCACTCAAAAGGGGTGAATATCCGGAGATCCGCCATGAGATCCGAAGAAGAGGTTGGGAAGTGCTTACCAACCCCATTCAACAAGTCGGAATCTTGATGGTTCAAGAGTTCTATGCCAATGCATGGATCACCAAGAACCATGATCAAAGTGTGAACTCGGATCCAAAGAATTATCTTACTATGGTTCGGTGGAATTACATGGATTTTAGTCCGGAAAGTGTAAGGTTGGCATTCAATTTGCCCATGATGCAAGGAGATGAACATCCTTACACTAGAAGGGTCAACTTTGATCAAAGGTTGGACCAAGTCCTCACAGTCATATGTGAAGAGGGCGCACAATGGAAGAGAGATTCAAGAGGACAAGCCCATCACTAAGAAAAGGATGGAGCACACTAGAGACCCCACTCATCATGAGATCCCTGAGATGCCTCAAGGGATGCACTTTTCTCCACAAAACTATTGAGAGCAACTGAACACCTCCCTAGGAGAATTGAGTTCCAACATGGGACAACTAAGGGTGGAGCATCAAGAACACTCCATCATCCTTCATGAAATTAGAGAAGACCAAAGAATCATGAGGGAGGAGCAACAAAGACAAGGAAGAGACATTGAGGAGCTCAAGCACTCCATAGGATCTTCAAGAGGAAGAAGGAGCCGCCATCACTAAGGTGGACCCGTTCTTTAATTTCCTTGTTCTTTATTCTTCTGTTTTTCGAATTTTATGCTTATGTTTATCCATGTTTGTGTCTTGTGATCATTAGTGTCTTAGTGTCTATGCCTTAAAGTTATGAATGTCCTATGAATCCATCACCTTTCTTGAATAAAAACGTGCTTAATTGAGAAAAAAGGAAAGAATTGCATGAATTTTGAATTTTATAATAGTTTAATTATTTTGATGTGGTGGCAATACTCTTGTTCTCTGAATGTATGCTTAAACAGTGCATATGTATCTTGAATTTGTGGTTCATGAAGGTTGGCTCTTGAAAGAATGATGAAAAAGGAGACATGTTACTGAGGATCTGAAAAATCATTAAAAATGATTCTTGAAGCAAGAAAAAGCAGTGAATACAAAAAAAAGGGGAAGCAAACGAAAAAAAAAAAGAGAAAGAAGAAAACCGAAAAAAAAAGAGAAGAGAAAAAGAAAGAAAAAGAAAGAAAAAGAAAGAATAAAGTTGTGATCCAAGGCAAAAAGAGTGTGCTTAAGAACCCTGGACACCTCTAATTGGGGACTTTAGCAAAGCTGAGTCACAATCTGAAAAGGTTCACCCAATTATGTGTCTGTGGCATGTATGTATCCGATGGTAATACTGGAAGACAGAGTGCTTTGGGCCACGGCCAAGACTCATAAAGTAGCTGTGTTCAAGAATCATCATACTTAACTAGGAGAATCAATAACACTATCTGGATTCTGAGTTCCTAAAGAAGCCAACCATTCTGAATTTCAAAGGATAGAGTGAGATGCCAAAACTGTTCAGAGGCAAAAAGCTAAAAGCCCCGCTCATCTAATTAATACTGATCTTCATAGATGTTTTTGGAATTCATTGCATATTCTCTTCTTTTTATCTTATTTGATTTTCAGTTGCTTGAGGACAAGCAACAATTTAAGTTTGGTGTTGTGATGAGCGGATAATTTATACACTTTTTGGCATTGTTTTTAGTATGTTTTTGGTAGTTTTAGTTGAGTTTTTAGTGTATTTTTATTAGTTTTTAGTTAAAATTCACTTTTCTGGACTTTACTATGAGTTTGTGTGTTTTTCTATGATTTCAGGTATTTTCTGGCTGAAATTGAAGGTTCTGAGCAAAAATCTGATTCAGAGACTGAAAAGGACTGCAGATGCTGTTGGATTCTGACCTCCCTGCACTCAAAGTGGATTTTCTGGAGCTACAGAAGCCCAATTGGTGCGCTCTCAACGGCGTTGGAAAGTAGACATCCTGGGCTTTCCAGCAATATATGATAGTCCATACTTTGCCCAAGATTTGATGGCCCAAACCGGCGTTCAAAGTCACCTCAAGAAATCTCAGCGTTAAACGCTGGAACTGGCACCTAAATGGGAGTTAAACGCCCAAACTGGCATAAAAGCTGGCGTTTAACTCCAAGAAAAGTCTCTACACGAAAATGCTTCATTGCTCAGCCCAAGCACACACCAAGTGGGCCCGGAAGTGGATTTTTATGTCATTTACTCATCTCTGTACACCCTAGGCTACTAGTTTTCTATAAGTAGGACCTTTTGCTATTGTATTATAAATCTTGGGATTGTTTTTGATCCTTTGATCATCTTTGGACATCTAGTTCTTAGATCATTGGGAGGCTGGCCATTCGGCCATGCCTAGACCTTATGCTTATGTATTTTCAACGGTGGAGTTTCTACACACCATAGATTAAGGTGTGGAGCTCTGCTGTACCTCGAGTATTAATGCAATTACTATTGTTCTTCCATTCAATTCCGCTTGTTCTTGTTCTAAGATATCACTTGTTCTTCAACTTGATGAATGTGATGATCCGTGACACTCATCATCATTCTCACTTATGAACAAGGTGACTGACAACCACTTCTGTTCTACAAGCAACCAAGGCTCTAGTGAATATCTCTTGGATTCCTGATTGCACGATGCATGGTTGATCGCCTGACAACCGAGTGCTCGCCTGACAAACGAGCCAACCTTTCCGTGAGATCAGAGTCTTCGTGGTATAGGCGAGAACTGATGGCAGCATTCAAGAGAATCCGGAAGGTCTAACCTTGTCTGTGGTATTCTGAGTAGGATTCAATGACTGAATGACTGTGACGTGCTTCAAACTCCTAGCAGGCGGGGCGTTAGTGACAGACGCAAAAGTATCGATGGATATTATTCCGGCCTGACCGAGAACCGACAGCTGAATTCCGCTATGCTGTGACAGAGCATATGCAATCACTTTCACTGAGAGGATGGGAGGTAGCCATTGACAACGGTGAAACCCTACACGAGCTTGCCATGGAAAGGAGTAAGAAGGATTGGATGAAGACAGTAGGAAAGCAGAGAGACGGAAGGGAAGGCATCTTCATGCGCTTATCTGAAGTTCCTACCAATGAATTACATAAGTATCTCTATCTTTATCTTTTATGTTATTTTCGTTCATCACCATATACACTTGAGTTTGCCTGACTAAGATTTACAAGATGACCATAGCTTGCTTCATACTAACAATCTCCGTGGGATCGACCCTTACTCACGTAAGGTATTACTTGGACGACCCAGTGCACTTGCTGGTTAGTTGTGCGAAGTTGTGTAATGCCATGGGATTGAACTACCAAGTTTTTGGGGTTCATGACCGGGGATTATGAGAGTTGTGAAAAGTATTGTTCACAATTTCGCGCACCAACTTGCTGGTTAGTTGTGCGGAGTTGTGATAGAGAGTTGAGATTGCAATGAGCGTACCATGTTGATGGCGCCATTGATGATCACAATTTCGTGCACCAAGCTGCGACACGTGAAACACGTCGTGCAGGTTCGAAAGATGAGGTGGTAGAGCCATCCGATACGCCACCGGTCCAATCCTCTCCAGGATTTGAAATGGACCAATGTATCGAGGATTCAACTTCTTTGCCTTAATCGCCTTTCCTACTCCCGTGGTCGGAGTAACCTTAAGGAAGACATGGTCCCCTTCCTCAAATTCTAAGGGCTTTCGCCTTTGATCGGTGTAACTCTTTTGACGACTCTGCGCCGTAAGCATCCTATCTCGGATTTTCTTGACCTGTTCAGTAGTCTCAGCTATCATTTCCGGTCCCAACAAGCTTTTCTCTCCAGCTTCATACCAACATAGCGGAGATTGACATTTCCTCCCATACAAGGCCTCATATGGAGCCATTCCGATGCTCGCATGATAACTATTATTGTATGCAAACTCCACTAATGGCATATACCGATCCCAACTCGCCGGTTGGTCCAAAACACAAGCTCTCAACATATCCTCTAGTGTTTGGATCGTCCTCTCAGATTGACCATCTGTTTGAGGATGGTAAGCCGTGCTCAAGCTTAATCGGGTTCCAAAAGCTTTCTGAAATGCACCCCAAAACCTTGAAGTGAAATGAGGATCTCTATCAGAGATTATAGTAGCAGGTACACCATGAAGTCTCACAATCTCCTTTATGTATAACCGTGCTAGCTCCTCAAGGGTGTAAGTCATCCGAATGGGCAAAAAGTGAGCTGACTTCGTCAGTCGGTCCACAATCACCCAAGTAGCATCAAAACCAGCCCTAGTCCTTGGCAATCCCGACACAAAGTCCATTGCAATACTTTCCCACTTCCATTGTGGAATCTCTAAAGGTTGCAACATCCCGGAAGGTCTTTGACGTTCAATCTTTACCTTTCGACAAGTTAAGCACTTTGATACATATTCCGCCACATCATTCTTCATACCCGGCCACCAAAACATCGCCTTTAAATCATGGTACATCTTAGTACTTCCCGGGTGAATGGAGAATCCGCTTTTGTGTGCCTCCTTTAAAATGTCTTGCCTCAAAGTGCCAACATCCGGCACAATGATCCTACCCTTGAATCTCCACAACCCATCTTTTTCTTCCGACACTCTCCATTGTTTTTCTTGCTCAATAGCCGGTAACACCTTCCATAAAGCTTCATCATTCTGATGAGCCTTTAGGAGTTCGGACTTAAAGTCACTTGAGATTTCTAATCGACTCAAACACAAAGTTCGGGATACTTCTCGAGCACCAATTTTCAGACTCTCGAATCCCTTGAGCAACTTCTCCTCTTGAAGCATCATCCAAGCCGCATATAATGACTTCCGACTTAACGCATCCGCCACTACGTTTGCCTTTCCCGGATGGTAATGCAACTCAAAGTCGTAGTCTTTCAACAATTCCATCCACCTTCTCTGCCTCATATTAAGCTCTTTCTGATCAAAGAGATACTTCAAGCTCTTATGATCAGAGAAAACTTGGAACTTAACCCCATAGAGATAATGCCTCCACACCTTCAAGGCAAACACAACCGCAGCGAGTTCCAAATCGTGCGTAGGGTAACTAACTTCATGAGGTCTCAACTGTCGTGAGGCATACGCCACCACATTATGATGCTGCATCAGCACGCACCCTAGATCCTTCAATGAGGCATCACAATACACTTCAAATGGCTCATTCGGCTCGGGTAACACTAACACAGGTGCAGTGGTCAACTTTTTCTTCAATGTCTGAAAGCTCTCCTCGCACTCAGGAGTCCAAACAAACGGAGTGTCTTTGCGGGTTAACTTTGTCATTGGCAAAGCTATCTGTGAAAATCCCTTGATAAACCTTCGGTAATAGCCTGCTAAACCTAGAAAACTCCTCATCTCTGTTACGGTGGTTGGTTGCTTCCAATCCATCACAGCCTCCACCTTAGTTGGATCTACAGCTATTCCCTTCTTACTCACCATATGCCCCAAAAACTTCACCTCACTCTTCCAAAACTCACACTTAGACAGTTTTGCATAAAGTTTCTTCTTCTTTAGAATCTGCAACACGGTCCTCAAGTGTTCCGCATGCCCTTCTTCAGTCTTGGAGTAAATCAGTATGTCATCAAATGAAGACAACAACGAATTTATCCAGAAACGGACGGAAAACTCTATTCATGTAATCCATGAATACCGCAGGAGCATTCGTCAACCCAAAAGACATTACAGTGTACTCGTAATGACCATAACGAGTCCTGAAAGCGGTCTTAGGGATATCCTCACCCTTCACCCTTATCTGGTGATAACCGGATCGCAAATCGATCTTGGAGAAAACTCCAGCTCCTTGTAACTGATCCATGAGATCATCAATTCTTGGCAATGGGTACTTATTCTTTATTGTAACCTTGTTCAGCTGCCTGTAATCCACACAGAGCCGCATACTCCCATCCTTTTTCTTCACCAGTAACACTGGAGCACCCCACGGTGAGACACTTGGTCGGATAAAATTCTTTCCCAACAAATCCTCTAATTGAGACTTTAGCTCGTTCATCTCTAACGGTGACATCCTATAAGGAGTACTTGAGATTGGGCCTGTCCCAGACACCAATTCAATAGCAAACTCAACCTCTCGATTAGGTGGAAACTCATCAATATCATCGGGAAACACTTCCGGAAACTCACACACAACCGAAATCTGCTCCAACCTTTGATCATCACCTGAAACGCCCGCAGTTAACAACAGGATACCCTGACATTCGATCCCAGAACAGTTCACCATCATCGAATTCAAGTAATAATTATTCACCACGACCGGCCCTTCTGTATCTTCCGGCATAAAGTACACCGACTTTGTAGAACAATCTAGCAGAACATGGTTCTTAGATAACCCGTCCAATCCCAAGATAAGATCAAGACCGATCATCGGCAAGCAGACCAAATTATGAATAAAATCACGCTGCTTGAACCTAAAGGAAACTTCCGGGCATCCTAGCCCAGTTACCATGGCTTCATGGGTAGCATTATACACTCTTAGATCATAACCTAAAGTTACAATCTTCAGTCCTAACTCATGGGCTTTCTCAAATGCAATGAATGAATGTGATGCTCCTGAATCAAATAAAGCATTTAAAGTTTGACCAGCCATTTCACAGTTACCTCTAATGAGTGTCTCAGATCCCTCAGCTCCTATAGCTGAAGTGGTGAACACCCGACCAGTCTGCTGTGCTTTCCCTGTACCTTGTTTTTTCTTCTCCGGGCAGTTTGGGACCTTATGTCCCGCCTTACCACAGAAGTAGCACAAACCCCATCCGGCCATGCGCGGGACTCCCGGATGGTGACTTCCACACCTAGCGCAAGCTTGCTCATTCTGTGGCTACTTTCCAAACCTTTTTTCTTGGGAGTTGTTATTGTTGGGCCTCCTAAAAGAGCCTCCCCGCTTGAAAGGCGGACCTCTAGGTGCAAAGCTCTTCTCTCGGTTCCGTGGGAATGATCCCTTGTGACTCCCTCTCTCAGCAGCTGCCTTCTTCACATACTCTTCAGCAACCCCACACTTGTTCACCAACACAACGGAAGTTCTGATCTCTATTGGTCCCTGAGCTCCATTTCCGTCGTTGCCATGGTTACTCATCTGTTGTCCAAGAGCCTCTGCAGTGGCCCACATAGCCGCAGCCATGTTCCCCAATGCCGCCATAAGGTCTACCGGGTTATTCGAGTTATTCTCCGGCGCACGAGCATTCGTACGACCTCTCACACTACCTCTACCGCGTCCACGAGGCGCCATCTGGTTCCTATACACACCAAACAATCGATATTAAGTTGATCAGTCTCAATATCGGAAGTCTAGTGCTTCAAAGTCCCAAATGCATGCTCATGAACGTTTATGCCAATTATATCAAGCAGATATACTAATAGCACATAACACACACACAGAGAATGCACAGAAGCATAATCAGTCCATCCCTCAGGCTCTACAGGAACGAACTGCTCTGATACCATAATGTAACACCCTACCATACAGAGTCTTATGCTTAAGTCATAATTCAGAGATGGCAAGGTATTACGATCTCTAAAATAAAAATTTAGTACGTATAGTAGTTTGAATAAGGTTTATAACTAGGAGCCTTTGTAGAAAAAAGGGGTAAACAAAAACCGCAACTCAAAAGCATAACACTCCGATCGTTAACGTAGCGAACAAGGATAACCAACGCGTGATTATATACATACAAAGGAGTGTCAAAAACAGGAATATCAAGACTCAAATTCCGGCTGCGAAGATAACCGGTCCGAGCATAATAATATATACATATGATAAAAATAAGAAAAACCCCAAAGAAAACCCAAAGGGACACAAATACATAAAACCTATTCTCCAAAATCTCCCATGAAAGGAGTCATCACAGTTTGTATTATTTAATAGAGATAAAAGTATCTAAGCAAAACATATAAACTAAAACATAGCCCCGAGAACAAAGGATCTTCGCAAATATAGAAGTCTCCAGCATGCCTCAGCGGGAAACCTCACGTCCTGCATCTGAAAACCACAAAATCCGCATGGGTGAGAACCAGAGGTCCCCAGCATGGTAACAGCTTCCACATATATAATACATAATAATGGAGGAAAGCCGAAGGCAAATCCTAGAACTTCCTCCAGATAATATCAAAGCTTATAAACAAGCTAAACCATAAAGGGCATCTGACTAAAGATACTTCAGTCTAACTAATACTTCCCTTTCCAATTCCTTCAAACCTCCCAACCACCAGCAGGAGTATAATGTAGCAAACACAGTTATATCAGACAAGAAATATACAATTAGGAATAAGTAAGACATTTAGACAATTAGCAAGTAATATGCAGTCAAATAGGCAATCTCAAACAATTCATATAGTATGCATATGATGAATGCCTGTTCCTAGTGGCTGATGATATCATCTGTCGGTTATAGAGCCAACCCGACAAGTCCTGGCAGCTAACCATTGGACCGTCCCTCTGTCACGCATCCCCAACTCGAGTTATACTCATCATAAACTTGATCATAATCATGATCCATATCCATCACCCTCACTGGTGAATATTTACGGGGGCGAGCTCATCCGGGCCTTTCATAGTGTCCGGCCACACTTACGACATAGGGTTAACAGAGCTTCGAGTCTCAACCTGGAGCACGTGGTGGCTAGCCACTGCTACTACCCAGGGAAACACTCATCTCCAATGGTGGAAGTTCAAACATTCACAATTCATTCAATAGCATATATGCATTTATACTTAGCCATAAACATGGCTCCGCCGTCCCACGGCAATAATCTAGCCATCTGGCTCACGGTTAATTCCATAACCAGCCAATTCATTAACATTTACGGCCCTTCGGCCCATGGCATAACAAGCACCTCCACCGCCATTCTCCGCATCTCACATAATCATCTTTGATCCTCAATGATCATACATATTTCCCCCTTGCTTCACTCGCAAGTTACCACATTCACTAGCCCTTTTTCTCATGCTAGGTATATCATAATGATTTAAGACATAAATAGTGAGATCGGAGGCTTAGAAGTATGAGATTTGGCTTTTAAAACTCAAGAATCAACTTTGGGATGAAAACAGGGCCACGCGTACGCGCACTCCACGCGCACGCGTGGATGGCCTCAAAAACGCATCGACGCGCAAGCGTCATGCACGCTAACGTGTGGATTAAAAATTTGCCACTCGACGCGCACGCGTCAACCACGCGTACGCGTGGGTGTTCTCGTGCCCCAGGCACAACGCTGGCACAGTTCTGGCATAACTCTCTGAAAAATGGCTGGGCATTGGGTGCAGCACAATCGACGCGCCCGCGCACTTTACGCGCACGCGTGGATGGCGCTTTCTGGAAGATCGGCGCGTACGCGCCAGGTGCGCCCACGCGCAAGGGGTCATTCTGCTAAAAATTTTTCTAAGTTAAAAGCTGCAGAATTCACAGATTCAACCCCCAATCTTTCGACGGACATAACTTCCTCGTTTTAAATCGTTTTTCACCCGTTCTTCGAACGGCATGGACATCCCGGATCCAATTTTATTTCTAAACAGATTTGGCACAAAACAGAGATCCGTAGTCCAAGTTATGTCCCATCAAAGTATGCCCAAAAACCATTTTTTTCATACAAAATCACAAAGTGCCATTTTCAAAACAAGCCATTTCCAACTCTTTTCAAAATCTATCAAAACATGCCAATTTCATCCCTTTTCTTTGAAATCAATCAAAATATATCAAATTCAACATCAAGCCTTCTCAACTCACACATTGACACTTTACCACAATTTACAAAATCACTGTCTCATCATTTTAACCCACTTCACCCAAGTGGCTCAAACTCAAATATATTGACATATCATATACTATTTCTCATGCCAATTCTCAACAACACCAATTCCAATAAATCATTATTGTACTCAATCAACATCATACTCACCCTCAACATGGTTCGACCCACAATTCAACCATAACCATTCATCAAGCATATATCACAACATGCATATTTCTCATACATCACACCACCAAGGCATCAATAATCATCATCACATATATGACCACATCATATATCTCAATCATTCAACAACATCAACAATTCAATGCCTATCTTAGAGCCTCTAGCCTAAGTATTTCCTACCACATTACATATTAGATACGGGAAACCAAAACCATACCTTAGCCGATTTCCCAAGCTCAACCGGAGCACTTCCAAATCACTTATCCACAAGCTCTCAAGGCCTCAACACCTCCAAGAACAGATTTTTCACCACCAAATCCCTTCTTAAGCTTTCCAAAATCACCAATCAAGCTCCAATATTCACACATACACAACCTAAGCCACAATCATCATACCCATACACAATATTTCAATACCCAAACATCATAGAACAACAAATTACACTAGGGTTGAGAATTTTACCACACCCAAGGTCCAAGGAGACAAGATTAACCTTCTCCTTCAAGAGAGTTGGGTCCTATAACATCAAAGAGCCCAAAATCTCAACATTTTTGCTCATAAAACTCGAAAACAAGGCTGGAATTTCGAAGAGCAAAACGTAGCTTACCTCAAGATTAATTGTATGGGTTTTGTAGAGCTCTCCGCGGTGAACGCGTGGCCACAAACGGTGTGGCAATCGGAGCTCTAGATCAAAAGTTATGGTGGTTTGAAGATCAACCAAGGGAGAGAACTTGAGAGAATGTTCTTCCCCCCTTTCTCTCTAATTTCAGCGTGAATATGAGTGTTGTGAGGAGAGAGAGTGCTGAAAACTAGGGTTTTGATTTAGTTATGTTGGGCCAAGGGCCCACTTTGGGTCCGGTTGGCCCGGTTTGGCCCGTTCGGTCCAATCTTGGTTCGATTTCTATAAAATTGGTACCGAAATTCTCGTCTCAATCTCCTCTATCATATTTAGCCACAAAAATCACATTTTAGGCTTTCTAGAATAAATTCTCATTCATGGGTTAATTAGCCGTTAATTAACCGGGTTTTACAAGTACAGCTAAGGATTCAGCAAAAACTTCATCAGTTTCCTCGTCCTTCCTGAAAAGAGAAGTCTGTAGGAGGGTGAAAACATCGTCTTTGCTGGTTCTCAATAGAGGGTTTTAGAATTGTCATAAGAGGATAAGTATAAAGAAAAGAATATAGTTCAAAAACAGTAATTTTTCATTCGTCTTATGAATTTTTCAAATATCACAACATTTATTTATCCAAACTTAACATTCACACCATATTTATAAGAGTTCCAAATAAATTACCTTACCATATCATTTCAATACATATCTAGGATAACCTAATCAAACTTAGTAAATCACGATCTCCGGCCCAAATCAAATCAATCACCATCAAAACTCAAAACAGAAATCAATCATAAGCACAAACAAAATATAAGGCAAACGCATTTGACGAAAAATTATAGCAAGTATCATAGTTACCAGTTAAACAAAATTCATCAGATAGGCAAACCAAAGTACTTAAGCACACCCAAACAAAGCAAACAAATGCAATGTGATGCATGCCTATTCTACTGGCCGTGAGCTCACGTGTCGGTTAAACTGCCAGAATCTGACACATCCGGTAGCTGACCCGAACATTGTCTCTAGGTTGCGCATCTCCACGAGAAACACAAACGAAAGAGAGTGCCTTTCCACATCAAAAGAGTGTGCCTTTCCACCTTCTCCTAGAGAAATTACGAAGGAGAGTGTTGATGCGTAAGCATCTTTCCCTTATTTTTTTGTTTATTTTAAGTTAGAATTTATTGAATTTAACTACATTTTAGTATTAAAATCCTCCTTGGATGCTACTTTGAGTTGTTTTGGTGTTTTAATTATTTCAGGTGAAATTCAGATCAATTTGGCAGAATTTTGTGCAAGAAAATAGAAGAATTGGAGCTGTCCACTAGGGCGCTAAACGTCAAGTAGCAACTCAGCGAGATCAAAAGTGTTTTGCCCCCCTTTGGGTGCTAAATGCCAGCTTTGGAGCATCTTGGATCACACTTCACTCTTAGAGCATCTTTAGTTGGATTTAGCTTTTAATTATTATTTTATCTTTTATTTTAATTATTTTTATTTACAAACAAAATCTTTTAGGTTTAGAATTTATTATTTTATTTTAATTTCAAATCAAATTAAGTTAGATAAAAGGAAAAAGATTCACCATTTGGGAGGATCTTCTCACTTCCACACTTTCACACTTTTCTGAACCTTAGTTTTCTCTCTGAAGCATGGGCCACTAAATTTCCTTGGTTAAGGTTAAGAGTTCTGTTTATTTCTATCGATTAAGACTATTATTTTTCTATTTTAATTACTGTATTGATTCAATTTCAAGGATTACTTTATTCTTCATCTTATGAATCTGGGTAGATCGGAAGAATAACCCTTATTCTATTTGCGTTCTTGTGATTCTTGGAAGAGTTATCTCACTTGAATAATAGTTTGAATTTCTCTTAAATTTCTAATTACTTGAACTAACCAGATACGTGACACATATCCTCTTAGCTATGGGTAATTAGGGTTTTTGTGACCATAAACCAGAATAGAACTTAACCCTCTACTTGAAATTAAGTGACCAAGACATTGGCAGTTAACTAGGTTAGAGGAGACTAAATAACTAAGACATTAGATATGGGTGTTCGCGGTGCAGTTTGGATAATTTTTGACTAAAAAACTCATCCGATCCGAACACTAATTTTACTTGCGGTGCGGTTTGGATTGGATGCTTTTAAAAAAAAAATCTGATCCGATCTGATCCAATTTCAAGCGGTTTGGATTGGATTGAATTTGCAGTTTATAAATTAAAAAAATTAAATACATATAACAAGTCTCAACATCAAATTTTAAATAATCAACAATGACATAACAAGTCTCAATAATATCTTAAAAAGCCAACAATAACATAACGATAGAAATAAAATTATAGGTAGGTTAAAATAAATAAATAAATGGTATTTTGAACATAAAATATTTATTAAATAATAATAATACATGAATAATATAAAAATCTATAAAAAATTAAACATGTTACAAGTATAATTGTAAATATAATAATAAAATAATAATATTATAACACATTGTGCGATTTGGATTGGATTTGATCGTTTATAAAAAGTAAATTCGAAATCATATCCGATCCAGCGGTTTGTAAAAAATAGAATCCAATCAAATCTGAATTAATGCGGTTTTAATTGGTTTTCGCTTTGAATTGGATTGGATGAGCGGTTTAATTTGGATCGGTTTGGATTTGAACACCATTAGGGTTTAGTCACTGACAGATTGCCTTAACTGCTTTCTCTCATATACTTTACATCATTCTCACTGTTTGCTTTCTTACTCTTGAATTACTTTTTAATGCCTTTTGGAACCCAAAACATCACTTTCTACTTGCCTGACTAAGGAATCCTTCAACTATAGTTGCTCAGTCCATCAATTCTCGTGAGATTGATCCTCACGCACCTGAGGTATTACATGGTACGACCCGGTGCACTTGCCAGTTAGTTTGTGGATTGTAAATTTCGCATCAAATATCTTTCCACCTTCCCCACATCCATACCATGACAAGAGAGGAAATCTTTCATCCTTAACTTGCCAAATCTGTGGGTGAGACAAAAAACCACCGTCCTCACAACATCCATCATAATCTCATTCCATTCACATTCACCATCAAACATAAACGAATTGGAATCAAAACCAAATCATGTAAACTAAAACCAAATCATTTAAACCAAAACTAATTTCAGTTCCATTCTTATTTAAAACATTCCCAAATTTCGTTTCTCTAAATCAAATTCAAATACTTCATCTTCTCTAAAACGCCTCAAAATTTGTCTTCAAATACTCGAAAACTCCTCCATTCTTAAATGCACATTTACATCACTTTATTTCTTTCATTAAAATCCTCAAAAAATCATTCTTGAATTTATATAAATTCAATAAACTCATTTCCAATCAATCGAATACCCAAAACATAATTCTTCCATCAATAAACCAAAATAAAACCGGCAATTTCTTATAAAAATTTCGACGGTATTTTCTCTAAAACTTGGACTTTTGCCACCCTTCAAGGGTTCTAACCAAACTATTTTCAAATCTCAAATCCTTTCTCCAAAATCAAACAAAATTCAAACTTCCAAATATCAAATCATTTCTAATTCTTCAAATCATTTTCCATAAATTAACAAAATTAATTCCAATATCAAAATATTTACAAATCTCAAATTATTTCCACCAATTTAACAAAATAAATTAATAAATTAAAATTCTCAATGACTCTAACGCAATCAAAAAATCAATATAACCATCAAGTGCCTATTTCAATAACAACCAATCAGGCAAGCAATTACACTTATTTAAAGTAACTCAGTTCAGTCCATAAGATTTACTAAAATCATAAACATACATTTTTTGCATTAATAACAACTTATAACAATTCTTGGAAGTAAAATGAGTTTAAGAAATTGTCCCTACCTTAAATAGTCGAAACCCGAAAGTTATATGGCGGGTCAAAAATCCTTTCTTCTCGGCCCGCAACAGCAGCAGCCACAACCGCAGCTCATAACGCTTTTGCAACAACAACTGTAACCCCCAAACATGACATGCAAGCACTGATACTCAACCCAGACTTATGAATAACTGAGAAAATGGAGTAGCAGTAGCTCCGGTGACGGCGCAACAGCCTGATGTCAGATGCAACAGCTACTAAACTCAACACGTAAGACCCGGAACGCGACCCTACGTTACCAACATCTCAGAACCTTTAACAACTCAGAATGGAATACTGATTTCAAGAGGTTACAGAAACAAAGACGCTTACCAAGACGACAGGGGCTCCAGCGGCGGTTTTCGGCAGCTAGAACGGCGGCGGACATGAATGGTAGCGCTAATGGGACGTGACGGCAAGGAGCATGACAACACGAACAGGCAGCGCTCCCTCCCTCCCTCTCCTCGCGAGCTCTCTCTCTCCTCCATAGACTCTCTCTCTCATCCGCGCTCCTCACCACGGCCACAGCGAACCAATAGAAGCAGCGGCGATGGAGGCAAGGCACGGCAGCACCCAGCGGTTCCTTCCTTCCTCCTCCACGTGACCTTCTCTCCTCTCACATCTCCCTCCTTAGCGACGGCGGCGCTCCTCGCAATTCCATGGATGACGATGATGAAGACTTCGACGGTGAGGGCTTTCCAGTGGCGACAATGGCGGCAACTGGTGCAGCTCCTCTAACTCGCGTCTTCAGCTGCAGCTCCCTCTCCTAGTGCGATTCTCTCTTCTCTGCGTGGGGTGGATGTGTTTGTGTTTTTGGAAGAAAAGAGAGAGGGTGTAGCAGCTAAAAGTAATTGAAATGTTAGGGTTAGAGTTTAGGGAAGTATTTAGTAAATTAGGATTTCTTTTTTAGGACAAATAATAATATAATTAGGATATAGAATAGTATTAAAAATTAATTTTAATTCAATAAAATTAACTTTTAAAAAAATATTATTTATTTGTAAATTTATAAATTATTTTTAAATAATTATTTTAATTTAAGAATTAGAAATAATAAAAATTAGTTTTTTTTAAATCATAAAATAAAATTTAAAATCTAATTATTCAAATTTAAGTATATAAAATTTTTATTATTAAATTTGTTTTCAATCACTAAAGCTAGAAATCAAAAATAAGAAAATATTTAATTAATATAAAATTTTTAAAAATATATTATCAAATAAATAAAATAAATTATAAATAATTTATTATTTAATTTTTAAAAATATGAGATCTTGCTGCAAACGCCAGTGTAGCATCACCAAACATCCCCTCAACCGATCAAGTTTTGCTTAGATTTATTAGGTCTTAATTTTTTAGGTAATCAAATTTGATTAGGTTTGACCAGATAATCATTTGAACAATTCAAACAAATAAGACTAATTAAGGATGTAATTTACCAGTTTTATAATGGAACCGATCGATCTTATTTAGGTTTAATAATTATGTTATCATTTTTTTATTAATAAATAATCACTTTCACTGACTTAGCTTCTAACCAAGTATTTATCCACTTAGTAATTAGTTATCCTTAAAAAGTTATTGCGTTGGTATAAAATATACAATATATTCTTAAAAGGTAAAGATCGAAGCGACAGAAGGTTGAGATTTGGGACATGGAACATAGGCACTCTAACAGGAAAGTCCATGGAGGTGGTGGACACCATGACAAGGAGGAAGATTAACATTATGTACCTACAAGAAACGAAATGGGTTGGTGCAAAGGCTAGGGAGTTGGATACTTTTGGTTTCAAACTTTGGTATACAGGAAAGGTGAAGAATAGGAATGGGGCTGGAATAATTGTGGATAAGCAGTGGAAGAAGGACGTAGTGGATGTCAAGAGGGTGGGAGATCGGATCATCTCTATCAAACTTGTGGTGGAGGGAGGTGCTTTCCATGTGATTAGCGCCTATGCACCGCAAGTGGGTTTGGACGAACAACACAAGATAAGGTTTTGGGAGGATCTAGAGAGTTTGGTTCAAGGCATACCTTTGGGAGATAAGATTTTCTTAGGAGGAGATTTAAATGGCCATGTTGGGAGAGAAGTGACTGGATATGGGATTATTCACGGAGGCCATGGTTTCGGGGTGATCAATGCCGATGGTAAAACTATTTTGGACTTTTCTTCAACCTTTGATCTTCTCATCGCAAATACATATTTTAAAAAGAGAGACGAACATCTTATAACCTATAAGAGTGACATGACAAGCTCTCAAATCGACTTCTTCTTGTTGAGGAGAGTCAACCGGAAATTTTGCATTAACTGTAAAATTATTCCGGGAGAGAGTTTGACAACACAACATAGGGTGCTCGTCATGGATTTTCGCGTTGAGCAAAAGTTAAGGAAAAGACATTATACGAATAACCCAAGGACGAGGTGGTGGCGGATGAAAGGTGAGGAACAAAAAAACTTCCTAAGACGGGTATGAGAAGAGGCAAAGTGAAATGGGAATGGAAGCGCAGAAGAGATGTGGAGGGAGATGGCAGAAGTTATTAGAAGAACAGCAAAAGAAAGTTTTGGTGAATCTAAAGGAATAGGACCAAGAGACAAGGAGTCCTGGTGGTGGAATGCGAGTATACAAGAAAAGATAAAGATAAAAAGGGAATGCTTTAAAGAGTGGTCTTTATGCCGCAATGCAGATAATTGGGAAAAATATAAGGTGGCTAAGAAAGAGACAAAAGTGGCTGTAAGTGAAGCAAAAACAAGAGCATATGAGGGTCTCTACAAGTCTTTGGGCACGAAAGAAGGAGAAAAAGGTATATATAGAATCGCAAAAAGTCGGGAAAGAAGAACGAGAGATTTGGAACAGGTTAAGTGCATAAAGGATAAGGATGGAGAGGTGTTGGCTCAAGAGGAGAAGATTAATGAAAGGTGGAAGAGTTACTTCTACGAGTTATTTAATGAGGGACAGAAGACTCTTCCGAGCCTTGGTCGATTATGCACAAGGGAAGAAGATCAAAACTTTGACTACTATCGAAGGATTCGAGACTTCGAGGTAAAAGAGGCTTTAAAACAGATGAAAAATGGCAGGACAGTAGGACCTGATAATATCCCGATTGAGGTTTGGAAAGGTCTTGGAGAAAAAGGCATCAACTGGTTAACCAAGCTTTTTAATGAGATTTTAAGGTCAAAGAAGATGCCTGGTGAGTGGAGAAAGAGCACCTTGGTACCTATCTACAAGAATAAGGGGGATATACAAAGTTACGGAAACTATAGAGGGATTAAGCTTATGAGTCATACTATGAAGTTATGGGAAAAGGTGATAGAACGGAGGTTGAGAAAAAAGACACAAGTAACAGAGAATCAATTTGGATTTATGCCAGGAAGATCTACCACTGAAGCGATATACCTATTAAGAAGGATGATGGAGAGGTATCGTAGTAGTAAAAGGTACCTACATATGGTGTTTATTGATTTGGAAAAAGCATATGATAGGGTACCAAGGGAGGTCTTGTGGAAGGTTTTAGAAAAGAGGAGAGTAAGGATCGCATATATTCGGGCAATTAAAGACATGTATGATGGGGCCACAACTAGTGTGAAGACTCAAGGTGGTGTGACGGAAGAATTCCCTATTGGTATAGGATTACACCAGGAATCATCCTTAAGCCCATACCTTTTCACATTAGTCCTAGAAGTACTCACAGAGTACATCCAAGAGCCTGTGCCATGGTGCATGCTTTTTGCCGATGATATCGTCCTTATGGGAGAGTCAAGGGAAGACCTAAATAAGAAGTTGGAGTTATGGAGAGAAGCTTTAGATGTGTATGGTCTGCGCATAAGCCGTAGCAAGACGGAATATATGGAATGTAAGTTTAGTCTGAGAAGGGAAAACCCCAATATAGAGGTGAAGATTGGAGAAAACATCCTAGAAAAAGTTAAAAGTTTTAAGTATCTTGGGTGCATCATACAGGATAATGGAGAGATTGAACAGGATGTAAATCATAGGATCCAAGCAGGTTGGTTAAAATGGCAGAGTGCATCTGGTTTTATATGAGACAAAAAAGTGCCTTTAAAACTTAAAAGTAAATTCTATCGCACCGCTATAAGACCGGCTATGCTGTGTGGTACGGAGTGTTGGGCGGCTAAAGGGGAGCACGAACATAAGCTGAGTGTGGCAGAGATGAAGATGTTGAGATGGATGAGTGGTCATACGCGATTGGATAAAATAAGGAATGAAGATATAAGGGAGAGAGTTGGAGTAGCACCCATTGTGGAAAAGATGGTTGAATCGCGTCTCAGGTGGTTTGGACATGTAAGAAGAAGATCGATAGAACATCCAGTCAGGAGGGTGGATGAGATGGAAGATGGACAAAGGGCGAAAGGCAGAGGAAGACCTAAGAAGACCATCCATGAGGTGGTCAAACGAGATCTACATGAAAACGGTCTCTCTGTAGACATGATACATGACAGAGCACAATGGCGTCGTTTGATTCATGTAGCCGACCCCACTTAGTGGGACAAGGCTTTGTTGTTGTTGTTGTTATTGTATCTATATGATTAATATTTAGAATAATTCTTGAAATTTGAGTTCAATTTTAAATTAACATTTTAAATTTCAATTGATTCAAATTGAATCTCCAAATTTTAAAAGTTGATTCATGTTAACCTCCCCGTTCATTTTTGTTAAGAGAGTACTTAGCTTGAATATTAAATAATACACTGACTAACAAGTGACATGATAACAGTTATCCAACATGACAAATTTATGATAGAATCAATTTAATTATTTAACTCTTTGAAAACCTTAACCAAAAAGCCAAATTTGTAAATTAAGCTCATTATTGTTGTATTGAGGAAGAAACATAAGTAATAGGAACCAACAAAAACACCACAATATAAATGCATTCTAAGCAAGGTTGCAAGAACCGGACCGATCAATGAACCGGTAAAGTGACTGGTTCACTGGTTCAAAGGTTTGACTGGGGTTCAACCGATTTAATTAAATATTAAATAAAATTATTAAAAATTAAACACACAATGAAACATGTAGCATGACCTTTTTTGTTACCATAACAATAGCTGGTAAGTAAACTAAAATCCGATCTCATCTTATTCTTTTCAAAATTAAAATAAAAAAAATCTAAACCAACATTTAATTTCCTAAATTTAGGGTAAAAGGAGAAATTAAAGAAAGAAATCATTGTAGAATTAACAATGCTGAAATGGAAGGGAATAAAGATGAGGGCATGAGGGTGAATATTTTATTCTGTTTCTGGGCATGTCTTCTGCAACCTTTCTACTGGGTCTAACAAATTTGTATAAAGAAGCTGTAAGTCTGTAACACATGTATGTCCTCATAAGTAGATCAATGTAAATTGTAAAACACCATGACAAAATTAATCATACCACCACCAACTCTAATTCAGAAGTCAGAACTCAGAACACAACAAACAGAACAAAATATCAACTCACTCCAATTCAGATTCAGAACACAACAAACAGAAAAAAAAATAGCAACTCAAGAATCAGATCTCAGATTTCAGTAACTCAGTAAAATTAACAAAATACACGACCATAAATTGAAGCAAACAGAATTGAATCTTTAAAAAATAGAACCTCAAAATCATAGAAATTAACAAAAGGGAAAAACTAAAGCAGAGCAAAGGCGACCAAACTGACAGACGGAGGAACAAAACAGGCGACAAGACTACCGGCAAGGGAGGAACGGCGAGACAGACGGAATCGAGCAAACTCACTAACAATGGAAGAATCCAGCCGACCGCGCTTCGATCTACAAGACCACACGTCTTCGATGTAGAGAAGACGAGGATGGACGGCCAAAGGCGACGACGAGGAGGAGACGAGAATGGACGGGCAAGAGCTCGAAGCACCCTCTATCTGTCACTGCTGGCGACGAGGCACCCTCTGGCTGACGAGAAGAGTTCGATAACGGCGGAGGCGGTGACTGCTGTTGGTTGAGAGAGACAGGGGCTGCTGGCTAAGAGAGAGAGGGAAGTAGCGCCGTAGTGGGTTAGGGATTTTGTGCCATTTTGGTGAGTGAGACTGATGAGAGTGAGGGAGAAGGGAGAACGGAGAAGGGATTTGGGCAGAGAAGAGAGCAAAGATAAGTTGTTGTTGTTGCTGAGTACGATGGGTGATTTAGGGATTAGGGTTAGCTTAGTTCGTTTCACCTTTTTCTTTTTTTTTTTTTTGGATAAAAGTGTAAAATGACGCTGTTAAGAGTTTCTTTCCAAACCAAAATCCCGTTAAAAAACCGGACGGTTCATCGGTTAACCGCCGGTTCGACCTTTTTTTACCGATTTTTTGCCAGACGATTTCTGAGCTTACCCGGACCGGTTAGGTGACCGGTTCCCGGTTAATCCGATTGAACCGGCCGGTCCGGTTCGATTTTCAGAACCATGATTCTAAGTGTTACGTGAATTATAACATGAACGGACCTATTATCACTTATCAGGGTCTCTTGCAGCTTGTTCCTTGGAGTACTACACACCAAAACAACAATACTTCACACAATAATAAAAACAAAGAAACAAAACAAACAATCCTGTTTAGAAATAGGAAAAAAGGAGAAATTTTTTTAATGAGTAATTACCAAAATCAGTTCTTGAGATTTTTAAGATTGGATATTTTAGTCTTTCAGTTTTTGAAATACACAAAAAACAGTCCTAAGTTTAACTCTGACAGACAAATCAGTCTCTGGCCTTGTTTTACCATCAATAATAAACAAAAAATACTGACATGGAGGCATGGACTAGTACACATGACAATTAGTTATCCACATGTGTAAATAAGACAAATTAGTCCCTGAAATTAGGGTTCCAAAACTGTGTTTGATTTTTCTTTCCCCTCCTTTTCCAAGAATGCCAACTTCCTTAATTAGTGACCATGAAAACGTAATCAAGAGCTAGTACTTCACCACTTCAGCAATGTTCATGGTCAAAGTCGAAGTCTTTCCACTGAGCAAGAACACAACAAGGTTAAAAGCAAAAGCGTAGAAGGAGTCAGTCCCCAAGATGACAAAATCCAAATGCAAACTAGAGTCATCCTTAAGAGAAAGGTGCTCCATAATCAACCACGGAACCGACAAGAACACGAGATAGTAGGGTGCAATGTAGTAGAGCGAGATGATAGGGTTAAGCAAGATCCCCTTTTAATTAAGTAGAATCTGAATGACAACAAGGCACGTGGCCTCAAATGTAACAACCATAAGTTGCAAGAAAACCCTCCAAACATCGAATTTGGCCTCACACAAGCGGCAATGGCGACATTGAATGAAATTGAGAGCATGTTGGCCATGGTCTCATTCTTGAAACTCTCCTTCTTAAAGAGAACACTGATGGAGTAGATGGCAACAGGCATGAGAGCCTTCAACATTTGGATGAAGGAGACGGGGAGATAGATGTAGGCGGAGTTGGAGAACCAAAGAGAAAGAGAGTAGGGAGAGCTGATATAGAGCATGCTGGCCATGGTCTCGGGGGTTTAGTGCTCTATGTCATAACCACTTCCTTCTTTCCTAAAAGGTACAGCGCAAGCAGATCAGAACTAAAATGCGAATTAGAATTTGGTTGGATGAGAAAATCACGAGTAGAAGAGGATATTCGAGCAACGAGAAACTCAGGGGGTGGCGATCACGGAAGGGATGGAGTTCAAAGACGGAGGGGAGAAGGGAATCAAATGTTGTGTTTTGAGTATTCTCTAAAATGACGCAGTTTTAGAACCTAACCCTAGGGACTAATTTGTCTTGTTTGCACACGTGGACAATTGACTGCCATGTATGCTAGTCCATGTTTTTATGTCAGCATTTTTTGTTTATTATTGATAGAGAAACAAAGTCAGAGACTGATTTGTCTGCTGGAGTTAAACTTGAGGGAGTTTTTTGTGTATTTCAAGGAACTAAAGTGTCCAATCTTAAAAATTTCAGAGATTGATTTAGGTAATTATTCTTTTTTTTTTTTAGTGAATGTATTAGCAATTAAAAAAGCATGATCCCATCAAGGGGTGGACTCGCTAAGGCGTTTAACGAGAGAAGAAAATCACTAATAAGCAAAAAGGTCTTCATAGCCAACCCTCTTGCACGGTTCCATACATTCATTTTGTTAGAATACAACCTATTATTACTCATCTATCTATCTTTCCTTTTAGTGAAGAAATGATGGTGTTGTTTGGTTTTAAGGAATCAAATCATAGAATTGAATTGGAATTGAATTAGTTTCAGGTTGTGGGTGATTTTTGTAGAGGCATTAACACAAACACTATATCGGCATAGTAACTAGAGAACAACAAGTCTTATAAAAGATGAGCATCAAAATTAGAGTAAGAGAACATTTCGTTTCTTTTTCTCTAACCAATAGAACGAGGATGAAGAAAAGAGTCGAACAATATTATTTTAAGAAAGATTAGGCATCAACAAAGAAACGATGTGTCATTTTGTGACTGCCAATGTGTTATTAATGGAAATAGATGGAGAGATTAATGTAAGTTAACTTAAAAATTTGGAGGTTCAATTTTAGTCAACAAAAATTTAGAAGGCCAATTTGCGATTGAATTCAAATTTCAAAGGTCATTTTGAATATTAACTTATATTTACATATTTAAAAATTTACTAACAAAATCAACAAATAACACGTGTCTCTGAAAGAGGACCAACAAATGAAGCATGCCCTTGGCAGGAGACAATGGCTACTGCTCCATCAAGATGACATCATGACGCGTAGCAGAAGTGGACCAAAGAGAGAACTTTTGCAGCACAATAGAAATGTTACGCCATATGATTAAAGTTGATAATGAAGAGAACTTTTCTAATGATTAAAAATTTTTTTAAATTAAGGAAATTGAGCTTTTTCTCATTTTTGCTTAGTTGGTTTGGGCACTATTATTTAGACTCAGATTATGTTCTTTGATATGTTTTTTATTTTTTTTTCAATCTTTAATTATGGTCTACTTGTCATAAAAAGTAACTCCACATTAATTTTTACGTTATGAATAATAAATATGAACTCAAAGTATCTCTCTCTTTACTATTAGGAGGAACTAAATTTAGTTTCTATTATGGCCTCACTTAATTAACTAATTAAAATAATTAAAATTAAGTAGTTACTAATATTTTTACAATAATATTATTAAAATTTACAAATTAAGAAATAATTCACTATTATAAAAATATTAATATTCGAAAAAAATTAATAACTTCATAAATAACAATAATACACAATATATAATTCGAGTTTAAACTAATTTGTAAAATTACTTAATATAAAGAAAAACATAGTTAAACTCTACAGTTGACGACAAGTATTGTGAAATTGCCATATGTGTTCAATCAAGTCCTCTTTTAGTTGTCAATGGTGTTGCCTACTCTGAAGTTGGGCATTTCTTTGGAGAAATTGATGGTATGATGCAAAATCTTCCTCTCCCAACTGGGGTTGTGATAAGCCATTTTTGACAATGTCATACTCTAGGTCTTGAGCAAAATTTCTTGCATAAGTGTCTCTTTTATCTTCAACAATTATGTTATGCAATATAATACAAACTCTCATTATGTTTGCAAATTTATTCTTTTTTCAAAAGTGCGTTGAACCACGTATAATTGCAAAGTGTGCTTGTAGCATTTTGAATACTCGCTCCATGTATTTTATTTACCCTTCTTGGTATTGTGCAAATAATTTGTGTTTTTCCCTTTGTGGCTTTGACATTAATTTGACAAATATGACTCATTCAAGATGAATACCATCTACTAAATAGTATTCCATAGTATAATTATTATCATTGATAGTGTAATTTACCTCCGGAGCACGTTCATTTAGAATATCATCGAACACTGGTGAACGATTTAACACATTGATATCATTATTTGAACAAGAAACTCCAAAAAATGCATGTTATACCCAAAGATCTATAGATGCTACAACCTCAAGTACTATAGTTGCAACCCCATGATAATCACTCATGTACATACTGTTTTACACCTTTGGATAATTTTTGCATTGCCAATGCATGCAGTCGATGCTACCCAACATGCCAGAAAAACCACGACTCTCCGCCATTTGTAACAGGCATCGTACATCAATTGAATTTTATTTTTGCAAGTATTCATTCTCGAACACTGAAATAATACCTTAAAAATATTTTTTCAAGCATTCAATTGTGGTGCTCTCGCCTATGTGCACATAATCATCAACAGCATCAGCTACTACGCCATATGCTATTATCCGTATCGCAGCAGTACATTTTTAAAGTGGCGACAATCCTCTTCTCCTAGTTGCATCGATCTTCTATTGGAAATATGGATAAATATTTGAGAGGGCATCTACTATCCAAAAGAACATGTGTCTTCTCATTCGAAACCTCTGTCGAAAAATATCAGTATTATACACCAGCTCATCTACGAAGTAATCTTTGACATGGCGATTATGCTTGCTTCTCGATCTCTGTTGATCCATCTACGAGGAGTTGGAAAAGAGCTTCTCTCAATATCTTCTTCTTCTGAATCATGAACAAACACTCATCGATCCAATTATCCATGAGTGTGTTATCTTGTCTTCTTCTTTTTCCATACAATGCTTCATTAAACACATCATCAAATATTCTAGCCATTTATTGAAATATAATATTTAGTATTCTTTTGCAGTGAGAAAATAACTTTTTATTGGAGTCTGTGATTGTAAAGGTTTTGTTGAGTTTAAAGAAATAACAATAATTTGATGATGATCAAATATTATAACATTGGGCCAAAAAACTCAAAGTAGTGAAAATAATTTGTTTGCCTAGTGTGCAGACAAAATTAAAAAGAAAACGCATCAAGCAAAAGTATTCAGCTCATTCACTCACTAATGAACCAAGGAATAGTTGTTAATCACTAACCTAGATGGAAAAAAGCAACTCATTTTTCTCTGAACCAAAGCCAAAGTGATCGAACTCATTCTCTCTCTTTTCCCTCATCAAAACCCACGTGAATTAGTTTAAAACAGCAAGCAAGAAAAAGAAAGTCTGATTAGGGTTCAAATCAAGATAAAAAGGTGATTACTAAAATCAAGAAACAAAAGAGAAATAAGAAGAAAGTCAGAGGCTAAGGCAAAAAAGTAAAGATCAAATCCAAAGGTTTCAGGAAATTTTTCCATCTTTGTGCTTCATTTTTGCTTGTTGAAGATGCTTTCCTCCTACATGCTCAAAACAAAAAACTTGAAGAAAATAGAGGTTATGAAACTCTTCTATAAATCAAGGGTCAAGAACAAAACTTGGAACTAAAGTATTGATGAATGGCTCAAATCCCTGAAGAAATTTAAAAAAGGAAGAAAGAGATGCAATAAGGTAAGAATGCATGTTAACTTTAATCACTGTTGCTATCCCATCTCTTCTCTATATTGCTGCTATGTTATTTGGGAAAGAAGAAGTTAAAGCTATTCAAGCCAAGTTCAAGTTTTGGAAGCTTTACTCCTCTATTAAAGGGATAAATGGCCAGAAATTGAAGCAAGGAGTGAGCACATAAGTTTGGGTCTTCATAGCTTATAAGCTATCCCTTCTTCTCATTTATGAGTTTACATTAAAATTTCTATTCTTCAGTGTTCATCTTTCTTTGTTTCTTTTTCAATGAAAAATGCATTAAGTGAGGTATCAGTAAAAGTCATTGAGAAAAAAAGCAAAGAGAGTTATCCAGAAAAATCCAGAAAATTATGTCAAACTATTTTGTATATTTTTTGTTTTGTACACATGATCCTGAGGGGATTCTCTTACTAAGTTGCGTGAGCACTTAGTGGTTGAAAGTCTAGGAAGTGAACCTAGCCAAATCTAGCTTGGGTAGAAGCTGGGTTTGTCCCAGATAAGATTTGGTGAATTTTAGAAAAATTGGTATTTGTAATAATTGTGAAAGATAGTGAAAATTTCACCACTGTTGTAGAGGAGACGGGATGTAGGTCACGTTGCACATGGTGACTAAATCAGGATACATGACTGTGTGATTTTCTCGTCTCTACTCTTATATTATTTTACTCTGGTATGAGACAAAATAAAAATGTCTCCTGCATAATTTATTTCTCAGAAGTCACAGCTATCCAAAAAAGTTGCTCTGTTCCTAATTACATCATGAAGAGACAAAATAAAATTGTCTCCTAAAATCTCAACTTGACATATTTAACAGTAACTAAGTTTCCATTCTAATTAGAAGCAAAAACAAAAGAAGTCTAAAAAAGAGGTCATAGATTCAATCCCCTTCTTTAGGCCATTTACAAACCTTCAATTGGTATCAGAGCTTGGTCTGAAAGAGATCAAGCTTCAGTGCTTAGAGAAAAAATCCGATGGCCAACAACATGGGTTTGAATGTCGTGGCTTACACACTTACTAAAGGTCAGTCCAACAACAGACATCATTTCTTCAACGACAAGAACTACAACTACTGGAAGGAAAGAATGTGGATATTTGTCCAATCTGTTGACTATAATATCTAGAAGATCATCATGAACGGTCCACAAGTTCCTACCAAACAAGTGCAAAAGGAGTTGTGACACCCAAAGAAGAAACTGAATGGAATGATGAAGACAAGAAAAAGGTGGAGTTGAACGCTAAAGCAATATGATGCACTACTTAATTATTTTGAGGAGTATTGGAAGGTATCAAGGTATAAAACAGCGAAAAAGAATTGTGATAAACTCTAAATCACTCATGAGGGCACTGAACAAGTGAAGGAAACAATGATCGACATGCTGATAAAAGAATATGATATGTTTGCTATGAAGGAAGGAGAAACCATAGATGAAATGTTCGAGAGATTCTCAGTCATCAACAATAGCTTGGATGCTATGGGGATGACTCGCACCAAACTAGTGCTAGTGAGGAAAATACTGAAAAGCCTTACCAAAAAGTGAAAAGCAAAAGCAATTGTCATTGCTGAGAGTGGTAACCTGAAACAGATGTCTTATAATGAATTGAGAGAAAAATTCATTTCTTATGAAACCACCCACATGAACCGTGACATTAAAAAGAAATGAGTGGCTTTGAAATCTACTGCTAAGTCATTGAAAGATGATCCCGATGACAGTTTAATAGATAACGAAATTGTATTTTTTGTTAGGAGGCTATAAAGAGGCTCATGAGGAACAAAGAAAGGAGTAAAAAGTTCAAGCTTAAAGGAACACAAAAGACACCTCAGCAAAATTATCTGTCATCACTACAAGGAAGTCAAGTACTACAAGTATGACTGTCCCAAGATCAAGAAAGAAGACAAGACAAGGAAGGATAAGAAAAAAGTTCTTATGGCTTCGTGGAAAGACTTGAAAAATGATTCAGAGAAAGAAGAAGAATTTGAACATGAAGCTCATGTTTGCTTTATGGCTGATCATGATAAAGCGGAAGAGGTAAATGATATTTCTGTTTTAACTAATGAAGAACTCTGTCAAATGATTGATGATTTAACTGGACATGCGAGAAAAGTTTTGAATAGGTGCTATGAAATTAACGCTGAAAATGATTCTTTAAAAGCTGAAAATGCATACCATAAAAAAATTGAGTGAGACCGAAAATACTGTTGATTTACTTGAGAAAAATAAGCAACTCGAAACTGAAAATGAAAAACTTAAATGAAAACATTCGGTTATTGATTTAATGGACCGAATTGATGAAAATGAAAGATTGCATAAAGTGATTAAAGATTTAAATCAAGACACAACTAAATTTTCTCAAAGTTCTAGTAACTTAGACAAATTACTAGCTAGTCAAAGACCATTATTTAAAAAATCTAGATTGGGGTATTTTGATAAACATGAAACTATTTTTTTAAAACTAAGTGTTGAAAATAAAGCCTCAACCTCCAAAAATAAAAGATTTCAAACCTCACATCATTTTGAAAAATTGGTACACGAAATCGTGATACACAACTTCATGCAGCTGACTAGCAAGTGCACTGGGTCGTCAAAGTAATACCTTACGTGAGTAAGGGTCGATCCCACAGAGATTGTCGGCTTGAAGCAAGCTATGGTCATCTTGTAAATCTCAGTCAGGCGGATTCAAATAGTTATGGGGGTTTGATAATTAAAAGAACGAAATAGAACATTAAATAGGATAGAAATACTTATGCAATTCATTAGTGGGAATTTTAGATAAGCGTATGAAGATGTTTTGTTCCCTCTGAGCCTCTGCTTTCCTATTGCCTTCATCCAATCATTCATACTCCTTTCCATGGCAATATGTATGTAGGTGGATCACCGTTGTCAATGGCTATCATCCATCTTCTTAGTGAAAATGGTCCTCTACGGTTTCTCGCATGGCTAATCAGCTGTCGGTTCTCGATCATGTCGGAATAAGATCCGTTGATCCTTTTGCGCACTGTCACTGCGCCCTACAGTCGCGAGTTTGAAGCTCGTCACAGTCATCCCATCCTAGATCCTACTCAAAATAACACAGACAAGGTTTAGACTTTTCGAATCTCAAGAATGTTGCCAATTGATTCTAGCTTATACCACGAAGACTCTGATCTCATGGAATGGAAGACTATGTTTTCAGGAGAGGCAACCATGCGTCGTGGACCAAGATGCCAAGAGATATGCATTCAAGCTTGTTTTCAAGTAGAATGGAAGTGGTTGTCAGGCACGCGTTCATAAGTGAGAATAGTGATGAGTGTCACTTGATCATCACATTCATCAAGTTGAGATGCAAATAGATATCTTAGAACAAAAATAAGCTTGAATTGAATAGAAAACAGTAGTAATTGCATTAATTCATGAGGAACAGCAGAGCTCCACACCTTAATCTATGATGTATAGAAACTCCACCGTTGAAAATACATAAGAACAAGGTCTAGGCATGGCCCCTCCCAAATAGCATGAAACAAACGAAAAAGGGTTCAAAGACCTAATCCTAAGATCAAAGATGATCAAAAGATGAAAATACAATAGTAAAAGGTCCTATTTATAATGAACTAGTAGTCTAGGGTTTACAGAAATAAGTAAATGATGCAGAAATCCACTTCCGGGGCCCACTTGGTGTGTGCTTGAGCTGAGCATTGAAGCTTTCACATTCATAGTCTTTTCTTGGAGTTAAACGCCAGCTTTGGTGCCAGTTTGGGCGTTTAACTCCAATTCTAGTGCCAGTTTGGGCATTTTACGCCAGAATTTTTATGCTAACTTGGAATGCCAGTTTGGGCCATCAAATCTCGAGAAAAGTATAAACTATTATATATTTTCAGAAAGCCCAATATGTCTACTTTCCAACGCAATTGAGAGCACGTCAATTGAGCTTCTGTAGCTCCAGAAAACCCATTTCGAGTGCAGAGAGGTCAGAATCCAACAGCATCTGCAGTCCTTTTTCAGCCTCTGAATCAGATTTTTGCTCAAGTCCCTCAATTTCAGCCAGAAAATACCTGAAATCATAGAAAATTATACAAACTCATAGTAAAGTCTAGAATTATGATTTTTTCATAAAAACTAATAATTATATACTAAAAACTAACTAAATCATACTAAAAACTGTCTAAAAATAATGCCAAAAAGCGTATAAATTATCCACTCATCAAAAATCAATAAAGAAGAATCATTGTCAAACATGCAAGAAATATGGACATTCATCTCATCAATATTTCATTTTTAAAATAAAAGTTTGATGTAAAGTGTACAAGATTGTTAGAGATTTTAATGTGTTTAGGCAGCCATGATGGTTTAACATCAAAGGATCCAAAATGATTTGGATACCTAAGTGCACCTAAAGTGTTGTACAGATTTGCCTTGCATTCAAGAAGTGAAGGACATGTGGTACTTGGATAGTGAATGTTCAAGGCACATGATCGAAAAGTCAACATTCTTTATCAAACTCAACAAGTACGATGGAGGTTTCGTGACTTTCGGGGATGATGAAAAAAAGAAAGATAATAGTCGTAAGTAAAGTTGGTAAGAAATTTTTCACATTCATAAACAATGTATTTTTTATTAATGGCTTAAAGCACAACCTTCTAAGCATTAGTCAACTATATGATTTGGGATATTGGGTTACTTTCAAAAAGTTAGAATGCTTAGTTGTTGATTAAAAAAATCAGGTGATATTTTGTTTATTGCAAGAAGATGTAATAATGTGTATGATCTTACTTTGGAGGAACTAAAAGAACAAAATGTAGTGTGTCTTACATCCATTGATTTCGAAAAATAGTTATGGCACAAGAGATTGGGACATGCTAGCATATTTCAAATTTCTAAGCTTGTCAAAAAGGACTTAGTCAGAGGCCTTCCTAAAATTCAATTTGACAAAGACATCACTTGTAATGCTTGTCAAATGGGTAAACAAACTAAAAGCTATTTTAAACCCAAGGAAAATATTTCAACCAAGAGACTATTGGAATTGCTACATATTAATCTTATTGGTCCTACTAGAATCCAAAACTTAGGAGGTAAACACTGTGACTAAGTTGTGGTTGATGACTATACTAGATTTGGTTGGGTTCTCTTCCTAGCTCATAAGAATGATGGTTTTTCATCTTTCACTATTTTATGAAAAAAGATTCAAAATAAAAAGGATATGAAAATTGCTTCCATAAGAAGTGATCACGGAAAAGAATTTGAAAATAAAGACTTTGAATAATTTTCTGATGAATTTGGTATATCACACAACTTCTCTTGTCCTAGGACATCTCAACAAAATGGGATTATTGAAAGGAGAAATAGAAGCTTTCAAGAAATGGTTTGAGCCATGCTTTGTGAAAGTGATATAGCCAAATTTCTTTCGGCTGAAATTATAAATACAACTTGCTATATTTTGAATAGAACTATCATTTGAAAGTTTTTAAAGAAAACACCATATGAGTTATGGAAAGAAATATCCTAATCTAAAGTACTTTCATGTCTTTAGATGTAAATATTTTGTTTTGAACACAAAAGACAATCTTGAAAAATTTGATCCAAAGTCACATGAATTTACCTTTGTAGGATACTCAACCACTAGCAATGCTTATAGAGTATACCTTAAAGAACATAAGATCATTGAAGAGACCATACATGTTACTTTCTGTAAATCTAACTCAATTTCAAGTATTGTAAAAGACAATGATGTAGGAAATCCAGTTGAAAAGAACTTAAGTGGAACCCAAGTTTAAGACAAATCAGAATCCTTGGAAGAAGTCTCTGACTTTGATTCTACGGACCAAACTACAGGAGACAAATCATTTTTGTCTCCCACTACAGCAGAAATCTCTAGAGATCTCAACAATCTTGAACCAAATCAGACTAGATCTGCTCTCACATTACCCAAACTCAGAAAATGGAAGTTCTTGAAGAACTATCGACAAGAATTTATAATTGGAGATCCATTACAAGGTGTTATCATAAGATCTTCAAATAGAAAATGGATGGAACAAAATGATCTTTCCTTCATTTCTCAAATCAAACCACAAAATATGGAGGAAGCTATTGAAAATTCATCATAAAGCAATGGAAGAGGAATTAATGCAATATGAGAAAAATGAAGTCTGAACGTTGGTACCAAATTCTAATAGGAAAAAGGTGACGGGAACTAAGTGAATCTTTCAGAACAAGTTGGGTAAAAATGGTAGTTTTGCAAGAAACAAATCAAGACTCGTGGTTCAAGGATATGATCAAGAAGAAAGTATTGACTTCAATGAGTCTTCTGCTCCGGTTGCGAGAATGGAAGCAATAAGATTGTTACTTGCTTATGCAGCACACAAGGGATTCAAATATTTTCAAATGGATGTCAAATATGCTTTTTTAAATGGTATTATTGATAGAAAGGTATACGTGACTCAGCCTCCCGATTTTGAAAACAAAAATTTTTCAAATCATATTTTTAAACTTTCAAAAGCTCTTTATGGTTTGTGACAAACTCCTAGAGCTTGTTATGAGAGACTTAGCAATTTCTTATTGAAAAATAGCTTTTAAAGAGGTACCACAGATATAGCTCTTTTTATCAAAGAATCTAATGATTATTTCATTCTAGTTTAAGTTTATGTAGATGATATTATGTTTGGCTCGGCTAATGAAGCCTTGTGTGCTGATTTTGAAAATTTAAAGACTAATGGGTTTGATATAAATGATGGGAGAACTCACATTCTTTCTTGGGCTCCAATTCAAACAAACTCCTAGTGGTATTTTTGTGCATTAAGGTAAATATGCCAAATAGTTAGTTAAAAAATTTGGTTTAGAAAATTCCAAAACAATGAGAACACCAATGCATCCAAACTCTAAACTTGAAAAGAATGAAAATGTCAACGTTGTGGATGAAACAAGGTATAGAGAAATGATCGGATCTCTCATGTATCTCTCATCCTCAAGACCAGACATAGTTCAAAGTGTTGGAGTTTGTTCTAGATTCCAATCACACCCAAAAAAATTCTATCTTTTAGCCGTCAAAAGAATCATTAGATATATACATGGCACTTCTAATTTTTGCCTTTGATATCCTAAATCTAATGAGTTTTGTATAGTGGGTTATTGTAATATAGATTTTGCCGGTGATCGAGTTGATCGAAGAAGCACTTATAGGATTTTTTGCTTTCTTGGACAGTCACTCAATGTATGGTCCAGCAAAAAACAAGCCATTGTTGCCTTGTTGATGAGCGGATAATTTGTACGCTTTTTGGCATTGTTTTTAGTATGTTTTTAGTATGATCTAGTTAGTTTTTAGTGTATTTTTATTAGTTTTTAGTTACAATTCACTTTTCTGGACTTTACTATGAGTTTGTGTATTTTTCTGTGATTTCAGGTATTTTCTGGCTGAAATTGAGGGCCCTGAGCAAAAATCTGATTCAGAGACTGAAAAGGACTGCAGATGCTGTTGGATTCTGACCTCCCTGCACTCGAAGTGGATTTTCTGGAGCTACAGAAGCCCAATTGGCGCGCTCTCAACGGCATTGGAAAGTAGACATCCTGGGCTTTCCAGCAATGTATAATAGTCCATACTTTGCCCGAGATTTGATGGCCCAAACCGGCGTGGCAAATCAGCCTCAGAATTTCCAGCGTTTAACGCTGGAACTGGCATAAAACTTGGAGTTAAACGCCCAAACTGGCATAAAAGCTGGCGTTTAACTCCAGAAAAGGTCTCTACACGAAAATGCTTCATTGCTCAGCCCAAGCACACACTAAGTGGACCCAGAAGTGGATTTTTACGTCATTTACTCATTTCTGTACACCCTAGGTTACTAGTTTACTATTAATAGGATCTTTTGACATTGTATGTGGACCTCATGACACTTTACACGTTTCTTTGTGTACCTTCCACGGCATGAGTTTCTAAACCCCATGGTTAGGGGTGAGGAGCTCTGTTGTGTCTTGATGGATTAATGTAATTACTACTGTTTTTCATTCAATCATGCTTGCTTCCATTCTAAGATATCACTTGCTCTTAACCCGGATGAATGTGATGATCCGTGACACTCATCATCATTCTCAACTATGAACGTGTGCCTGACAACCACCTCCGTTCTACCTTAGATTAAGTAGATATCTCTTGGATTCTTTAATCAGAATCTTCGTGGTATAAGCTAGAATTGATGGCGGCATTCAAGAGAATCCGGAAGGTCTAAACCTTGTCTATGGTATTCTGAGTAGGATTCAATGATTGAATGACTGTGACGAGCTTCAAACTCCTGAAGGCGGGGCGTTAGTGACAGACGCAAAAGAATCACTGGATTCTATTCCGGCCTGATTGAGAACCGACAGATGGATAGCCGTGCCGTGACAGGGTGCGTTGAACATTTCCACTGAGAGGATGGGAGGTAGCCACTGACAATGGTGAAACCCTACATACAGCTTGCCATGGAAGGAGCCTTGCGTGTTTGATGAAGAAGACAGTAGGAAAGCAGAGATTTAGAAGATGGAGCATCTCCAAAACCTCAACCTCTTCTCCATTACTGCATAACAAGTACTTATTTCATGTTCTTTTACTTTTCACAATCAACCCTGATAATTTCTGATATCCTGACTAAGATTTACAAGATAACCATAGCTTGCTTCAAGCCGACAATCTCCGTGGGATCGACCCTTACTCACGTAAGGTATTACTTGGACGACCCAGTGCACTTGCTGGTTAGTTGTGCGGGGTTGCAAAAGTGTGATTGCAATTTCGTGCACCAAGTTTTTGGCGCCGTTGCCGGGGATTGTTCGAGTTTGGACAACTGACGGCTTATCCTGTTGCTTAGATTAGGACTGTTTTGTTTTTATTGGTTTAGAGTCTTTTAGTTGAGTCTAGTTCCATATTTTAAGTTTGGTGTCAATTGCATGCTTTTGCTTTTCTTTTAATTTTCGATTTTGCATGTCCTTAGTCCCTTTTTGATCCGTAAAAGTTCTAAGTTTGGTGTCCTCTTTGTGTTTTTCTCTTAAAAATTTTCGAAAATTTGTGTTTGATTTTCTAAAAATTTTAAGTTTGGTGTCATTTTGTTGTTTTTCTCTCTCCTCTTTTCAAAAATCAAATCTTTTTTATAAAAATTTTTCAATCATATCTTTCTAATTGCTAATCTCAAAATCTTTTTAATTAACTAATTGATTCAGTTTTCAATTTGCTTTGATCTTATTTTCTTTCAATTTTCGAATTTTTTATTTTATTTTATTTTCCTTTTGTTTTTATTTTATTTTTCGGTTAATTCAAAAAAAAAACAACAAAATTTATCTATTTGCAATCCATATCATTTCTCTTTATCCATTATGGACCTAAGTGGGATCGATCAGTCCAGAAGGACTCTGGGGTCATATGCCAACCCCATTACAGCTGCATATGGGAGTAGCATCTGTACACCTCCCATCAAAGCAAGCAGCTTTGAGCTAAACCCTCAACTCATTATCATAGTGCAGCAAAATTGCCAGTATTCCGGTCTTCCACAGGAAGAACCTACTGAGTTTCTGGCACAGTTCTTACAAATTGCTGACACAGTACATGATAAAGAGGTGGATCAGGATGTCTACAGACTATTACTGTTTCCATTTGCTATAAAAGATCAAGCTAAAAGGTGGTTGAATAACCAACCTACAACAAGCATAAAGACATGGAAACAGTTATCAGACAAATTCCTGAATCATTTTTACCCTCCAAAGAGGATGACACAGCTAAGGCTGGACATCCAAGGCTTTAAACAAGAGGATAATGAATCCCTTTATAATGCCTGGGAGAGGTATAGAGGTATGCTAAGAAAATGCCCCTCTAAAATGTTTTCAGAGTGGGTACAGTTAGACATCTTCTACTATGGGCTTACAGAAAAAGCTCAGATGTCTTTAGACCACTCAGCTGGTGGATCTATACACATGAGGAAGACAATTGAAGAGGCTCAAGAGCTTATAGACACTGTTGCTAGAAACCAATATTTATACTCTAGCAATGAGTTCTCTCCAAAAGAGGAAGTCATGGCAGTAGTCACTAATCCTAATCCTCAAGAACAGATGATTGAGCTTAATCAACAATTGCTCCTGATGACAGAACAGTTAGCAGAATTTAAAGAGATGCTCCATGAAACTAAAGTTGCTAACAAGAACATAGAACTGCAGTTGAATCAAGCAAAATAGCAAATATCCAAACAGATAACAGAAGAGTGTCAAGCAGTTCAACTGAGGAGTGGGAAGATACTGAACAACACCACTCAAAAGAGCAAAAAGTCAAATAAGGAACAATTGACAGAGGATAACCAAACCACTGTTCAAAATCCCTCTGAGGACAGTAAGAGCCCAGAGAGGAATGCTAGTGGCGTTCAAACGCCAGAAAGGGAGGGAAAGCTGGCGTTAAACGCCCATTCCCTGCCCAGTTCTGGCGTTCAAACGCCAGAAAAGGGGGAAAAGTTGGCGTTTAACGCCCATTTTCCACCCAATCCTGGCGTTCAGACGCCAAGGGAGGATCAGACACCTGAGAGTGCTGACAGTAATCCCTCTAAAAAGGATTCTTCAACTACTTCTGTAAGGAACAAGCCTGCAGCAACTAAGGTTGAAGAATATAAAGCCAAGATGCCTTATCCTCAGAAACTCTGCCAAGCAGAGCAGGATAAGCAATTTGCCCGCTTTGCAGATTATCTAAGGACTCTTGAAATAAAGATTCCATTTGCAGAGGCACTTGAGCAAATACCTTCTTATGCTAAGTTCATGAAAGAGATCTTAAGTCATAAGAAGGATTGGAGAGAAACTGAAAAAGTATTTCTCACTGAAGAATGCAGTGCAGTCATTCTGAAAAGCTTACCAGAAAAGCCTCAAGATCCAGGAAGCTTTATGATACCATGCACATTAGAAGGCGCTTGCACCAAGACAGCCCTATGTGATCTTGGAGCAAGCATCAATCTAATACCTGCATCCACTATCAGAAAGCTTGGGTTGACTGGAGAAGTCAAACCAACCCGGATATGCCTCCAACTTGCTGATGGCTCCATTAAACATCCATCAGGCATAATAGAGGATATGATTGTCAAGGTTGGGCCATTTGCCTTTCCAACTGACTTTGTAGTGCTGGAAATGGAGGAGCACAAGAGTGCAACTCTCATTCTAGGAAGACCTTTCCTAGCAACTGGACGAACTCTCATTGATGTACAAAAAGGGGAAATAACCCTGAGAGTCAATGAGGATGAGTTCAAGTTGAATGTTGTCAAAGCTATGCAGCATCCAGACACATCAAATGACTGCATGAGCACTGATATTATTGACTCTTTGGTGGAGGAGGTCAATATGACTGAAAGTCTTGAATCAGAGCTAGATGACATCTTTAAAGATGTTCAGCCTGATCTGGAGGAACTAAAGGAAATAAAAGAAATTCTGAAAATTCCTCAGGAAAAAGATAAGCCTCCTAAACCAGAGCTCAAGCCACTACCACCATCCCTGAAATATGCATTTCTGGGAGAAGGTGACACTTTTCCAGTGATCATAAGCTCTGCTCTAAATCCACAGGAAGAGGAAGCACTAATTCAAGTGCTAAGGACACACAAGACAGCTCTTGGGTGGTCCATAAGTGATCTTAAGGGCATTAGCCCAGCAAGATGCATGCACAAGATCCTATTGGAGGATGATGCTAAGCCAGTGGTTCAACCACAAAGGCGGCTAAATCCAGCCATGAAGGAGGTGGTGCAGAAAGGGGTCACTAAGTTACTAGAGGCTGGGATTATTTATCATATTTCTGATAGCCCCTGGGTGAGCCCTGTCCACGTTGTCCCTAAGAAGGGAGGCATGACAGTGGTTCATAATGAAAAGAATGAACTAGTTCCTACAAGAACAGTTACAGGGTGGCGCATGTGTATTGACTACAGAAGGCTCAATACAGTCACCAGAAAGGATCATTTTCCTTTACCATTCATAGACCAGATGCTAGAGAGACTAGCAGGTCATGAATACTACTGCTTTTTGGACGGCTACTCAGGTTACAACCAAATTGTAGTAGATCCTCAGGACCAAGAGAAAACAGCATTTACATGTCCTTCTGGAGTATTTGCCTACAGAAGGATGCCTTTTGGTCTGTGCAATGCACCTGCAACCTTTCAGAGGTGCATGCTCTCTATCTTCTCAGATATGGTAGAGAAATTTCTGGAAGTCTTCATGGATGACTTTTCAGTATTTGGAGACTCATTCAGCTCCTGCCTTAACCATCTAGCACTTGTTCTGAAAAGATGCCAAGAGACCAACCTAGTTTTAAACTGGGAAAAATGTCACTTTATGGTGACTGAAGGAATTGTCCTTGGGCATAAAATTTCAAACAAAGGAATAGAGGTGGATCAAGCTAAAGTTGAAGTAATTGAAAAATTACCACCACCTACCAATGTTAAGGCAATCAGAAGCTTTCTGGGGCATGCAGGATTCTACAGAAGGTTTATAAAAGATTTTTCAAAAATTGCCAAACCTCTGAGTAATCTGCTAGCTGCTGACACTCCATTTATTTTTGATAATGAGTGTCTGCAGGCGTTTGAAACTCTGAAAGCTAAGCTGGTCACAGCACCAGTCATCTCTGCACCAGACTGGACATTACCATTTGAACTAATGTGTGATGCCAGTGACCATGCCATTGGTGCAGTACTGAGACAAAGGCATGGTAAGCTTCTGCACGTCATTTATTATGGCAGCCGTATTCTAAATGATGCTGATGAGCGGATAATTTATACACTTTTTGGCATTGTTTTTAGTATGTTTTTAGTATGATTTAGTTAGTTTTTAGTATGTTTTTAGTAGTTTTTAGTTAAAATTCACTTTTCTGGACTTTACTATGATTTTGTGTGTTTTTCTGTGATTTCAGGTATTTTCTGACTGAAATTGAGGGTCCTGAGCAAAAATCTGATTCAGAGACTGAAAAGGACTGCAGATGCTGTTGGATTCTGACCTCCCTGCACTCGAAGTGGATTTTCTGGAGCTACAGAAGTCCAATTGGCGCGCTCTCAACGGCATTGGAAAGTAGACATCCTGGGCTTTCCAGCAATATATGATAGTCCATACTTTGCCCAATATTTGATGGCCCAAACCGGCGTAGCAATTCGGCCTCAGAAATTCCAGCGTTAAACGCCGGAACTGGCATAAAACTTGGAGTTAAACGCCCAAACTGGCATGAAAGCTGGCGTTTAACTCCAGAAAAGGTCTCTACACGAAAATGCTTCATTGCTCAACCCAAGCACACACCAAGTGGGCCCGGAAATGGATTTTTACGTCATTTACTCATTTCTGTAAACCTTAGGTTACTAGTTCACTATTAATAGGATCTTTTGACATTGTACCGGTACCTGATGACACCTTACACGTTTCTTTGTGTACTTCTTACAGCATGAGTCTCTAAACCCCATGGTTGGGGTGAGGAGCTCTGCTGTGTCTTGATGAATTAATGCAATTACTACTGTTTCTCATTCAATCATGCTTGCTTCCATTCTAAGATAATACTTGTTCTTAACCCGGATGAATGTGATGATCCGTGACAATCATCATCATTCTCAACTATGAACGTGTGCCTGACAACCACCTCCGTTCTACCTTAGATTGAGTAGTTATCTCTTGGATTCTTTAATCGGAATCTTCGTGGTATAAGCTAGAACTGATGGCGGCATTCAAGAGAATCCGGAAGGTCTAAACCTTGTCTGTGGTATTCTGAGTAGGATTCAATGATTGAATGACTGTGACGTGCTTCAAACTCCTAGCAGGCGGGGCGTTAGTGACAGACGCAAAAGAATCAATGGATTCTATTCCGGCCTGACCGAGAACCGACAGCTGAATTCCGCGTGCTGTGACAGAGCATATGCAATCGTTTTCACTGAGAGGATGGGAGGTAGCCACTGACAACGGTGAAACCCTACATACAGCTTGCCATGGAAGGAGCCTTGCGTGTTTGATGAAGAAGACAGTAGGAAAGCAGAGATTCAGAAGATGGAGCATCTCCAAATCCCAACCTATTCTCCATTACTGCAATACAAGTAACCATTTCATGTTCTTTTGCTTTTTACACTCAATCCTGATAATTTCTGATATCCTGACTAAGATTTACAAGATAACCATAGCTTGCTTCAAGCCGACAATCTCCGTGGGATCGACCCTTGCTCACGCAAGGTATTACTTGGACGACCCAGTGCACTTGCTGGTTAGTTGTGCGGGATTGCAAAAGTGTGATTGCAATTTCGTGCACCAAGTTTTTGGCGCCGTTGCCGGGGATTGTTGAGTTTGGACAACTGACGGCTTATCGTGTTGCTTAGCTTAGGACTATTTTATTTTTGTTGGTTTAGAGTCTTTTAGTTGAGTCTAGTTTCATATTTTAAGTTTGGTGTCAATTGCATGCTTTTGCTTGTCTTTTAATTTTCGATTTTTTGCATGTTCTTAGTCCCTTTTTGATTCATAAAAATTCTAAGTTTGGTGTCCTCTTTGTGTTTTTCTTTTAAAATTTTCGAAAATTAGTGTTTGATTTTCTAAAAATTTTAAGTTTGGTGTCTTTTTGTTGTTTTTCTCTTTCATCTTTTCAAAAATCAAATCTTTTTCAAAAAAATTTTTCAATCATATCTTTTTAATTGCTGTTTTCAAAATCTTTTTAATTGACTAATTGATTCAGTTCTCAATTTGCTTTGATCTTATTTTATTTTTAATTTTCGAATTTTTATTTTAGTTTTCTTTTGTTTTATTTTATTTTATTTTATTTTCGGTTAATTCAAAAAAAAAAACAAAATTTATCTCTTTGCAATCATAGTCATTTCCCTTTTTTCCATTATGGACATAAGTGGAATTGATCAGTCCAAAAGGACTCTGGGGTCATATGCTAACCCCATTACAGCTGCATATGGGAGTAGCATCTGCACACCCCCATCAAAGCAAGCAGCTTTGAGCTAAATCCTCAACTCATTATCATAGTGCAGCAAAATTGCCAGTATTCCGGTCTTCCACAGGAAGAACCTACTGAGTTTCTGGCACAGTTCTTACAAATTGCTGACACAGTGCATGATAAAGAGGTGGATCAGGATGTCTACAGACTATTACTGTTTCCATTTGCTGTAAAAGATCAAGCTAAAAGGTGGTTGAATAACCAGCCTACAGCAAGCATAAAGACATGGAAACAGTTATCAGACAAATTCCTGAATCATTTTTACCCTCCAAAGAGGATGACACAGCTAAGCCTGGACATCCAAGGCTTTAAACAAGAGGATAATGAATCCCTTTACAATGCCTGGGAGAGGTATAGAGGTATGCTAAGGAAATGTCCCTCTGAAATGTTTTCAGAGTGGGTACAGTTAGACATTTTCTATTATGGGCTTACAGAAAAAGCTCAGATGTCTTTAGACCACTCAGCTGGTGGATCTATACACATGAGGAAGACAATTGAAGAAGCTCAAGAGCTTATAGACACTGTTGCTAGAAACCAATACTTATATTCTAGCAATGAGTTCGTTCCAAATGAGGAAGTCATGACAGTAGTCACTGACCCTAATCCTCAAGAACAGATAATTGAGCTTAATCAACAATTGCTCCTGATGACAGAACAGTTAGCAGAATTTAAAGAGATGCTCTATGAAACTAAAGTTGCTAACAAGAGCATAGAACTGCAGTTGAATCAAGCAAAACAGCAAATATCTAAACAGATAACAGAGGAGTGTCAAGCAGTTCAACTGAGGAGTGGAAAGACCTTGAATAACACTGCTCAAAAGAGTAAAATGTCAAACAAGGAACAATTGACAGAGGACAAACAAACTACTGTTCAAAATCCCTCTGAGGACAGTAAGAGCCCAGAGAGGAATGTCATTGGCGTTCAAACGCCAGAAAGGGAAGGAAAGCTGGCGTTAAACGCCCATTCCTTGCCCAGTTCTGGCGTTCAAACGCCAGAAAAGGGGGAAAAGTTGGCGTTAAACGCCCAATTTCCACCCAATCCTGGCGTTCAGACGCCTAAGGAGAATCAGACACCTGAGAGTGCTGACAGTAATCCCTCTAACAAGGCTTCTTCAACCACTTCTGTAAGGAATAAACCTGCAGCATCTAAGGTTGAAGAATATCAAGCCAAGATGCCTTATCCTCAGAAACTCCGCAAGGCGGAACAGGATAAGCAATTTGCCCGCTTTGCAGACTATCTAAGGACTCTTGAAATAAAGATTCCGTTTGCAGAGGCACTTGAGCAAATACCTTCTTATGCTAAGTTCATGAAAGAGATCTTAAGTCATAAGAAGGATTGGAGAGAAACTGAAAAAGTGTTTCTCACTGAAGAATGCAGTGCAGTCATTTTGAAAAGCTTACCAGAAAAGCTTCAAGATCCAGGAAGCTTTCTGATACCATGCACATTAGAAGGCACTTGCACCAAGACAGCTCTATGTGATCTTGGAGCAAGTATCAATCTAATACCTGCATCCACTATCAGAAAGCTTGGGTTGACTGGAGAAGTCAAACCAACCAGGATATGCCTCCAACTTGCTGATGGCTCCATTAAACATCCATCAGGCATAATAGAGGATATGATTGTCAAGGTTGGGCCATTTGCCTTTCCAACTGACTTTGTGGTGCTGGAAATGGAGGAGCACAAGAGTGCAACTCTCATTCTAGGAAGACCATTCCTAGCAACTGGACGAACTCTCATTGATGTACAAAAAGGGGAAGTAACCTTGAGAGTCAATGAGGATGAGTTCAAGTTAAATGCTGTAAAAGCTATGCAGCATCCAGACACACCAAATGACTGCATGGGCGCAGACATTATTGACTCTTTGGTGGAAGAGATCAATATGACTGAAGGCCTAGAATCAGAGCTTGAAGACATCTTCAAGGATGCTCAGCCTGAACAAGAAGAATCACAGGAAACAGAGGAATTTTCGAAAATTCCTCAGGAGGAGGATAAGCCTCCTAAGCCTGAACTCAAACCACTACCACCATCCCTGAAATATGCATTTCTGGGAGAGGGTGACACTTTTCCAGTGATTATAAGCTCTGCTTTAAATTCACAGGAAGAGGAAGCACTGATTCAAGTGCTAAGGACACACAAGACAGCTCTTGGGTGGTCCATAAGTGATCTTAAGGGCATTAGCCCAGCTAGATGCATGCACAAGATCCTATTGGAGGATAATGCCAAACCAGTGGTCCAACCACAGAGGAGGCTAAATCCTGCCATGAAGGAGGTGGTGCAGAAAGAGGTCACTAAATTACTAGAGGCTGGGATTATTTATCCTATTTCTGATAGCCCCTGGGTGAGCCCTGTCCAAGTAGTTCCCAAAAAGGGAGGCATGACAGTGGTTCATAATGAAAAAAATGAACTGGTTCCTACAAGGACAGTCACAGGGTGGCGCATGTGTATTGATTACAGAAGGCTCAACACAGCCACCAGAAAGGATCACTTTCCTTTACCATTCATAGACCAAATGCTAGAAAGACTAGCTGGCCATGATTATTACTGCTTTTTGGATGGCTATTCAGGCTACAACCAAATTGCAGTAGATCCTCAGGACCAAGAGAAAACAGCATTCACTTGCCCTTCTGGCGTGTTTGCCTACAGGAGGATGCCTTTTGGTCTGTGCAATGCACCTGCAACCTTTCAAAGGTGCATGCTCTCTATCTTCTCAGACATGGTAGAGAAATTTCTGGAAGTCTTCATGGATGACTTTTCAGTATATGGAGACTCATTTAGCTCCTGTCTTAATCACCTAGCACTTGTCTTGAAAAGGTGCCAAGAGACTAACCTGGTTTTAAACTGGGAGAAATGTCACTTTATGGTGACTGAAGGAATTATCCTTGGGCACAAAATTTCAAGCAAGGGAATAGAGGTGGATAAGGCAAAGGTAGAGGTAATTGAAAAATTACCACCACCTGCCAATGTTAAGGCAATCAGAAGCTTTCTGGGGCATGCAGGATTCTACAGAAGGTTTATAAAGGATTTTTCGAAAATTGCAAAACCTTTGAGTAACCTGTTAGCTGCTGACACACCATTTGTGTTTGACACACAGTGTCTGTAGGCATTTGAGACCCTGAAAGCTAAGTTGGTCACAGCACCAGTTATCTCTGCACCAGATTGGACATTGCCATTTGAACTAATGTGTGATGCCAATGACCATGCCATTGGTGCAGTGTTGGGACAGAGGCATAACAAGCTTCTGCACGTCATTTATTATGCTAGCCGTGTTCTAAATGATGCACAGAAGAATTACACAACCACAGAAAAGGAATTACTTGCAGTGGTTTATGCCATTGACAAGTTTAGATCTTATCTAGTAGGATCCAAGGTGGTTGTGTACACTGACCATGCTGCTCTTAAATACTTACTCACAAAGCAGGATTCAAAACCCAGGCTTATAAGATGGGTGTTGCTTCTGCAAGAGTTTGATATAGAAATAAGAGACAGAAAAGGGACAGAGAACCAAGTAGCTGATCATCTGTCCCGAATAGAACCAGTAGCTGGGACGTCCCTCCCTTCTACTGAGATCTCTGAGACTTTCCCAGATGAGCAACTCTTTGCCATTCAGGAAGCTCCATGGTTTGCAGATATTGCAAATTATAAAGCTGTGAGGTTCATACCCAAGGAGTACAGCTACGTGCAGAAAAAGAAATTAATTTCAGATGCCAAGTACTACCTCTGGGATGAACCATATCTCTTTAAGAGATGTGCTGACGGAGTGATCCGCAGGTGTGTACCCAGAGAGGAAGGACAAAGGATCCTATGGCACTGCCATGGATCACAGTATGGAGGACATTTTGGAAGTGAGCGAACAGCCACTAAAGTCCTCCAATGTGGCTTCTACTGGCCTACTCTCTATAAAGATTCCCGAGAGTTTGTGCGTAACTGTGACAGTTGCCAAAGAGCTGGTAACCTGCCTCATGGATATGCCATGCCTCAACAAGGGATATTAGAGATAGAATTGTTTGATGTATGGGGAATTGACTTCATGGGTCCATTCCCACCATCATACTCAAACACTTACATTCTGGTGGCAGTGGACTACGTATCTAAGTGGGTAGAAGCAATTGTTACACCCACTAATGATACCAAGACCGTGCTAAAATTCCTCCAGAAACACATCTTCAGCAGGTTTGGCGTTCCCAGAGTACTAATCAGTGATGGGGGCACTCATTTCTGCAATAAACAGCTATACTCCGCTATGGTTAGATATGGAATCAGCCATAAAGTGGCAACTCCGTATCATCCACAGACAAATGGGCAAGCTGAAGTCTCTAACAGAGAGCTAAAAAGAATCCTAGAACGGACTGTAATAGCCCGGAGAAAGGATTGGGCAAAGAGCTTGGATGATGCTCTGTGGGCATACAGAACAGCATTCAAGACTCCTATAGGAACCTCTCCATACCAACTGGTGTATGGGAAGGCCTGTCATTTGCCCGTGGAACTGGAACATAAAGCCTACTGGGCAACCAGATTCCTAAACATGGATGCACAGTTAGATGGTGAAAAGAGATTACTCCAGCTAAATGAGCTAGAGGAGTTCAGACTCAATGCCTTTGAAAATGCAAAAATTTATAAGGAAAAGGCAAAGAAATGGCATGACAAGAAGTTGTCAACCAGAGTCTTTGAGCCAGGACAAAAAGTTCTGCTCTTTAACTCTAGGCTCAAATTGTTTCCAGGAAAACTCAAATCCCGGTGGAGGGGTCTGTATGTGATTACAGGAGTCTCACCATATGGATATGTTGAGCTTCAGGATACTGATTCTGACAAAAGGTTCATTGTTAATGGACAGAGAATCAAGCATTATCTTGAAGGAAATTTTGAGCAGGAATGCTCAAAACTGAGACTTGAGTGATTCTCAGTGAAGGTCCAGCTAAAGACAGTAAAGAAGTGCTTGCTGGGAGGCAACCCAGTCATTAGGAGGTTGTATGAATTGTTCTTACAGAGGCAAGTATCAAAAATGAAGGAATTCACAGAGTTACAGAAGGATTCAGCTCAAAAAGCAGAGAAAATGAGCTTACTGGCGAAAAAATGCCAGTAAAGGGCATTTTGGGCGTTAAACGCCAGAATGGGTACCATTCTGGGCGTTTAACGCCAGGAATGGTGCCATTTTGGGCGTTAAACGCCAGAATGGGCACCATTCTGGGCGTTTAACGCCAGGTGTGCAGCATCCTGGGCGTTTTGGAAAAACGCCCAGTGATAAAGGATTTCTGGCGTTTAACGCCAGCCAGGGCACCTGGCTGGGCGTTAAACGCCCAAAAGGGGCACCAAGTGGGCGTTAAACGCCAGAATGGGTGCCATTCTGGGCGTTTAACGCCAGAAAGGTGGGGGGGACCACAATTTTGTTTTCAAATCAGATTTTTTCAAACTTTCCTTTTCTCACCCATATTTTTCTACAAAAATACATTTCAATCTCTCATCATTCACTTTCAAATTTTCAAATATCCAAAATCACTCTTCAAATCTCTCAAATCATTCCCAAAATTTTGTTCAAAAAATCACCCTTTTCTCAATTTCTTTCCATATCTTCTCAAATCTCCTTTCAATTTTTCGAAAAAACTCCCCTCCCCACCTTATAAATTCACGTTTTGTTCCCTCATTCCATCACACCATTCGAATTTCCTCTTCCTCCCCCTCTCTTCTCTCTTTTCTTTTGCTTGAGGACAAGCAAACCTCTAAGTTTGGTGTGCTTTTCCGTGATCACTAAGCCAAGATTCATCAATATCATGGCTCCTAAGGGAAAACAAACCAATTTAAGAGGAAGGAAAGAGAATAATCCAAAGAATCTTTGGAATCAAGAGAAGTTCTTAACCAAAGAACATGAAGACCATTATCACAAGATAATGGGTCTGAGGTCAGTGATCCCGGAAGTGAAATTTGATCTGAAAGAAGATGAATATCCGGGGATCCAAGAGCAAATTCGAAACAGAGGATGGGAAGTTATAACCAATCCTGAAATAAAGGTTGGAAGGAACATGGTTCAGGAATTCTACTCAAATCTGTGGCTAACAGATAAGCAGAGAATGACTGGAACTGCTTACCATACCTACAGAACCATGGTCAGAGGGAAAGTTATGTACTTCCATCTGGACAAAATAAGAGAAATCTTCAAACTACCTCAACTGCAAGATGATCCTGATTCCTTCAATAGGAGGATGGTGAGAGCAGATAAAGGGTTGGATCAAGTTCTAGAGGACATATGCCTCCCTGGGACTAAGTGGATAACCAATTCAAAAGGTGTCCCAAACCAACTTAAGAGGGGAGACCTCAAGCCAATTGCAAGAGGTTGGCTAGACTTTATCGGGCGTTCTATATTGCCCACTAGCAACCGTTCTGAGGTCACCATCAAGAGGGCAGTGATGATTCATTGCATTATGCTTGGAAAAGAAGTGGAGGTCCATCATGTGATTGCTTGTGAGATCTACACAATTGCAAACAAGAATTCCACTGAAGCCAAACTGGCTTACCCAAGCTTGATCTCCTTGCTCTGTAAAGAGGCTGGGGTGAAGATGGGAGTAGATGAGTTCATACCCATTGAACACCCAATCACCAAGAAGTCAATGGAAGGACAAATGCAAGACAACTCTATCAAAAGGAGGGCGCAGGAGTTCCTCCCTGAATTCCCTGAAATTGGCTACTGGGCCAGCCTAGAAGCATCTATCACCAAGTTGCAAGAAACTATGGAGCAACTGAAGGAAGAACAGCAGAATCAGAACTGCATGCTCTGCAAATTGCTGAAGGAACAAGAGAAGCAGGGGCGTGAACTCCAAGAGATGAAACGCCAAAAGCTCTCCTCTCAAGCTGAGGGAGCATCCACTTCTCAAAATCAAGGTTGTTGAGTCCTAACTCTGTGATATCCCTCTATCATTAGGAGCCTATTTTTTTTTCGTTTTTGTTTTGTTTTTCTACTTTTAGTTTCATCCTATATCTATATTTGAGTCTTGTTCTTAATTCATAATTAATAAAATTTATGCCTTAAAGTTATGAATGTCCTATGAATCCATCACCTCTCTTAAAAGAAAAATGCTTTAATCACAAAAGAACAAGAAGTACAGGATTTTGAAATTTATCCTTGAAACTAGTTGAATTAGTTTGATGTGGTGACAATACTTTTTGTTTTCTGAATGAATGCTTGAACAGTGCATATGTCTCTTGAATTTGTTGTTTTAAGAATGTTAAAATTGTTGGCTCTTGAAAGAATGATGGAAAAGGAGAACTGTTATTGAGGATCTGAAAAATCATCAAAGTGATTCTTGAAGCAAGAAAAAGCAGTGAATACAAAAAAAAAATATTCGAAAAAAAAAGAGAAGAAAAAGAAAAAGAAAGAAATAAAGTTGTGATCCAAGGCAAAAAGAGTGTGCTTAAGAACCCTGGACACCTCTAATTGGGGACTCTAGCAAAGCTGAGTCACAATCTGAAAAGGTTCACCCAATTATGTGTCTGTGGCATGCATGTATCCGGTGGTAATACTGGAAGACAGAGTGCTTTGGGCCACGGCCAAGACTCAATAAGTAGCTGTGTTCAAGAATCATTGTACTTAACTAAGAGAATCAATAACACTATCTGAGTTCTGAGTTCTTATAGATGCCAATCATTCTGAACTTCAAGGAATAGAGTGAGATGCCAAAACTGTTCGGAGGCAAAAAGTTACTAGTCCCGCTCATCTAATTGGAGCTATGTCTCTTTGATATTTTGGAGTCTATAGTATATTCTCTTCTTTTTATCCTATTTTGATTTTCAGTTTCTTGGGGACAAGTAACAATTTAAGTTTGGTGTTGTGATGAGCGGATAATTTATACACTTTTTGGCATTGTTTTTAGTATGTTTTTAGTATGATTTAGTTAGTTTTTAGTATATTTTTAGTAGTTTTTAGTTAAAATTCACTTTTCTGGACTTTACTATGAGTTTGTGTGTTTTTCTATGATTTCAGGTATTTTCTGACTGAAATTGAGGGTCCTGAGCAAAAATCTGATTCAGAGACTGAAAAGGACTGCAGATGCTGTTGGATTCTGACCTCCCTGAACTCGAAGTGGATTTTCTGGAGCTACAGAAGCCCAATTGGCGCGCTCTCAACGGCATTGGAAAGTAGACATCCTGGGCTTTCCAGCAATATATGATAGTCCATATTTTGCCCAAGATTTGATGGCCCAAACCGGCGTAGCAATTCGGCCTCAGAAATTCCAGCGTTAAACGCCGGAACTGGCATAAAACTTGGAGTTAAACGCCCAAACTGGCATGAAAGCTGGCGTTTAACTCCAGAAAAGGTCTCTACACGAAAATGCTTCATTGCTCAGCCCAAGCACACACCAAGTGGGCCCGGAAATGGATTTTTACGTCATTTACTCATTTCTGTAAACCTTAGGTTACTAGTTCACTATTAATAGGATCTTTTGACATTGTACCGGTACCTGATGACACCTTACACGTTTCTTTGTGTACTTCTTACAGCATGAGTCTCTAAACCCCATGGTTTGGGGTGAGGAGCTCTGCTGTGTCTTGATGAATTAATGCAATTACTACTGTTTCTCATTCAATCATGCTTGCTTCCATTCTAAGATAATACTTGTTCTTAACCCGGATGAATGTGATGATCCGTGACAATCATCATCATTCTCAACTATGAATGTGTGCCTGACAACCACCTCCGTTCTACCTTAGATTGAGTAGTTATCTCTTGGATTCTTTAATCGGAATCTTCGTGGTATAAGCTAGAACTGATGGCGGCATTCAAGAGAATCCGGAAGGTCTAAACCTTGTCTGTGGTATTCTGAGTAGGATTCAATGATTGAATGACTGTGACGTGCTTCAAACTCCTAGCAGGCGGGGCGTTAGTGACAGACGTAAAAGAATCAATGGATTCTATTCCGGCCTGACCGAGAACCGACAACTGAATTCCGCGTGCTGTGACAGAGCATATGCAATCGTTTTCACTGAGAGGATGGGAGGTAGCCACTGACAACGGTGAAACCCTACATACAGCTTGCCATGGAAGGAGCCTTGCGTGTTTGATGAAGAAGACAGTAGGAAAGCAGAGATTCAGAAGATGGAGCATCTCCAAATCCCAACCTATTCTCCATTACTGCAATACAAGTAACCATTTCATGTTCTTTTGCTTTTTACACTCAATCCTGATAATTTCTGATATCCTGACTAAGATTTACAAGATAACCATAGCTTGCTTCAAGCCGACAATCTCCGTGGGATCGACCCTTGCTCACGCAAGGTATTACTTGGACGACCCAGTGCACTTGCTGGTTAGTTGTGCGGGATTGCAAAAGTGTGATTGCAATTTCGTGCACCAGATGCACAGAAGAACTACACAACCACAGAAAAGGAGTTACTTGCAGTGGTTTATGCCATTGACAAGTTCAGGTCTTATTTAGTAGGATCAAAAGTGATTGTGTACACTGACCATGCTGCTCTTAAATATCTACTCACAAAGCAGGATTCAAAACCCAGGCTCATAAGATGGGTGTTGCTTCTGCAAGAGTTTGATATAGAAATAAGAGACAGAAAAAGGACAGAGAATCAAGTGGCTGATCACCTGTCCCGGATAGAACTAGTAAAAAGAGCATCCCTCCCTCCTACTGAGATCTCTGAAACCTTTCCGGATGAGCAATTGTTTGCTATTCAGGAAGCTCCGTGGCTTGCAGACAGTGCAAACTATAAGACTCAAGGTTCTCCTTCTGTAACCATGGAGAGGAAGCATGAAGAGCTTCTCTCAAATCAGAGTCAAACAGAGCCCCCACAGTCAAACTCTAAGTTTGGTGTTGGGAGGTTCCAACATTACTCTGAACATCTGTGAGGCTCCATGAGAGCCCACTGTCAAGCTACTGACATTAAAGAAGCGCTTGTTGGGAGGCAACCCAATGTTATATTTATTATTTTCCTTTGTTATTTTATGTTTTCTATAGGTTGATGATCATGGGAAGTCACAAATTCAATTGAAAAAGCAGAAACAGAATGAAAAACAGCTCACCCTGGAGGAAAACCTTGCTGGCGTTTAAACGCCAGTAAGGGCAGCAAATGGGCGTTTAACGCCCAGTCTGGCACCATTCTGGGCGTTTAACGCCAGAAAGGGCACCAGACTGGCGTTAAACGCCAGGAATGGGCACCAAGCTGGCGTTAAACGCCAGAATGGGCACCAGCCCGGCGTTTAACGCCAGGATTGGTAGTAGGAGCATTTTTGCTCGCCACTTGGTGCAGGGATAAATTATCCTTGACACCTCAGGATCTGTGGACCCCACAGGATCTCCACCTACCCCACCACTCTCTGTCTTCTTCTTCTTTGCTCGAGGACGAGCAAACCTTCTAAGTTTGGTGTGGTAAAAGCATTGTTTTTTATTTCTCCATAACCATTTATGGCACCTAAGGCCGGAGAAACCTCTAGAAAGAGAAAAGGAAGCCAAAAGCTTTCACCTCCGAGCCAGGGAGATGGAAAATTCATCTCAAGGGATGCACTTTCCTCCACAAACTATTGGGAGCAAATTAACACCTCCCCAGGAGAATTGAGTTCCAACATGGGACAACTAAGGGTGGAGCACCAAGAACATTCCATCCTCCTCCATGAAATTAAAGAAGATCATAGAATCATGAGAGAGGAGCAACAAAAGCAAGGAAGAGACATTGAGGAGCTCAAGCACTCCATAAGATCTTCAAGAGGAAGAACAAGCCGCCATCACTAAGGTGGACCCGTTCTTTAATTTCCTTGTTCTTTATTTTCTTGTTTTTCGAATTTCATGCTTATGTTTATCCATGTTTGTGTCTTGTGATCATTAGTATCTTAGTGTCTATGCCTTAAAGTTATGAATGTCCTATGAATCCATCACCTTTCTTAAGAAAAATGTTCTTAATTGAAAAAGAGAAGAATTGCATGAATTTCAGATTTTATAACAGATTAATTATTGATGTGGTGGCAATACTTTGTTTTCTGAATGTATGCTTGAACAGTGCATATGTCTTTTGAATTTGTGGTTCATGAATGTTAAAGTTTTTGGCTCTTGAAAGAATGATGAAAAAGGAGACATGTTACTGAGGATCTAAAAAATCATAAAAAAATGATTCTTGAAGCAAGAAAAAGCAGTGAATACAAAAAAAAATGAAAAAAAAGGAGAAAAAAAAGAAAGAAAAAGAAAGAAATAAAGTTGTGATCCAAGGCAAAAAGAGTGTGCTTAAGAACCCTGGACACCTCTAATTGGGGACTCTAGCAAAGCTGAGTCACAATCTGAAAAGGTTCACCCAATTATGTGTCTGTGGCATGTATGTATCCGGTGGTAATACTGGAAGACAGAGTGCTTTGGGCCACGGCCAAGACTCATAAAGTAGCTGTGTTCAAGAATCATCATACTTAACTAGGAGAATCAATAACACTATCTGGATTCTGAGTTCCTAAAGAAGCCAATCATTCTGAATTTCAAAGGATAGAGTGAGATGCCAAAACTGTTCAGAGGCAAAAAGTTAAAGCCCCGCTCATCTAATTAATACTGATCTTCATAGATGTTTTTGGAGTTCATTGCATATTCTCTTCTTTTTATCCTATTTTGATTTTCAGTTGCTTGGGGACAAGCAACAATTTAAGTTTGGTGTTGTGATGAGCGGATAATTTGTACGCTTTTTGGCATTGTTTTTAGTATGTTTTTAGTATGATCTAGTTAGTTTTTAGTATATTTTTATTAGTTTTTAGTTAAAATTCACTTTTCTGGACTTTACTATGAGTTTGTGTATTTTTCTTTGATTTCAGGTATTTTCTGGCTGAAATTGAGGGCCCTGAGCAAAAATCTGATTCAGAGACTGAAAAGGACTGCAGATGCTGTTGGATTCTGACCTCCCTTCACTAGAAGTGGATTTTCTGGAGCTACAGAAGCCCAATTGGCGCGCTCTCAACGGCATTGGAAAGTAGACATTCTGGGCTTTCCAGCAATGTATAATAGTCCATACTTTGCCCGAGATTTGATGGCCCAAACCGGCGTGGCAAATCAGCCTCAGAATTTCCAGCGTTTAACGCTGGAACTGGCATAAAACTTGGAGTTAAACGCCCAAACTGGCATAAAAGCTGGCGTTTAACTCCAGAAAAGGTCTCTACACGAAATGCTTCATTGCTCAGCCCAAGCACACACTAAGTGACCCAGAAGTGGATTTTTACGTCATTTACTCATTTCTGTACACCCTAGGTTACTAGTTTACTATTAATAGGATCTTTTGACATTGTATGTGGACCTCATGACACTTTACACGTTTCTTTGTGTACCTTCCACGGCATGAGTTTCTAAACCCCATGGTTAGGGGTGAGGAGCTCTGCTGTGTCTTGATGGATTAATGTAATTACTACTGTTTTTCATTCAATCATGCTTGCTTCCATTCTAAGATATCACTTGCTCTTAACCCGGATGAATGTGATGATCCGTGACACTCATCATCATTCTCAACTATGAACGTGTGCCTGACAACCACCTCCGTTCTACCTTAGATTAAGTAGATATCTCTTGGATTCTTTAATCAGAATCTTCGTGGTATAAGCTAGAATTGATGGCGGCATTCAAGAGAATCCGGAAGGTCTAAACCTTGTCTGTGGTATTCTGAGTAGGATTCAATGATTGAATGACTGTGACGAGCTTCAAACTCCTGAAGGCGGGGCGTTAGTGACAGACGCAAAAGAATCACTGGATTCTATTCCGGCCTGATTGAGAACCGACAGATGGATAGCCGTGCCGTGACAGGGTGCGTTGAACATTTCCACTGAGAGGATGGGAGGTAGCCACTGACAATGGTGAAACCCTACATACAGCTTGCCATGGAAGGAGCCTTGCGTGTTTGATGAAGAAGACAGTAGGAAAGCAGAGATTTAGAAGATGGAGCATCTCCAAAACCTCAACCTCTTCTCCATTACTGCATAACAAGTACTTATTTCATGTTCTTTTTTTTTTCACAATCAACCCTGATAATTTCTGATATCCTGACTAAGATTTACAAGATAACCATAGCTTGCTTCAAGCCGACAATCTCCGTGGGATCGACCCTTACTCACGTAAGGTATTACTTGGACGACCCAGTGCACTTGCTGGTTAGTTGTGCGGGGTTGCAAAAGTGTGATTGCAATTTCGTGCACCACTTGTCCACAACCGATATTGAATATATAGCCGCTTTCTCTTGTTGTTCACAAATATTGTGACTTAAAACTCAACTTACAGATTACAAATTGTAAGTCAATAATATTTTCTTGATGTGTGATAACATGAGTATAATATACATTTATAAAAATCCTATTCTACACTCTAGAACCGAGCACATTGAAGTGAGATTTCACTTCATTAGAGAACATGTGCAAAAGAGAACCATTAACATTCAATTTGTAAAATTTGATGATCAAATTGCTGATATATTTACAAAATCACTTTCTGAAGACAGATTTTGCAAGTTGAGAACTACCTTGGGTATCGTTTGTACTAAATTCCTAAATTAATTTGATGATAAAGCTCTTTGTTTGTTTTTATCTCTTAGGTCGATGATCATCTCCTTTAATTCTTGTGCTCCTTCCAATTGTGCAAGCTTCCTCTCCATCAAATCCAGCCAAATGCTACCTAAAATAAACAAAATTGTACGAGACTCAAAGTAGCATCCATAGTGGCTAAAAGATAATTAATTCTTGATTAAACTCAACAATGTAAATGCAAATTTACTAGAAAAAGATAACAAAGATGCTCACGCATCAGTCGACAGAAGATAAAACTGGGCAATTGATAAATCCTTATAGGTTTCCTTGATATAAGACTAAGTGTTGGTATTTTTAATTAATATGGGTCAAAGCTGAATCTTTTTGGTGGTTCATTGTGTTTCTTTAACACCACCATTTGGTTCAAAAGGAGAAGTTCTATTTTATGAAATGGGCCTTATTGCTTTTTTATTATAAATTTAAAATAATTGATTTTAGGATTTTTCACCAAGTCAAATCAAGTTCTATTTTTCAAAAATTTTTTACTTATCTTTTCATCTGTTTGGTTGTATATCTTTTGAAAATCATTTATTTTGAAATACTTCTTTATTTTCTTTAAATATCATTTTATGTTTTCAAAACAACTCAAGAATTTATAGAAGTTACTCTTTGTAAACCACTCATTTTCTTTTCCAACTTTCATCGATTCTCAAAACTGCATTCATTGAGAAATTTATAAAGATGAGAAAGAAAGTGGCTACAAGAAAAGGCTCTGGTATCTACCGTGCTTCAAAAAATCTTCCACCAAAAGGTCAAGCTCACATCCACATCTATATATACTCTCATTCCTCTTCGCATTCTTATCCCATTCCAAAAAACATGGCTAAGATTAAGACAACTGATGAGCGGATAATTTATACGCTTTTTGGCATTATTTTTAGTATGTTTTTAGTATGTTTTAGTTAGTTTTTATTATATTTTTATTAGTTTTAGTTAAAATTCACTTTTCTAGACTTTACTATGAGTTTGTGTGTTTTTCTGTGATTTAAGGTATTTTCTGGCTGAAATTGAGGGATCTGAGCAAAAATCTGATTCAAAGGCTGAAAAGGACTGCAGATGCTGTTGGATTCTGACCTCCCTGAACTCGAAGTGGATTTTCTAGAGCTACAAAAGCCCAATTGGCACGCTCTCAAATGCGTTGAAAAGTAGACATCCTGGGCTTTCCAGCAATGTATAATAGTCCATACTTTGCCCGAGATTTGATGGTTCAAACAGGCGTTCCAAGTCAGCTCAAGAATTTTGGCGTTTAACGCCGGAACTGGCACAAGAATGGGAGTTAAACGCCCAAACTGGCACAAAAGCTGGCGTTTAACTCCAAGAAAAGTCTCTACACATGAAAGCTTCAATGCTCAGCCCAAGCACACACCAAGTGGGCCCGGAAGTGGATTTTTATGTCATTTACTCATCTTTGTAAACCCTAAGCTACTAGTTCTCTACGAATAAGACCTTTTGCTATTGTATTTTGAATCTTTAGATCTTTAAATCTTTTGATCACTTTAAATCTGAGATCACGTTTTGGGAGCTGGCCTCACGGCCATGCCTAGACCTTGTTCTTATGTATTTTCAACGGTGGAGTTTCTACACACCATAGATTAAGGTGTGGAGCTCTGCTGTACCTCGAGTATTAATGCAATTACTATTGTTCTTCTATTCAATTCAGCTTATTCTTGTTCTAAGATATCACTTGTTCCTCAACTTGATGAATGTGATGATCCGTGACACTCATCATCATTCTCACCTATGAACGTGTGCCTGACAACCACCTCCGTTCTACCTTAGATTGAGTAGATATATGTTGGATCCCTTAATCGGAATCTTCGTGGTATAAGCTAGAATTGATGGCGGCATTCAAGAGAATCCGGAAGGTCTAAACCTTGTCTGTGGTATTTTGAGTAGGATTCAAGGATTGAATGACTGTGACGAGCTTCAAACTCGCGATTGTGGGGCATTAATGACAGACGCAAAAGAATCACTGGATTCTATTCCGACATGATCAAGAACTGACAGCTGAATAGCCGTGCTGTGACAGAGCACGTTGAACATTTTCACTGAGAGGACGGGACTGTAGCCACTGACAACGGTGATGCCCAACATACAGCTTGCCATGGAAAGGAGTAAGAAGGATTGGATGAAGACATTAGGAAAGCAGAGAGACGGAAGGGACAGAGCATCTCCCTACGCTTATCTGAAATTCTCACCAATGAATTACATAAGTATCTCTATCTTTATTTTATGATTTATTCATAAATCATCCATAACCATTTGAATCTGCCTGACTGAGATTTACAAGATGACCATAGCTTGCTTCATACCAACAATCTCCGTGGGATCGACCCTTACTCGCGTAAGGTTTATTACTTGGACGACCTAGTGATGAGCGGATAATTTGTATGCTTTTTGGCATTGTTTTTAGTATGTTTTTGGTATCTTTTAGTTAGTTTTTAGTATATTTTTATTAGTTTTTAATTAAAATTCACTTTTCTGGACTTTACTATGAGTTTGTGTGTTTTTCTGTGATTTCAGGTATTTTCTGACTGAAATTGAGGGTCCTGAGCAAAAATCTGATCCAGAGACTGAAAAGGACTGCAGATGCTGTTGGATTCTGACCTCCCTGCACTCGAAGTGGATTTTCTGGAGCTACAGAAGCCCAATTGGCGCGCTCTCAACGGCATTGGAAAGTAGACATCCTGGGCTTTCCAGCAATATATAATAGTCCATACTTTGCCCAATATTTGAGGGCCCAAAACGGCGCTCAAAGTCCCTACAGAAATTCCAGCGTTAAACGCCGGAACTGGCATAAATTTGGAGTTAAACGCCCAAACTGGCATGGAAGCTGGCGTTTAACTCCAGAAAAGGTCTCTACACGAAATCCTTCATTGCTCAGCCCAAGCACACACCAAGTGGGCCGGAAGTGGATTTTTCTGTCATTTACTCATTTCTGTAAACCTTAGGACACTAGTTTACTACATATAGGATTTTTGACATTGTATCCGTACCTTATGACCCCATAACATTTTGTACACGTTTCTTTACACAGTATGAGCCTCTAAACCCCATGGTTGGGGTGAGGAGCTCTGCTGTGTCTTGATGGATTAATGCAATTACTACTGTTTCTTATTCAATCACGCTTGCTTCGATTCTAAGATAACACTTGTCTTAATCCGGATGAATGTGATGATCCGTGACAATCATCATCATTCTCAACTATGAACACGTGCCTGACAACCACCTCTGTTCTAGATTGAGTAGTTATCTCTTGGGTTCTTTAATCGGAATCTTCGTGGTATAGGCAGGACCTGATGGCAGCATTCAAGAGAATCCGGAAGGTCTAAACCTTGTCTGTGGTATTCTGAGTAGGATTCAATGATTGAGTGACTGTGACTGCTTCAAACCTGTAACCTACTGGGCGTTAGTGACAGACGCAAAAGAGGATTCTATTCCGGTAGGGGAGGGAACCAAACCGGATTTGGCAGGACTGTGACAGAGTACGTGCATTAGCTTTCACTGCGAGGATGGGAGGTA